>NC_136808.1:32824858-33032358 GCF_951216825.1 Electrona antarctica | reverse complement strand
CTATAAATTATTTGAGATATATACCCCTTTGAGATTATTGCTGATCTACAAGCTTGTAGATACAGAAAGAAAAAACAGGTGTGCTTCCTCTGGAAACTGCCCTTTGTTTAAAGGGATAGTTCAGATTTTTTTAACTTAAGTTGTATGAAATACTTGCCATTAATATAGTGGTTGCAACTGTATTAATTGATTGCCCGAGTCCTGTGGTGGGAGTTCTGCTCTGGTTTTGGTGAAATATCAAGTAGTTCCGGTCATGTTGTGGGGGGCACTGGGGGCCACGCAGTAAAAGTAAATGAATCCACAAAACTAACGTAATTTGTATTGTTGACCTATTTCTAAAATATTAGTGCAACTTCCGTTCTTTTTTTACCCCTCTATCACACAGAACTATGTTTTTTGTGTCCATATCACTACGCCCAAAAAATAGTTCCATGTGATAGAGGGGTCAAAGTTGAACGAAAGTCGCGCTAATATTTTAGAAATGGGTCAACAATACAAATTACGTTCGTTTTGTGGATTCATTTACTTTTACTGCGTGGCCCCAGTGCCCCCCACAAAATGACCGGAACTACTTAATATTGACCAAAACCAGAGCAGAACTCCCACCATGGGACTCGGGCAATCAATTAATACAGTTGCAACCACTATATTAATGGCAAGTATTTCATACAACTTAAGTTCAAAAAATCTGAACTATCCCTTTAAGGCAGTGGGTGCTCAGCTTTGAAAATTACTTCCAACTAAATGGAAAAAGTGGCACTCCAAAATAAATGATGCAAGACTGGCTCAGATGCAATTTCTCATGTTTATTTGAGAACGCTGACGTGACTAAAAAGCGTGTAGATTAGCTATTTCCGCTATTGTTTTTATATAAAATGTATACAAATACCAGTCATTTCTTGGTATATTTCAGTTATTTGTCATATGTGCCCCGTTCACTTTTTTATTATGAAGCCTACAAAAGCCATTCATAAAGTTCTAATTTCCAACACCAAATCGCAATCGTCAATTTAATTGTGTAATCCTGACAGCCCTATGTGCCTCTGTGTGAGAGTAGGCTACACCTGCATGTACTTCAATAGCATTGACTGTACCCTCTGGCCCTGGTACTGTACTGTACTGACAGCCCTATGTGCCTCTGTGTGAGAGTACACCTGCATGTACTTCAATAGCATTGACTGTACCCTCTGGCCCTGGTACTGTATGAGAGTACACCTGCATGTACTTCAATAGCATTGACTGTACCCTCTGGCCCTGGTACTGTATGAGAGTACACCTGCATGTACTTCAATAGCATTGACTGTATGAGAGTACACCTGCATGTACTTCAATAGCATTGACTGTACCCTCTGGCCCTGGTACTGTACTGTAGGCAAAGCATGTTGGTTCACAGCCCTTTGCCTGCATCCTGTATGCTTTTATGACCTTTGACCCTCACATTCTCTCCACCTGTCTCCCCCCCACTTCTTCCCCTCTTCCCTCAACCCACCTTTTGACTCCTTCAAACTTGACGCTGGCGGCCATCTTTCTCCCTACTATGCCCTCATGTGCTCATCTTCCATTCACCTCTGCCCTATATTGCATTAATGTGTGTCTCTCCTCTGTGGATTGGATCATCTTTATATGTTGTTTGTGTGCATTCATTTGGTCCGCCCTCTGTCTGTTTTTATTTTTTAATGTATTTTTTTAATCTGCTGGGGTTATTATTCTTTTCGTCTATGTTCTGTACGCTGCTTTGACCTCTTGATTAATTAATGTTACTGATGTCTGACTTCAATGCTTCATTGCACGACTGTTGTTTCTACTAAAACAATCATCAACATGGACACATTCTGTGAAATGCTCCCCCGCCATATGCAACCTCCAAACCCATCATCATGAATTACCCCCCAACCCCCCACCACCCCCCCCCACACACAACCACCACCACTCACACAATGCTCGATTCATCTCGTAAACCATCCTTCATCCGACCATGCACGGCTGTACTCCTCTCGATAACATTCTCTGACATCCGGTCGGTTTACACATCTCCACCCACCGTCATCAACATTATTGTAACCATTCGGTCACTTCTTCGACACTCGCTGTCTACATGCCGTCTGTCTCCCTTTAAAACCTTATTGGCATATGGGGGACGCCATCTCCCAACATCCCTGGCCTCCCGCTCTGTGTTCCTCCCCCTCCTCCATTCCTCCTCTTTTCCTCCATCAATCCATCCATCCGTCCATCCCTCTCCTCTTTCCACTCGTGTCCCCATCATCGTGTGCCCCCCCCAAACCCCCACCCCCCTGCAGCAGCGTAAACAGCGCCCACAGCAGCGCGTCCCGTTCGTCTGGGGGAGGAGGAGGTGGTGGAGGTGGTGGAGGTGGTGGGGGCAGCGGAGGCGCCTCCCTGCCCCATTCCCCCACCACCTCCTCATCGTCCTCCACCTCCTCCTATCGCTACCGCAGCAGCCTGCCGTCGCACCACCATCCGCCGCCTCCGGGGGGCGGCGGCGTGGCGGCCCACCGCCTCAGCAGCGTCTCCTCGCACGACTCTGGCTTCATCTCCCAGGACGCCAACGTCTACTCCAAGCCCCCGTCGCCAATGCCCTCCGACATCACCAGCCAGGTACGTACAGCAGCCTACGGAACGCTGCCTGTGTGTGTGTGTGTGTGTGTGTGTGTGTGTGTGTGTGTGTGTGTGTGTGTGTGTGTGTGTGTGTGTGTGTGTGTGTGTGTGTGTGTGTGTGTGTGTGTGTGTGTGTGTGTGTGTGTGTGTGTGTGTGTGTGTGTGTGTGTGTGTGTGTGCAAACTGCACGTGCACGCACCATGGGCCCTATCTTGCCAACCCCTCACCACTTAACCCTAAACTTATTTGCCATGTTTTACTCTTTTGAAAAACATTTTAACACAAAGTATGCCAAGAACGCGGGACCTCGTTCTTCTCTCCACAACCCGCCTTTACCAAGACGAGGGAACTCATCTTTCTTTAACTTAATTTAATCGAGTAATTAAAAACAATATTTCAAAAAATATATAAATTTTTTGCTTTTACTGCTGGAACACTCCATCATCGCAGTTCCTCTTTACACTGCGCATGTGCAAACCTCGTGCAGGGGACCATTCCACACCCCATGCACATTCCTTCTTTATTGTTCCTAGGTTGCTCAGGATCTCTTCTTCTACTTTGGTATTTCGCGCATTTGACTGGCACTGGCCTCACGATCCCACCTAGTGTAATGGGAGGTGATGTGTTAAAATAGTTCAACTAGCCGATCTACATCGACATGTTGTGAACTTGTAGATCGGTTATTTGAACTATTTTAAAAGGTTTTTCTAAATAGTAAAAAATGGCAAATAAGTTTATAGGTAAGGGGTAGTGCAAGATATAGCCCCAAATGTACAGCACACCTAGCATGGTTAGATAGGGGTGTAACGGTACAGCAACTGCACCGATGCATTGATTTTAATTTCAACAATTAACAAAGTATATCGATATGTAAAAAACAACATATCGTATCGTTTGACTTCGTATCGTTTTCGATTGTCAGTATTATGTTGTATAAATGCAACCTTTATACAGATCCGTCTGTGTCTCTTCTCATCTTTTGCACATCTTTCTCTCTCTCTTTCTTTTCTCTAGAAGTCCACCAGTTCAGCGTCTTCGGAGGCCTCGGAGACATGCCAGTCAGTCAGCGAATGCAGTTCCCCCACCACTGTAAGTACTGTACTCCTACAGTAAAATGCAGTTCCCCACCACTGTAAGTACTGTACTCCTACAGTAAAATACAGTTCCTCCACCACTGTAAGTACTGTACTATACAGTAAAATGCAGTTCCCCACCACTGTAAGTACTGTACTCCTACAGTAAAATGCAGTTCCCCCACCACTGTAAGTACTGTACCCCTACAGTAAAATGCAGTTCCCCACCACTGTAAGTACTGTACTCTTACAGTAAAATACAGTTCCCCACCACTGTAAGTACTGTACTATACAGTAAAATGCAGTTCCCCCACCACTGTAAGTACTGTACTATACAGTAAAATGCAGTTCCCCCACCACTGTAAGTACTGTACTATACAGTAAAATGCAGTTCCCCCACCACTGTAAGTACTGTACCCCTACAGTAAAATGCAGTTCCTCCACCACTGTAAGTACTGTACCCCTACAGTAAAATGCAGTTCCCCCACCACTGTAAGTACTGTACTCCTACAGTAAAATGCAGTTCCCCCATCACTGTAAGTACTGTACTATACAGTAAAATGCAGTTCCCCCACCACTGTAAGTACTGTACTCCTACAGTAAAATGCAGTTCCTCCACCACTGTAAGTACTGTACTCCTACAGTAAAATGCAGTTCCTCCACCACTGTAAGTACTGTACTCCTACAGTAAAATGCAGTTCCCCACCACTGTAAGTACTGTACTCCTACAGTAAAATGCAGTTCCCCACCACTGTAAGTACTGTACTCCTACAGTAAAATGCAGTTCCTCCACCACTGTAAGTACTGTACTCCTACAGTAAAATGCAGTTCCCCACCACTGTAAGTACTGTACTCCTACAGTAAAATGCAGTCCCCCCACCACTGTAAGTACTGTACTCCTACAGTAAAATGCAGTTCCCCACCACTGTAAGTACTGTACTCCTACAGTAAAATGCAGTTCCCCCACCACTGTAAGTCCTACAGTAGGCTATGCTGTTACGGCATTGATTACTTTACTTTCATCCAGCAAAATAAACTACTTTAAGTCATTTTAAAACCTGCACATTGGGGGAAAAAGAGGTGCTCTCTGATATGGCACTGAGACCATTGCAAACAATTAATTTGTTAGCAGGCTGTTTGGGGAAGCTGTTGAACAGTTGCCTCAATGTCTCATACCAGCAGATCCCAAACCCACTGCTATGGCCCGGATCAGGAAAACGTACTGTTACGCTTAAATCTAGCTACACTGGATCAGTGGTTCTCAAATGGGGGTACGTGAGAAAAAGTGTAAAATGGAAAAAAAGTAAATATGCTCAAGATCATCTAATTTCAAGTCTTTCATTCTTTTTCTTATTTGTAATGTTATATTCTTCAATATATTCTTCAAGGGTGGGTTATCGTTCATTCATAGCACCGGGACCTCAGGACTTATATTCAAAACGTATACTTTTCAGAATTCAAATTCAAAATGAGCAAAAATAGCAGCAACAATATGCTAGATATAGTTTTATCTTTTTCCAAGCAACATCATGTAGTTGGGTTAAGGGGGTGTGTTGATCCAGAAATCAGGAGAACCACTGCACTAGATAATTGAATACTCCCATGTAATGCAACTAGCACTAGGCTCTGTGCATCATGATTGTTCCGGGTTTCCAGGAGGTGGCATAACCATTTTCCTGATTACCTGCTACGGTAGTCTTTTGGTCTTCCAGTCCACAGTGAAGAGAGACATGAAACGGGGAGAAACAGTCTGGGAGTGACATGCAGAAAACTGGGAAAAGGTCTGCGGGGCTCACTGTTGTCAGAGCCTATGTGGTGCGCACCTAGCTCAACCACTCGGCTACCCACTTAGTTTTCAAATAGCTTAGTTTGATATGCTCTGCAGCAGATTTGAACTGGAAACCCACGTGACACCTTCATATGTGACTCCAGTCAAACAAAGCTATAGAAGCATGGGAAACTGAAAAGGTTTGCCACCTTATTGGAAACCTGGTTGCATCTGTCTTTAGTTACCTGTATACTCCAGGACCTAAGATATGTATGCACTTCATTTAGCGGAGAATATCTCAACTGTTCTCACTAACATTGCAGCTGTACGAAAAGCTTGAATGATGCTCTTTCTATCTGCAAAGTTTTTGTTTCATAAAAATCCACCATAAGCATGTTATGAGCTACTTTATGTCAAGAAATTCCTTGCAGGTGACTTTTTTCCAAGTGTTGAAGTTTGGAAGCGCTCCCTTTCAGTAACGCAACATCCAGCTGCCTCCTGCATTATGTGTAAATTCAAAACAGGTGGTACGCAGGGCCATTGAGTGATTATTCAATGAGCGCTTCCAAACTCCAATACTCCAACCACCTGCAAGGAATTTCTTGACATAACATGTCTACCGTGGACTTTTATGAAACAAACATTTTGCAGATAGAAACATGAGTATTCTGAACATTTTGAGCATCTCAGAACATCTGTAGCTCCAACGGTTTAGAAGATAGAAGCATGTTTTAAGTGGCGGTTATTTTTTAAAGGGCGTGGTCATTTTGGGGTATTTCGCCCCGGTTAGAGAATTTTTTCACAGTTCCTAAGTTGTTCGCAGCGGTCATATTAGCCAAGAACAGTTGAGATATTCTTTCTTTTGTCATTTTCCATTATCTTTTCTAAACAGATTTAATGTTGTAATATTACTGTCATATTGTTATTGTTTCTGGAGATAGTTTGCTTTTCCAGTTAGTGAAACCACCAACTATTTCCATGCATGGCTGGTATAGTGACTATACTACTACATACTGTAGCAAAACTAAGGCCTCTTCTAGGAAATGTATTGTTGATCTGCCTCTTCATTCTCTCTGCTTTCATCTTTCTTCTGTTTCTCAATGTGGGGTAGTGTGTGTGTGTGTGTGTGTGTGTGTGTGTGTGTGAGTGAGAGAGAGAGAGAGAGAGAGAGAGAGAGAGAGAGAGAGAGAGAGAGAGAGAGAGAGAGAGAGAGAGAGAGAGTGTGTGAGTGTGAGTGTGAGTGTGAGTGTGAGTGTGAGTGTGACCCCAGCCACCACCTCTCTAAGCATAGAAGCTCTCCGTCTTTTTCTCTGTCTCTGATGACCTGACTGTGTCTCTCGTTCCGCAGTTTGGCCCGTCCTTTGCTACCTTCCGCCCTGCTCACTCTCACTCTGGCTCCACCAGACCTCTCTCTGTTATTCTTCCTGTACCTGCGTCCCCACCCTATAGTTCCCCTGGATTCAGCTCTTCCTCTCCCACATCAAAGGTTCCTATGTGGAAGGTTTGTTCTCCATTCGCTTTCATTTTTTCTTTGAACGACTTCTCTCGTTTAGTTTGAAATCTATTATTTTATTTGCTTTTGTTTAACGCCTTATTAACAACATCGTTTTTCTTTTCTTTCTTTCTTTCTTTTCTTTTAATTTGTATCATCGGCTTAACTCACTCACTCCATTGCTTCCCTAACGTGTGCCCAGTCACTCAGCCACTGTGTATGCATTTTGTCGACCTTCCCTCCTCACTCGATTGGTTAAAACAGAACAGGCCACAGCGAGCTGACCAATCCGTTTCAGTAAAGAAAAACAGCTAGGAGGGCCGAGATCCCGTCAAAATCCAAAGGCGCAATCCTCCAATGGGAAAATCAGTGTCCCACACACACTCAAGCACTCCCATACACACTCAAGCACTCAATAATGAATCCATCCAAAATTCCCCCTCACTCCACACTCAGTTGAAGGACTTCAAACTGCTGGATAGTGGACTAGTCTCTCGCGCTGTCTCTTCCTACTGCCTTCCTGGTTGTTATTAACCCTGCGCACTCCTTCAGGATTGGTCCAAGGCAGGTCAGTACGAGCAGCCTGTGGTGGCCGCCGCCGCCGTTCAGAGGAGGAAGGAGCCTCTTGATAGGCTGAGGGAGAACGAAGGGTCGCCGGGCTCCCAGGGCTACGCTGGAGCACCCCACCCTGACGACGGGCCGAGACCCCGGATGACCCCAGCAACCATAGCTGCCAAGGTGAAGGTTGACTACAACTATGACGAAAAATGTTTGTCGACTACCTTTTTTCACTGACAAAAACTAAATAAAAACTACACTATGATAAACTATGACTAAATACACTGACAAAGAAACTAGACTAAAATGTTCGGGAGGGACTAGTGGAGAAGAGATCCAGTAGCAGAGGCGTATCTACAATAAGGTGAGGGCAGGCGTCCGCCTGTCCAGCTCCATTTCTGGCCTGGCCAAAATCCATACAATGAGAAAAAAAGAAGACAAAAACAAGACCTGAGAACTATTAATGGACAGCTGATTGGCCGTTGCGGTAGAGCGCGACCCTCAATCACCCATTGGAATGTAAATGCATGCCTTTCAGTCTTTGTATCCTACTCGTCTGGCAGGTATATCTCTTTGAAAACTTTAGTGCTACGATTGTGCGCGGGGAGACGACAATTAACACATGATCTTGCCTGCCCAAAACGTAATTCCTGGATACGCCACTGTCCAGTAGAACTGAAAGACAAGTTGTTTTATGTTTGGTTGTGCTTCTTGGGTGTTGCTCTCTGAAAATAGCAGATCTAGCTCAAGCTCAAGCTTGTAGTTTGGCTATTTTCAGTATGCAACCAAATGTAAAGTCAGACTGCCATCAATGTACTTTTTTTCACCACTGGTACTGTGCATCTGTAGCATGGAGAGGAGCGGCCATGGTGTACATGTATTCAGTACAGTGTACTGCATGTACTGTATTTATCTGTAGCATGGAGAGGAGCGGCCATGGTGTACATGTATTCAGTACAGTGTACTGTATGTACTGTATTTATCTGTAGCATGGAGAGGAGCGGCCATGGTGTACATGTATTCAGTACAGTGTACTGTATGTACTGTATTTATCTGTAGCATGGAGAGGAGCGGCCATGGTGTACATGTATTCAGTACAGTGTACTGTATGTACTGTATTTATCTGTAGCATGGAGAGGAGCGGCCATGGTGTACATGTATTCAGTACAGTGTACTGTATGTACTGTATTTATCTGTAGCATGGAGAGGAGGGGTCTCCATGGTGTACAGTATGTGTATTCATGTATATTGTGCTCTATCTGTATCTTTATAGCATGGAGAAGAGGTCTCCCCAGCAGCCAGTGACCTGGCCATGGTGCTCACCAGGGGGCTGAGCATGGAGCAGCAGAAGAGCAGCAGGGACTCCCTGCAGTACTCCAGTGGCTACAGCACCCAGACCACCACGCCCTCCTGTTCCGAGGACACCATCCCCTCACAGGGTAACCCTTTTATGAGGCCTGCTTTTTACTGGACTGCAATGCTTCTCAAACTTTTGCATTTTAACCCTAAGTCTACAAATGTCTTCTAATGTGTTCATGTCAAGCACCCCAAAAATATATGTAATTGGCCGCCGACCTCCATCTGAAAATATGTTGTTTCAGGGACCCCCCCAGAAGCAAAGATTTGAGTTAAAAGCGTTTGCTCTGAAAGAATATATATTCAAAGATTTGCGCCACATTTTCACGATTTTTTAAAAATAGCAGATCTACAATCTATAGCTTTTTCAATAGATAAAGCATAACATAATGCTTAAAACACCAACAGGGGTTCCCGTCCAGAATGGGTTAATGTCTCCACTTGATTCTGACACAAATTACGGGTCCATTTGGTTCTATTTGTACACTTACTTAGAGTTACAGACTTGTAAGGGTCAATTTAGACCCCCTTAAAGGAAACCAGAGAGTCGCTGGGATCCACTTTGAGAACCACTGTACTAGAGCCAGACCGATGAGGCATTATTAGTCAGGATCATATTTTTACTCACGCAAAGGTATTGCTCGCCGAGAAGAGCAGAACTTCAAGCTAACAAGTATTATGATGTGATGCTTGAAGATATGTTCTTTTCAGCAAGCAACACAGTTGTGCGATGGGTTATGAACTGAGTCTTAATGCTGGTCAGACAGACTTCTGAAATATGAGCAGTATACTCTTTGTTTAGCGTAAGTAGTAATTGTTCGTCCACATCCTCCCTCTCATAATTCCCTCTGCTGTTCTTTTGCCCTCCACTTTTAGGTTCAGACTACGACTGCTACTCAGTGAACGGGGACACGGAGGGTGCGGACGGACAGGCAGAATTTGACAAGTCCTCCACGATCCCCCGCCACTCCAACATTGCCCAGAACTACCGCCGCATGATCCAGACCAAGAGGCCAGCCAGCACTGCTGGCCTCCCCAGCGGCGTGCTCGGTCCTGGGGCACACGCGGGGGCAGGCCAGCCTGGGGGCAGCGGAGGCGGAGCGGGCACCCCAGGCACCGCCACCATCCGTCGAACCCCCTCCACTAAGCCAGGCGTGAGGCGCACGCTGTCCAACGCGGGGCCCATCCCCATCCGCCCACCCATCGTCCCCGTGAAGACCCCGACCGTGCCGGGGGATTCGCACTCGCCCGGCGCGGGCGTTGGGGTGCCTGTGCGAGTGGGCAGCGAGGAGTGTGTGTTCTTCGCGGGAGTCGAGGACGCGCAGGGCGCACTCGATTACGTGAAGGCGTCTCCCAAGCGCCTCAGCCTACCCAACACGGCATGGGGCTCGGGGGCTGGGCTGGAGGTCTACGCGCAGCAGCACGGAGGCCGTGGGAGCACCACGGCGGGCTCAGGGGGCGGGACAGAAGAGGATCAGATGATCGCAGCCAATCGCCACAGTCTCGTGGAGAAGATCGGAGAGCTGGTGGCCAGCGCACATGCACTGGGGGAGGGACAGTTCCCTTTCCCTTCCCTCCCCGACGACCCCGACCCTGCTGACACTCAGACGGGGGCGGAGGCCTCGGACGGCTCTGGAGACATGCTGACCACCATCAGGAGAGGAGTCCGCCTGCGCAAGACCGTGTCCAACGACCGCTCTGCGCCGCGCATCTTGTGATTGGACGAAATGGAACGGTGGAAAGTTATTAGTCATTTGTCGGCCAGTAGTGAGGGAGGCGGGTGTTTGTGGGGGTGCAGCCAACCACCCCAGCACAGTCATAGACACAGACTTACTATGTAGACATCCATAATATAAGATGAATGAAAACAAACGAACAAAAAAAAAAAGAAAAGTTTAAAGAGGTTATTAGATTAAGTGATATACTGTATAATGCTAATAACACTATTATTGGTAATCCATGCCAATGATTAACATTAATTACTGAATATTGACAGGCTCTTAGCTGGCCTTTATAACTCTAGCGTGTGTTGGACGCATGGTTGTCTTCTTAAAGGAGAGTTCCAGAGTTTCTTACCCAATGATAATAAATCCATTAACCACTGGTAGAGGTGTGAAGAACGCTGTAGATGTGAGCAGGGAGGCAATCAGACGCTCGCCCTAAGCTGAACTGAAGCCCATTTGTGACAAAACCCTGGACTCCGACATAATGGACGACAGATCTAAATAAGCGATTTAGTGATTGATGATATACCAGTGTGGTTAATGGATATATTATCATCAGAATTTGCTAAGAATTGCTTACTGCGGAATTCTCCTTTAACACCCTCACCCAGGGACAGCAAGACTACAGGATGGACAGGTAGAGAAGGAGAAATGAGAGAGAGAGAGAGAGAGAGAGAGAGAGAGAGAGAGAGAGAGAGAGAGAGAGAGAGAAGAGAGAGAGAGAGAGAGAGACACTGGTTCCCTTCGCCAATGTTGCCCTCACAACTCCCTCTCTAACTAAGCCGAGATGTGGGATAGGGATAGGCAGACGCAGAGCCATAGACTAGTAAGACAGAGTTACGACAACTCCGTTCACTTCATGGGGCCAGTCCAATGGCGGCCAGGGCCGGTTCTAGGGGGGGGCAGGGGTGGGCATAGCCCACCCAAACGTGCGTCCTGCCCACCCAATGTGGGTTTGACACCCCACCCGCGCCGGCGGAGTTGCCCCCCTTACAATTCTGTCTGCCCACCTGAGTGGGGCTGGCTAAATCCGGCCCTGATGGCGGCTCTTCTACATAGACTTCTATTGCCGAATAGGGACACCAGAAGTTCATGGAATGCATTGGGAGTCTATGGGCTCGTGCGAATACATGAACCATGTGATCGGGCTGTTTTCTGCCCCCTCAATGTCGCAACTCTGGCTATACTCTATGGCTCTGGGCAGACGGAGGCAGAAGGGAATGTGGAGCTTGGGGGAGTTGAACCCGAGCCGTCAAAAAATGCCCACTCAGACAGCCTCGGTACTAGCATGGGGAGCTAACATAGATACAGCTTCTCTGTATCTCCCTATAATAATATTATTAATAATAATTGTATTGTAATTTTTGTAAAACAAGTTGGTATTGAACCGTGCTAGTAACCCATTCCCCTCTCGCCGTCTGTCCTGTTAGTATGTGCGTACGTGCGCATGTGTGAATGTAGCATATGTGACCCCACTATGCATGGGTGCATGGAGTTTGTGTGAGCGAGCGAGTGAGTATGTGTGTGTGTGTGTGTGTGCGTGTACGTGGGGGCGAGCGGAGCTCCGCTGCAGGACAGCTGGTTACCCGATGAGGGGGCGTGGCTTGTCTCTTGTGTGCCGTATGTTGTGTTTCCTGTTTTTATCGTGTCGTCACCTCCTCGTTGCCGCTGTATGAAAATTTACACAACGTAATCCAGGCGTATAAATATATATATACACATATATATTTTCTAGAACCAGAGAGAGAAAATGTCAATAAGAAATGGAGCAATAAATGTGTTTTATTTTCTTGTTTTGCTGAAGAAGAGGTTGGTTTAATAGGGCCTTCCTTTTCTCTTTTAACATTCAGGCAATCATCAGGAATGCTTTGTGAACTATTTCTCTCTCTCTCTCTCTCTCTCTCTCTCTCTCTCTCTCTCTCTCTCTCTCTCTCTCTCTCTCTCTCTCATTGCTGAGAATTGAGGGGAAAAGTGAGAAAGTGAAGCACTTTGATTGCTATAGCACCACTTGGCCACTTAGTGTCACTGTGTTCATGCATTGTGTGATTGCGTGATACAGAGAGTGGGCAGATAGAGCTGTTTGCCATGTAAATATGGCATCATTGAAACTAGTGAGTAGACCTGTAGAAGTGAGATGGAGGGAGAAAGAGAAAGTGATAAACAAAGGTGGAAAAGGAATGAATGTGATAAGGGAGGAGAACATGGCCATTATCTGAACAGGCTCATTGTGCTTTATCACAAGCCATCGGGGCTGTATAGACGGGGAAAGGCTCACCTGCTATGTATTTTAGAAAGATTCTGAGTATAGCTCAGCATGGTTGAAAGCTCACACGGGTATCTGAGGGATTGAAGATTGACACATTTGAGCTTCAGACAGAGTTGAACTGCAATCTGCTGGTCCAGATGAGTTCTTCATAAAATGGTCTCTTATTGCCAGGACAGCTAATATCGGCTGTCACACTGTTAGCAGCCACATTGCCACCCTTGTGTCCTATGGCCAGTTTATGCTATAGTTGATAATGACTAGCTAGCTTAGCCACTAATGGTGTCAGCTGCTATATGACACTGAATTTCCCTCTGGGGATCAATACACTTTACCACATTAACCCTAGTGTCCCTATTCTGGGTATGTCACAATATGTAAAAAAGAAAAAAAGAATAGTCTCCTTTTCAGCAAAAAGATTGGTGAAGAGGAAAACAAGGAGGAGATAAAGTACAGACCCCTGTGGGACACCCCTATGACCGGTGCCAATCAAGTCGAGCAGGGCTGCTCTGGTGAACAGTACATTTGGCAACATTTCTCTGGTATGAATGTACTTGGTAACTGTGGGGGCAATGGGGTTGCTCGCAGCGTGGACTTGTCGCGGTTGGAATAGAACAACTAGGATGAAGACACAGCCCCCACGCTGTCCTGGGACAATTCAGATCAAACCACGGCTTGACTTAAACGTGTGACTATTTATGGACATTAGGATGGATGGGAGAAATAACAAGGCTGGTCTGGCCTCGGTAACGATGAAGAAAACAGGGGGATATTTAAGTTAGCGATATTAATCCGAAGGAGGGACGAGATGATGTGAAGAGATGAGCATTTCACTGCCTGTTCACAGAAGACGTACTGTACTGTGCTGTGCTTTTATCGGGGCGCACAGACTTGGCATAAAAGGCTAGAATGAAATAGAGTAACACAATGGAATATTCAGTTTTAATATATACAGTATAAATATATATATATTTTGTTCTACAGTACAGTTTTACTCTTCAGTCGTTTCTTTTAATTAATGTAAAAAGAAGAAGAAAAAAAAACAAAAAAAAAACAACAACTCCGGCTGTAACACAAACTAGTGCGCAGTGTAACATATGGATGTAGGATGTGTGAGCGGAGAGCGTGCTCTTTATGACCGTTGTACTGTAGGCTAGTGTGAACTCCTCATCAATGACATGTCTGTATGCTCCTCGAAGCAGTGACCTTAGCTAGGGCCATTATGTTTCTCTATGCTCTTCTTACTTACTTGTTGACTTATTTATTTTTTATTTTGCCTTGAACACAGCAATGCCCGTGGCTGTTTAAAAAAACAAAATGAAGATGTGTTAATTTAAGGAGGAGGCGGGGAGGAGAATGTTTGTTATTTCTTCAACTGTGTCAAGAAGTGTGTGTGTCCATACTGTTTTTTTTTCCTTCTTTTGAACTTTAAAGTTGAGTGTCATTTAAGGGGGTTTAGAAACAGTTTCATTTGTGTGTGTGCCTGTAAGTACGGTATGTGTGTGGTTCTACAAGTGGTTGTATTATGTCAAACATGAGTGGGAGGGACGGTGGATGGTGGTGGGTGTGACCAGTGGTGGAAAAAGTACTCCTATTTTTTACTCGAGTATCAATACTGCAACATATACTCCGTTAAAAGTCTGGAATTGAAAATGTACTTGAGTAAAAGTACAAAAGTATTATCATCAACATGTACTTAAAAAGTACCAAAAGTAAAAGTACTCATTGTGCAGAATGTCCCATTTTCAAGTTTTCTTTTTCTTTTATTTTGTTTTTATTTTCAATTTTTCACAAAATACACAGACCAACCATTTCAAGTTTTCAAATGTATATGCATCTTTTGAAAATAGCCGATCTATATCGTGAGATCAGCTATTTTCAAATAGGGCAAATGTTCATGCTGCAGGGCTGAAGTGGTTAATGTATGTTCTGTAATAATACTCAATATCTACAAAGTAATTAGTAACTAAAGTTTTCAAATTAGTGGAGTAAACGGTTTGCCTCTGAGATGTAGTGGAGTAGAAGTAAACATTATTGGAAATTGGAAATAAAAAGTACGAATACCTCAAAATTGTACTTGAGTAGTACTTGAGTTGTACTTTCCACCACTGGGTTTTGCACCAACAACAGGGCAAGGAAATAATAATAATGCGCAAAGCATGGGCCAACTACAGTACATTCACACTGGTGAATGTGAATATATACACTGTTCCAAAACACAAATTGGGACATCAAACTGTATCATGTTTAAACTCTATATCTGTAGAAAATGTCTCTTCCATTTTAATATTTTAATAGTTCATGTTGAAACCGTGTAAAAGCAATAGGGGGAGTACAAGCATATTTTTGATCGAATGTCCATGGGTGAGTCTTAAAGGAAAATAGCAGCGTTATTCACTGGAATTTAGCTGCTGCACTTATTTAAGTTGAAGTATTATTTATTCATGTCTAAAAGCTATATCTCATTGTAATTCTTTGAGGTTATCTGTTGGGGGACAGACAGAATTTTATAAGGTTGCTTACTTATGAGGTCACTCACTGAAGATATCATGAGCTAGCGTATAAAGGTTGGATCGATAGGATATGATTGCGAAATGTATCTGAGATGGGGGGAAAAATATTGTAGCCATCAATTCCAACTCAGACTAAATTCTATATTGATTAAAATGTGGTTTATTCTTAACCCATTAAGACCTGAGGCCCATTCTACAAATACCTTCTAAATCGGTAGTTCTCACACAAAAAGAATATAAAAAAATAGATACAAGTTATTGCATATCTGCTATTTTTAAATAGCCAACGCTAAAATCTAAAATGACACCAACTCTTTCCCGGTTTTAAATTCATTCAGTTATCTACAGGAAGCTGCTGCTTGAATATAAGACAGACTGCGGAACTGCTTCCTGCCTTGCAGAAATCATACACCAACAATTTATCATGACATTGTTACCAAGGCTGCAACTATCCATTTTTTTCTTAGTGATTGTTTTATCGATAACTTTTTTGAATAATTGAGGAGCATTTTTTATGTATATTTTTATTTTTTATATATCAACGAATCAACGTGAAATTTTTCAATTCATTTTTTTTTAATAATCACCTAAATCGATTAAGCTGATTAACCATTAGCTCGATTTTATACTTTATCCTCTGCAGAAAATAGCGAAAATAGCTGATGAGTAGTGAATTTGTAGATCAGCTATTTAGTTATTTTTGATATTTTAAAAAGAAAAAACTTAAATACTTTAATCATTCAATCATTGTATTCATTTTTGTAATCGATTAAATCGGTTAGTTCAATGAATGGTTGCACGCCTGCTTGGTACCGACTAGAATTCCAGACGGATATTTGACACGACAACATGATAGTTTCACACTGAATGATCCCGTAAGCAACATTAAGTACATTATTGTCTTATTCGGCCGAGCAATGATGAATGAGTGAAAACCGTATATATATTTTCCTTTAATCCTCCAAATAACAACACAAGACATCTTGCTGACTGTCCTTTTGGTCAATGCACTAAATAAGAATGGAACTATTCTGCTGCAGATGTGTCAGTTAAGCATTGTGTACCTAATCTGTGTGAGGGCACCAAAGACGTGACCCATGTAGAGAGAAACGCACAGACGCAAGTACAATGCACGCACTACATGCATGCATGGACTGCGCGGGTCCACACGCACACACACAGCATACAGTATCCACTCTATCCATCTGCATGGGCGCAGGGATGCTGTCTGGCAGACAGAACAGCACCAGTTGTCATGATAAGATCCCTAATAGCTTTATAGATCTGTTCCTCAGACCCATCATCACTAAAACCACTATGTATGGTGAAGTCTTTACTTCCACTGTGAACATCAACTCACTCTGAGTGTTTTTATAAGTGTAAGCACATGCGTGCGTGCGTGCGTGCGTGTGTGCGTGCGTGATGACAAGCAGTAATGACAAGGAGTAAGTTGTCGGGAGAATGTCAGGCTGCACTAGGCACAGTAGGCACAGCACTTAGCGAGGGTCAACTTTTCACTACATAATGGAGCATTGATAACTTGTTTTCAGGCAGCCCTTTAGATGTCTGACTCTGCATTTCAGAGGAAGATTATATTTTAATTAGCTCTTTTGATCCGGCTCTCCAAGACATCTTTGGCATTATCTCCCCGGAGTTGATATTGCTTTCATGTTTTCTTGAGATGCCTTCAATCAAGGAAACCTGCAGAGAGATGCAGATATATTCCAAACGGTATTTACCTCCGCTGACAGGGGAGCACCTGCTTTGATGCTGTGTAGTATATGGTCATGTTGTTATTAGAATGTTTAAAGATGTAATTGCCACACAGTCTTTAAAATCAGAGTATACGTTTTGTTAAAAAGGCACACGAAGCAGAGATCTTCTCAGGTCAGCGGTTTGCAACATTGCTTTCTCTTATGCAGAGCTGTAATCATTTCCTTCTGTTGAAAATTAAGAATAACACCTTGTCCCCACACTTAAAAGTAAGTGTCATGTATAATCCATTCACTGTTGCAAAAGCTTCACATTCTGGAAAGTTGAAAGAAGCACCTGCTCTTTTAGCCATCTCTCCTGATTATACATTATACGTTGTGGTGTGGTACACTGCACAGTAAAGCAAATGTAAATTGTGAACTAAATGTCACTAGCCGAAAAATGGCTGATATTAAAGTAAGAAAAGGTGACACATTGCAAGGCATTTTCCACTTTAATTCAGTTATGATGAATGACTATGAATTAGGATTGAGGCACGTTAGTAACACATTTAAGTGAGATGGAGGTTGTGTGGAGGTCACAGTGAAGGAATCCCAGCAGACTGGTACGAGACAGTAGTTTCTGTGCATATGTGTGCACGTGGGTGTTGAGCCTGCACACATGGTTATGTTTCCTACTTCTCCCACATACAATCTGTCAAACCTTCCGACTAACTGCCTAGTCCTCAATGCGTGTGTTCGTATGTGTGAGCACGCATAGCCACACACACACACACACACACACACACACACACACACACACACACACACACACACACTTTTCCTGTAAGGTAGATTCTGTGAAGTGGCCCCAATATCTCACTGGGCACTTGAGTAACTGACTCAAGTTACTCAAGTGACTGGTTGTTATTGCAACCAATCGAACACAAGAGTGGCTGAAGTGGATTCCTGGTGCTAATGCCATGGCAACTAAACTGAATGTCGTATTCACCATTGTTCAAATTCCCTTTGTCTCTGTCCATTTCTTTATTTATTTTTTGCCCCACTCCTCTCCGGCCTCGATCCTAAACGGTTAAAAACTGAGCACTGATTCATTGACATACGTAACGTCTCCTTTGTGAAGGAGTCTGCTGAGAACATGTTATTTCATTAGAAAAAGATCCTGGGCTTCTCTTCCTCTCACATGCAGCCTTACAGGCACTGCAGTCTTTGTCCTTTGCTCTTCTTCTTTCTCTCCTCTTCTTTAATTTATTGTGTCTTAATTTCCAAGGCTGTTTTGCCTCTGTCACTGAAGAGTTTTTTTGTATTGTTTCAATCTTCTTTTTTGTAAAAGTTACAATTTTATTTTTTGTTAACTTTAGTCACTGCTAATGTAACAAAACGCACTGTGATGATTCCAGTATTAATAAAAGTTGTACTTAAACTGTGATCCGCTGTGTGAAGTGTCAGTTATTTTCCAGCATATTAAACAAAAGGATTTGTAAACATTGTTGCAAGGTAAATGGTGCATTTATATAGTCTTTTTTTTATCCACAGCATTACATTCACCCATTCACACACACGTTCATACACCGATGGTGGCGGAAACCATGCAAGGCAGTGAAAGCACCAACCTGCACATCAGGAATTGGGCTAAAACGGCCATAGACACTTGCCCAAATCACATTTGTGATGACGGCTATGGCCGTTTTTAGCCCAAGGATTGTTTTTCATGCAAAACAAAATGTTTGCAATGGATTCAGAATCTTGACAATTTGACACGTCACATGTATTACTTAGGAAGTCAATGGTACATCACCACTGGGATTTCTTAGGACTTTTGAACATATTTATGAAACAAAAACAGTTGCAATGGTTGACCCCTTTAGAATGCCTATACTAATTCTGCTTACTCTGATTTTGCACTTCGGATAAGATATTCTAAATGTCCAACCCCACAAAACATTTAAACTGTATCACAGTTAAGGCCTATTTTACTTGGATTGCTTAGCAACTGCCTGTTGCATTCTGTGTGACTCGTTGCAGATTGTTGAAGGGGATTATAGAATGCTTTTGAGGTTTCCATAAACCATGGTCTAATATTAAGGGGTTGCGTGAAGGACATCTTCTGCTTGCTGCACTTTAAGCCATACTAGACAGGCACTATAGCTAGCCTCTCACTGTAAAGATAATTTAATTGTATGATTTGAGCACTTTCATGAATGCTTCACAGGACATAATAAAAACTAAAACAATTAGAAACAAAAAAATGAAATCAACCTAGATGCTCAGCTCTGCGTCCATATTTTACGTTTACTTATAGGCTACACCCCAATTTCAGAGTGTAATCTACCATCAAGATTCCTTTACAGGATCTCCTCACTGGTCAACAAAAACACCTTGAAGACCTTAACAGGAGCCCTCGTACAAGGCTTCTTTGACTATGCATGCACCTGGTACCACAGCACCTCAAAGGCCCTTAAAACTAGGCTCCAGACTTCCCAAAACAAACTAGTCAGGCTCCTACTTGGCCTCACCCCCCGAACCCACCTCACCCCTGCCCACTTTGACAGACTGGAATGGCTTAGGGTCGACGACAGAGTACAGCATCTTGCAATGGGTCTGGTCCACAAGATTCGATACTCCACCAAGATACCCATGTACCTGTCTAGATACTTCCTTAATGTTAACGAAGTCCACACCCACAACACCAGAGGGAGTGCAACGAACCATGTACAACCCAGATTCGACACAAACAAGGGACTAAATTATTTTCGCTCCTATGCCACCAAAATGTGGAACGCCCTACCAACAGTCATTAAGACATGCTAATCCCTTGACTCCTTCAAAACCGCTCTCAAAGGGCACCTACGGATGGCTGCAATTCGAAATTGGCCCCCGTAAAATCTGAATCCCCCCCCCCTTTTTCCCTCACTGTATATGTTTCTTTTCCCTTTTTACCTCCATTATGATGAATTCCTGTTCTGTTCTTTGTCTATATAGAAATGTCTATTTGTACGTCTCTAAATGTTTTGATGAATTGAACATGGTGGACCCTATTGTAAACAAGTGTAATGCTTAATTGGGTTGTCCACTCACAGTTAACAGCCTTTGTATTGAGTTTGTGCTTGAAATGTACTGTAATTCTGCAAACTGTTAATAAATATTTCAATCAATCAATCAATCAATCAATCATTCCTTACCAATACATTTCTTCACCAATGGGTTTGTAAAGGCGTCTAGTTAGTAGCCTAACACATCTCACAAAGATTGTAATTCAATTTCCCTATATCTATTTTGTGGGGGGCACTGGGGCCACGCAGTAAAAGTCATCTGTATCTTTGACCTATTTCTAAAATATTAGCGCAACTTTCGTTCAACTTTGACCCCTCTATCACATTGAACTATTTTTTGGCGTTAGTTTTGTGGATTAATTTACTTTTAATGCGTGGCCCCCTGTGCCCCCCACAAAATGATGGAACTGATCATATTTCACCAAAACCAGAGCAGAACTCCCACCACGGGACTCTGGCAATCAATTAATACAGTGGCAGCGGTGGCCGAACAGTGGCAGCGGTGGCCGAACGGATTGCCGATCGGTCTTGATACCGGAAGGTCGCCAGTTCGAATCAGCGGTCCGACACGTTAAAATGACCACCGCTGAAGTGCCCTTGAACAAGGCATTGAACCACTACGATGAAATGTGTTCTATGAGCAGGGCCTGGCTGGAAACAAGTTCTTGAGCTTAGCCCAGATACCCTGGGTAAATATAGTAATCATTTCATTTCATTTCATTACAGTTGCAACCACAATGGCATGTATTTCATACAGCAAATCATTTCATACACAAAATCTGAACTATCCCTTTAAACTATATTTCTTCATAGATTTCATATAGACTTGTTGCACAGCACATCAATGTTATTATACGTTTTTGTTTGTTCACACATTATAAACCGTACACACACACACACACACACACACACACACACACACACATACAGAGACGTGGCGCATTTAGGATATGTTGGATCATGTTAATGTGTATTTTCAGACATTTAATTAAACCCTGAATACTTACAAACCTGACCGTTGGCTCTGTACTTGGTTTGTTCTTTTTTCCTCTAAACCTCTTTGCCAAAAAGAAACTGTCACAACGTGTTACAGTGTGATGCATTGTGAGCTACAATTTCTGGCAAATGTTCCCCCCAGAATAGGGATGATAAGGTTAACGTGGTTCATGTAAAAGTTCCCATTACTTAAAGATTTGGCAGCCCCACTGTAGTGATCTGAGGACCGCCTAGGCCTAGACCCATTCTATAAACTATTGCAGTTTAATGACAAAGATAAAGATAAAAGATTAAAAAACGTTATTGTCAATTAATTTTAACCTCATTTTAAATTGTGCCTTTGACAGAACATTGGCAAATGTTGTGTGATCTGAAAAGTATACCAAATTAAATCAACAGGACTCACACATCTGTTGTTGAATGAAACTTACTTGACTTGTTTCTGTGAATATGTGAACCCAATACCGCCCCCATCTGACGGAGTCAGGTTATCTAATCTGAACGTTTATTTTGAAGGGTCTCTTAATTCACTTGCCAAACGCCAAGAGAGTTGACAACTGATTGGAATGGATCAAATAAATTAAGCGAAATGGACTGAACTGTTTGGTTGACTTTGCAAGAAGAGCAAAATGACAACTCTGGGAGGGGGGCGGGGAGTGGTCGCAGGCAACGTACTTCCTGTACGCGGAGTCTCGGAGTATCTCCGGTGTAAACAGTCGGCTCTCTTCTACTACATTGAATGGGAAACTGACTGATGTTAGTTTGCTCAAACGTTACTCTTGTCTCTTTTACCTGCTTTTTACTAACACTAACTTTACAAAGATGCCCAGAAGTCAAGAACATCGGGATGAACCTGTGTAGTTTATGGCTGCTCCAACAGTAGCCCCATATGTGCCCTCTCCCTACGCTTCATTCTGTAGCTCCGAGATGAGGTCACAGAAAGAAACCCCTCCCACCCCGTTCAGAAACGGCGCATGTTTCCACAATTCCCCATTGCTTACCCTTTTCTTAACAATGCACCAAAACCTTGAAGTGACGTTCCGGGTTTACACTAATTTACCGTCAACAACGGAAAAGAAAATCCAACTAGCGATTTGAACCGAGCCTTTACGAAGCGAATTTTGTCAGTCGCTTCCATGTTTATCAAGGGATTGGTGCGTGTGCGCGGGCATGTCGAGTGAACTGAAGTCAGTTGGACATTTTCGACCAGGGGAGGCGCCGGGGAGGCGCTAAAGCTTTTCAACTTCCTTGAAAAACATGCTAAACAACCGCTGTAACGCTCGTGTAACCGTTTAAAGTTGGATTTTCTTTTCCGTTGTTGACGTTGAATTAGTGTAAACCCGGAACGTCACTTCAAGGTTTTGGTGCATTGTTAAGAAAAGGGTAAGCAATGGGGAATTGTGGAAACATGCGCCGTTTCTGAACGGGGTGGGAGGGGTTTCTTTCTGTGACCTCATCTCGGAGCTACAGAATGAGCGTAGGGAGAGGGCACATATGGGGCTACTCCAACAGTAGTGGCAACCATGGTGGCAACTGGCAACATTCAACTTTGGTAGAGGTACGGAATGTCAAAAAATACACCGCGGTAATGGTTGAGACGAAGCAGTGAAAGGTCCTGAAAGATACATAACGTCAGTCTTAACCAATAGGCCGCCTACCCAATCTTTCTGTTGTATGAACACAAGGCTACTGTACTTAAAGGGATAGTTCAGATTTTTTGAACTTAAGTTGTATGAAATACTTGCCATTAATATAGTGGTTGCAACTGTATTAATTGATTGCCCGAGTCCTGTGGTGGGAGTGCTGCTCTGGTTTTGGTGAAATATCAAGTAGTTCCGGTCATTTTGTGGGGGGCACTGGGGGCCACGCAGTAAAAGTAAATTAATCCACAAAACTAACGTAATTTGTATTGTTGACCTATTTCTAAAATATTAGTGCAACTTCCGTTCTTTTTTTACCTCTAGTGGCAGCGGTGGCCGTACGGATAGCGGCGCGGTCTTGATACCGGAAGGTTCCCAGTTCGAATCAGCCGTCCGACACGTTAAAATTACCACCGCTGAAGTGCCCTTGAACAAGGCATTGAACCACTACGATGAAATGTGTTCTATGAGCAGGGCCTGGCTGGAAACAAGTTCTTGAGCTTAGCCCAGATACCCTGGGTAAATATAGATTTCATTTCATTTCATTTCAGAACTATGTTTTTTGTGTCCATATCACTACGCCCAAAAAATTGTTCCATGTGATAGAGGGGTCAAAGTTGAACGAAAGTCGCGCTAATATTTTAGAAATAGGTCAACAATACAAATTACGTTCGTTTTGTGGATTCATTTACTTTTACTGCGTGGCCCCCACAAAATGACCGGAACGACTTAATATTGACCAAAACCAGAGCAGAACTCCCACCATGGGACTCGGGCAATCAATTAATACAGTTGCAACCACTATATTAATGGCAAGTATTTCATACAACTTAAGTTCAAAAAATCTGAACTATCCCTTTAATACCTCATACTTTAAATGCTTAATTTATATAGCCTACATTTGTTGCTTGACCAACTGCACCTTTGTCTCATTGAAGATGTTCTTTGTGGACTTTCAAGATTTTTATTTGAGTAGGCTACCCATAGAGTAGCCTGGGCACCATTTCATTTAGGGTATATGATCCTGTCGGGAGCGGATGATATCGTTGTCATGTTGTAGTATTGTTTTGTAGTCGACAGGCAGGAACAACAGGAGCTTTTATTGAGAAAAATCCAAAATAATTTTGGGGGGTCTTTTTTTTTGTGCAACTGAATGGCTGGAAAATGGAAATTTAGAGTTTACATAGTACACATAGTACATGCATAAACTTTCCATCTGTTTTCAGTATTCATTTATAATATATTTTCTCTATTATTATTATTTTTGCAGTGAGTTTGTATTGGGGTGGGGAGGGGGGGCGGGGGTCGTGAGACATGGCCAAAGCATTTCCGGGGGTCCCCAGCCAAAAACGTTGAGAACCCCTGCCCTAGGGTACAGTACTACAGGTGTAGGCCTACCCCCAATTGAGAAACACTGCTTAAAGAGATTGGAGTTACTGAAGAACTATATGGTTTATGGTTGGGGACAATTCATATGTAGGCTATATATAATATTGATGGTTAAGCACTCCCTATTTCTCCCTATTTCTGCCTCCCTCACACACTGTGTGTGTGTGTGTGTGTGTGTGTGTGTGTGTGTGTGTGTGTGTGTGTGTGTGTGTGTGTGTGTGTGTGTGTTTATATCAATAAAGAAGCATTATGAAGTCCATCAGTTGGCTTCAACCATCTTCAGCTGGGACCAGAGACCTAGGACCAGAGATTATTGATGTGTAGCACAACGAGTTGGACCTCTGACGTTACACGAAAGAAGAAGCTGGGTTACCTCCGCTGTAAAAAGGTAAGACTGACTTCACTAAAACTTCTGGGCCAACTTAACATTACATGATAAAACACAATTAACACATTGTTTCACCAATAAATCAGTGGCATTAAGCAAAATAGCTTGTAAACAAGGATTATACTTCAACCCTAACCCAACAAAAAGCAATACGCCGATACAAAAAACAAAAAACATAGCTACTGTATGCTGTTCACATGAAACAACTGTGCGAGAACCACCAAGAAAAGTCATTAAATCATTGATATTTATCAGATGCACTGTATTTCCCGATTAGATTGTGCCTCCCCCTACACACACACACACACACACACACACACACACACACACACACACACACACACACACACACACACACACACACACACACACACACACACACACACACACACACACACACTTACTTTCAGGAGGTCCAATCTAGCCTGCAGGATGATTGTGAGAAAAATAACAATTATTGTGTAGTCAGCCGTGCTGTCGCCATTCTTGCTGTGCGCTCTCGCTGTACCACTGCTCCAGCACAGACCACCCACCGGCAGATTGTTGTGTTTACTTGGATAACAATACTAGATAACAATACAATACACAGCGACCAGCAGCTTTGCATAAACCTGCCTCGATCACCAAGGACAGTATAAATTAGAAAAAGAAAAAAAAACAGGTCTCCCTCAGGTTATTGTGGCCTCCTGGTGGCGCTATAATAGGCCAATGTGAAAATGGTGCCATTTCGTCTTACGCCTTTGATGGCAAATTGACATCCAAAAATGTGTTTTGTTTTGCATAAGTCCACTTCCATGCTATGTGGTGCTATAACAAGCCAATATGAAAAGGGTGGGATATATTATTTTTGGCGGAAGGGGAAGGAGAGGAAGAGGAAAAAAAAAACAGACAAATACAATAAGGGACCAAGAAGTCACCCCATTCACGAGTTGCACAAGTTAATTGATTGTAGAACAGCTTCCCTCCCAATAACGAGTTACACAAGTTACGTTTTCATTTACGTTTAATTCACGTTTTTAATACGTTTTAAGACTTCCATCGGACATAGTGGGATAGGTGACGCGTTTTGATGACGTCATCGGAAAAACACTGGCATGCAAAGGGTTCTGGAGCGCAACGAGCGTGTTCCTCCAACGCTCTGTTATGATCGCCACTTTGGATTATCTTTCAACACTAGGACAAAGGATCACACCATTTTAAAGTGGATTTTCATGAAAAGGAACGATGATGTCGGCGCGGTGGTTCTTCAAAGGTTAGTGAAATCCAGGCAGTGAACGTGGCATTGCGATTTAATTAATTCTGCAGTCAAACTGTTAATGTAAAGTTCAACTCTGTTCCACTCCAAAGGACATACAAGGACGCAACTCCAATTTCCAACTCAATCCAATGATTTTTTATTTTCCAACTTTTACGCTCAGTGTTGGCTTCATTGGTGATTGGCTGGTCGTTTCAGTTAGGTTGAAAACCTTCGAACACAAAGAAACAAATATTAACAACATTGCCAAACAAATGATAATCCTTTCAAAACAGGTTCTCTTTTTAACCACTCTTGAATTTAAACATTAAATATATTTTCAAATAATTAAGTCTTTTAAACAATGTGTTTTAAGAAGTTTAAACAATGAATGCCTAAATTAAATGTCTTAAATTAACTTAAAGTCAACATTTTAAACAAATTATTAAACATTTCAAATTACTTTACCCTTTAAGCTTGGATAAAGGATTCAAGTTAAGTATGCAGCGGTTAGTGGCAGCGGTGGCCGAACGGTTTGCGGAGCGGTCTTGATACCGGAAGGTCGCCAGTTGGTATCCCCGGACCGGCACGTTAAAATTACCACCGCTGAAGTGCCCTTGAGCAAGGCATTGAACCACTACCATGAAATGTTCTATGAGCAGGGCCTGGCTGTAAACAAGAATCTGATGCTTAGTCCAGTTACCCTGGGTAAATATAGTAACTTTGCTTAACTTTTTGCATCTAGCATTTTACATTGAATAAGTAGTTAAAGATAAATAGCTGAACTTTAAGCTCTAATTGAACAAGGCATTTTAAACCTTTAACATGAATTGTCCATATTTTAGTAGTCTTTTAAATTCTTAAATCATTTTAACATTTCTAACTTGGTCTTATTTTGTAAAGAGATACTTTTAAACATAAATGAAATCCAACTCTCAAGCAAGTTAGTGTGTTCCTTCCCCACTTCAGACTGAAGCAGTTGAAGCTACTAAACACAATTAGCCAGATATTAACCACATCAAACAGTACTGCAGTGCATACATAAGTATAAATAAAACAATACAATATCACCGACCATTGGCGTCTTTGGAGGTAGAACCCAAGAGTTGTCTTTGCTGTTTGCATCTGGTGTTTGTTTGAATGACTGAAGCTCCATTCCTTTTAAGGTGCTCCTAATCAGGTGAGATGTAGTTTCTGAGGTGTGAGATGTCATGCTGACCATATTTTGTCCATTTCTGAGTTTTGACTCAACAGTTAATAAAAGGCGGCAGTGGCTCAGGCGTAGAGTGGCTAGTAGATCGGCCGGATAGATGGACAGCCCGACCTCACCCAAACACGGTGAGCACGAATTGGCAATTTTGTACATACACGCCTAGAAAACCCCAAAATCCGTACATATTACACTACTACTGTTTTGACCGTGACGGAGGCGTGGCTTTCACTAGTATTTGCTCTGGATTATGAGCGTCTGCTAAATGCCTAAATTGTATTGAATGTGCGAATTGCCAATCCGTGCTATTTCACCGTGTTTGGTTGAGATCGGGTTTGACATTATTTACGATTCTGTGCTATTGGGTTACAACTCGGACGGGGCTGAGTCGGCGCTTCCGAACTTCCAACGTTCGACACGGCCTGAAAAAGTTGGGAACTGCTGTAGTAGTCTGCCTACATGGCTCTATGTTTTCATATTGTTCCATTACGTATGCCTAAGTGGAACCAAATTTTAAAGAAATGCATATCCTTCACAAAGGAGTGGATATCTGAGCTTGAGTAGTCAAACTCACCAAAATTAAGACCATGGGGTGGGCATCAAAGGGCTAAAGCAAGACCCAGCATGCACATGTTCCAGGGCATAGCTTTGCAGACATTTCAATTACATTTAGCTAGGAGTCTGCTGTGCCTACTTCCCTTCATTTGCCTCTTTCCAGGTCAGCACCCATAACAAAGTGATGTGGATTGACCGTGAAAGCAGCAAATGAGGATGCGAGGGCCTCAATTCCAATGTGTGTGGCTAGGGGGCACCAGAGACCTTCAGCTATGCAGTCAGTCTGTCTGCAAAGTGTGCATGGGCATTAATGAGACTGGAGGATGAGGATGAAGCTGTGAGAAACACACAGATCAGGGCAGTGGCATGTGGGTAGCAGCAATGATGCGGACAGCTTACATAGACAGCCCAATTACATGCAGCATTAAGTCTGCCCACCTGTGCTATCTAGACAGGGGACAGATAGGCGGGCTGGTTAATTCAAACCTGCCTAGTGCCTACAGTGTTCACTTGAATTACCATGCCAGGAGTGCCAGGCATCTCCAAACCAAATCTCAGTCATTGCCCAAAGATGGCTCGAAAATAAATAAATTTGAAGCAATGTCTTCCCTTTTACATTTAATGTCACTTAATTTCACTTTCATTTCTACCGGGAACTTCAACTTATATTTTACAGTAGCTCTGCTGAGTCTATGTAACTGCATTGTCTGTTTGTCTTTATTAAGCCACATTGACAGAACAAGGACAAGTCTTCTATTACTTAATACCTACTCCCCAGACACCAGCGGGGAACCACACAAAGGAACTTTAATTAAAAATAAGTGGGCCAAAATTAATCTGAGGATGGCCACCCTCATTCAAACTCAAAGCGACTTGAGCCCGAGTCTGAGTCTCTGTGCGCTTATTTCAATCCTACATGTGCTTAGTTTAAATTATGCAAGTTGAGTGTGGGAGTATACATTGGCATTTCTCTTCCCTTTTCATTTTGCAAATCTAATTAAATGTTTAAACAGTGCGGTACGTCGGTTTTACCACCGCTAATAGAATGCTACTGAATGAGATACTGAAAAGATTCAACTTATTGTTTGTCCCTAATGAAGAAGAACACTGCTGATGCAGCAGAGGATAGGCAGCCATATCTTCCTTTTAATATTGTACTACATTTGTATTAGTCAGTGGAATCGGTTCATTTCTTAATGACCTGTTCCCGCAATACTAATAATAATGCTTTATTCCAGTGTGGACAATTTATATTACACCCCTTCACATTCTTATTTCAAACGTTTTGTGTATCCTCTCCTCTGTCAAGTCCTCTCTTTGCGCCATTTCCTTTTTACCCAGACCTCCCACGCTTGTTTCTCTCCTCGCCTTGTCTCTCTGCCTCTATGCGTCTCCCTATTTCTGCCTCCCCCCTCTCTCTCTCTCTCTCTCTCTCTCTCTGTCTCTCTCTGTGTGTGTGTGTGTGTGTGTGTGTGTGTGTGTGTGTGTGTGTGTGTGTGTGTGTGTGTGTGTGTGTGTGTGTGTGTGTTGTCCATAGTTCTTGCAGATCAAGGCAGGTTTTAAGGTGCCTCTGCTATTAGCACAGCGGTCTGACACAGCACATAAGGCCCACCTACTGCCTAACCTTACTGGATGTAGTTTGATTTGAGGACAGTGGGGATGAGAGGAAAGAAAAGCTCATGTGAGTAATGATTCAGAGATAAAAGGATGGGGGCGTGGGTGGGGGGCTTTCAAAAGCATGTGCAACAGGAGAAAGTGTTCAAAAACTCTTGACATTACTGCTGAAATCCAGAGAATTCATGGCTTATACACAGCGTTAAACCCCTGTGGCCTGTTAGTGTTAGTTTATCCATACTACTATTATATGGCGACCCTCTGAGGGACAGCCAGCCATTGAGTTTTTTTTGTTCAGATTAAAACAAAAACATGAACAGAGATGAGTGCACTCGATGCACCATTAAACAAGAGTGCTGCCATTAACTTGTCAAACTCCATCGCACAATCATTCTGTTTTCAAGCAGGAAATGTGTAACTCAGTTTCTTTTTATCCTTGTTGTAACCAACCATTCTGAACATTAGCCTGTGTGTGTGTGTGTGTGTGTGTGTGTGTGTGTGTGTGTGTGTGTGTGTGTGGGTTGCCTGTTGATGAATCACAGAACAAGTAGCCTATATTTTGTCGAGAGATAGAAATATGTTTCCCTGGGGACAATGGCAGGGTAAGTATTCGGGTGGGAGAGAAGAATAAGAAAGTGCGATCGGCCGGAGATGAAAGCGGTGCCTGGCTGGCGCACAGATGTGAGGATGACAGGAAAGTGTCACTTTTTCTGGACTGGATGTCCCTCATCACATACTAACGGCCCTCTGTTCTCTCAAAGCCGCTTGAAAGCCGAATCAGAAATCACAAAATGCCACGGCTCACCGCCAAAAACTGTCAGAGCCTCTCGTCTGCATACTGAGCAAGCGGCCAAAGGGGTTGTTGGGTAGCTGGGAGGGAGAACGAGCGAGGAGCAGATTGATGGTGAAAAGAAAAGTTGCCAAGGAGGTAGCCTAAATGACACACGGTAGGCTCTTTCATGGCGTGTCTGTTTCAGAGTGAGTGACAGATCGAAAAGAAAAAATATATAAATGTATAAAAATAAAATGTCATTGAAATAAAGGAGGAGAGGGTTGTGAAAGTCAGATTGGAACTGGGATGGTGTGTGTGTGTGTGTGTGTGTGTTGCATAGTTTATATGCCATGTCAGTCTCCTCTTCCCTACCTTACTGCCTCTCCTTCCTACCTCCCACCCAATATCCGCTGTCATCCATCCCCTGCTCCCCCGTTCCAGTATTCATCAACATCCTTTAATCCCGCTGCTTTCTCTCCTCATCTGTCCCAGGCTGTTTGGACTTTGGAGCTTGTCTCTTGTCTCTTGATAAAGCAGCCTGGCTGGTGGCTGTGTTTAGCCAGCAGCCCACAGCAGCAGCGAACGCTAATTAAAGACGGCTAATGAGAAACGGCATTAGCATATCAATGCAGACGCTCAGTCCATAGACCACATACGGAGACACTATGCATATAGGGCTCAAAACAGAACATTTTATACAATTGTGGTCTATGCAGGTCAATGTTCCCTCAAAATTTTCATTGGTTTGAGTTGACACTCAAACCCTCTGAGCGTAACTTGAGCTTGTTGAACTTTTATTTATTATTTTTATTCCAGGATTTTACCTTTTCTTTTCACCCAGTGTCAATTGTCTAGTCAATCCTGCGCTCTACACTCCCTCTGCTAACCTGGTGAGAGCAACGGACTGACCGCATGTTTCTTTCAATGCATGAGGAGTCCAAGCCGCTTCTTTTCACCTGACAAGCGGGAGTTTCCCCAGTTGGACGTATAGCGTGTGGTAGGGCTATAAGCAACTAGTCAACTATTCAACTAGTCGACTAGTTTTTTTTGTTTTTTTTTTGCCTCAAGATCAGCTAGATTATAGTTATAGCCCTATATCTTGCGCCACCCCTTACCCCTTATCCCTAAACGTATTTGCCATTTTTTACTATTTTAAAACATTTTAAAATAGTACAAATAGCCGATCTACAAGCTAACAACGTGTCGATGTAGATTGGCTAGTTGAACTATTTTTAAATGTTTTAAAATAGTAAAAAATGGCAAATAAGTTTAGGGATAATGGATAAGGGTGGCGAAAGATGGAGCCCATAGTCACCAATGTACACCGTTTTTAAATGTACAACTATTATTTTTTAACATAATATGTAAGCCTAGTTAAACAACTAGGCAACTAGTCAACTAGTAAACATCACTAGAAGTGAAAGCCCTAGTGTGTGGAGGGAACACTGTTGAGAAACATGTGACGTGTGCACTGTGTACACTGTGGTCATTGCAAGTTATGGCTTATTCGAATCTATTAAGGTTGGGCGGTTTTGCTAAATTTAAAACCCCGGTTTACTATGACCAAAACACAGCAGTTTCCGGTTTTACCATCTAATTGATTTCAACGTGGCCATGCGTTCGCATTATTTCATTTTGTTAATCAGAGACTGCTATTACAGTCTATCGCCACAAGATGACCCCTTTCGCTATTGTAATGTATCGTCAGTCATGTTCGTCTGTCTTGTCCCTCTCTGCCTACCGTAGTGTATTGAGCCCCCAGCTGGCCCCCAGGCCATAGCCCCTGGCACATGCAAACAGCGTTGCCTGGCTGCCTGCTCCGAGTCTGACTTTGATCTATCATCTACTCGTAGATCTTAGTGATTATTTTACCCATTATATTAGTATCTTATGATGTGACAGAAACGAGTCATGAACGCATCCATAAACAATGCACGACGACGCGCTGTAAGCTTGTAAATAGGCTATTTTCTGCACACGCTCCGCAGTACGGAGACGTATAATTAATTCTAGATTGGAAGTGGAGGCGCAGCTGTACAACGGCGTACAACTCGCATCAGATTATTTCAGCATGATCCACTGAGTTTAGTTTATGCCTGACAGAGAGTGGGCCATTTGCTGATATTTTGGCAATGCTGAGCTGCATGTTCTGTATGTTCTGACTCAGAGTTGCCTGTCATGGTGCACGTTAATTTTCTTCACACAGACAGACGGATAAATCGGACGGATGTATCATGAAAACTAGCGTTATTTGATGCTGCCATTCTCTACTGCTTCCGTAAACAATAATCACGGCCACCCGACGCTCATGTCAGGTGAAACGGTTTTGACGGACGAAACCTTAATGATATAATTAAACCATATCAAACTGTGAAACCGAAATATCACCCAACCTTAGGTGACATCGACCAATTCTGGATTAAAAACTGGTAATATATAATTTATGCCTCAAAATCTATAAATCTCACACACTATTAAGGCGGCCAGCGGATCCACGCGCCACATAAGGTCCCCTTTTTTACTTGAGCACCTGCCCCTCAAAATGTCTGTGGCCACTGGCCAAGACCACAACTAACCCTCAACATGTCTGTGCACACCACTGGCCAAGACCACAACTAACCCTAACAAAATGTCTGTGCACACCACTGGCCAAGACCACAACTAAACCTCAAAATGTCTGCGCGCCACTGGCCAAGACCACAACTAACCCTCAAAATATCTGTGCACGCCACTGGCCAAGACCACAACTAACCCTAACTTCATATGCCCTCACTGCAATAGACCATGTGGCTCTCAACTTTACATGATCAAATAAACTCAAAACTCAAATAAACTAAACTCAAATAAACATTCACCTCAAAACTCACCAAATAGAACTCACCATCGGATACGATGGTGAGTAAGTATAAGTAAGGTTGTGTGATAATGACTCGCCCAGCGTGATGTCATTCTGGTCGCCATTTTGTGTACCGGCGTGCTGCCACTTATAAATAAGGAAGCACAACCACAGTGACGGTTCTACACTCACAACATTAACTGATTTTAAACACGCAGCACAGATTAGTTTTAACCCGCCACGCATGTCGGGAGCCACAGTTTTTTTTTTACCAGCATCATGGGTGATTCTTACACAGGTCTGACTAACGGTAGTCTGACTTATGGGCAGTCCCCAGAGGGAACGTTGGCACAGGTGAAGATCTCCCATTTCAATGGTTTGTAGGCTATTCCAATTATACCAGTAAGACGCCTGAGGGCGTCTTACGCATCCGCCTCGTTGACGGCAGACTGCTGGGAGACCGCTGGCGCTTTGGCATGGGGGGTCAGATCAACATGGAATGAATTCTGTACTTTCCATATAAGGAGCATGTCTTGAGTGTACAGGGTTTGATGAGGTCAGATCAACATATGGATTGTCAGAACAGGTCAGCTCCATACAGTATATGGAAATCTAAGAGTGGTAGCGGGGAGTGTACAGGGTTTGATGAGGGCCCAGGTAGGTCCGGGCCTTAATTTCCGGGCCTGTTGAGAACTCTAGTTTTCGCCGGGTGCGGCTGCACTAATAACTTTGGGGCAGGCCCGTCTAGAGTTTGAATGGACAGGTATAAATCAAAAGGAAGACATCGAAGAGGAATGATGCATGGGGAAGGATCAACATATGGAATGTCAGAACAGGTTCTGACATATATCCATATATGGAGATTGGAGATCTAAGGGTTTGAGGTTTGAGGCCAGAATAGTTCATGATCCTTGACAATGTGCATATTACACTGGGGGGTTGGCGGTGGCTCAGGGGTAGAGTGGCTGGATGGTAACCTTAAGGTTGCCAGTTCGAACCCGGGCTCCCCCAGAGTTAGTGTCGAAGTGTCCTTCAGCAAGACACTGAACCCCTAATTGCTCCCGATGTGCTGGTTGGTGACTTGCATGGTTTCCGCCGCCATCGGTGTATGAATGTGTGTGTGAGAATTGATGAATGTAATGCACAATCTATGTAAAGTGCCTTGGATAAAGGCGCTATATAAATGCCCATTTACACTGGGCATAGCCCGATCATGGCCATAGTTTGCCCAATTATTTCAGTGGAAATGATATGCACACATTTCAGTGGAACTTGGATTTGGTGAATGTAATAATTTAACAAAATGTAACCTGTGTAGATTTTCTGAATATGAAATTAATCCGTCGTTGACCACAGGTTATCTTTACGACTCAAGTTGACCTCTGCTTACTACTTGGTGCATTGATCATGAACAACAAAAGCAAATTCAAGTAGACAAAATGGTGTCAGTGCTTTGACATGTCCTTCCGGACAGTCTCACCAACAGACAGACTGACAACTTGAAATTTGCAGAAGGGGTTCAAGTGGTTAATATAGGATAGGCCTCATCCCTGTTCGGTGGAAACCTTGTACGTCCAAAACTGTTACTTTTCAGGAAAAGCATGGAAACCTTCAGAAATAGTGAAAATAGCAGATCTACAACCTCACAAGGTGTCACATTGCGATGCGTTGTGAGCTTGTAGATCAGCTATTTGAACTACTTCTACTTCTAAGTATGGCATTAAATGACAAAGTATATTGTATTTTTGTCGCAGAGTCTTTGCGGAACGTGTCGCACCGTCCCACCAACGTTTTGCTGCTTATACCTGTATGAGTGAGTGTCAAGTAAAGCCCTCTTGATTCTTGAATAATATATACTCCTTCAGTATCATATGAGGTTAATTGTGTCTCTCGGCCACAATTTTACAGCTTACATTGGTGCCTCAGGCTAACTATCTTATATTCAATGGTCTCTTATTCTTGCCTGAGTGTGAAACTTCATTTATAAGCCGGATTTCTCAGCCGTTTCCTCAGGCCCATCATGTCTACTCTTCACAACCCTCTGGGCAGTGGCGGAAAAAGTACTCACATTTTTTACTTGAGTATAAGCGTCAATACTGCAATATAGAAATACAATAATATAAAGAAATATAATAAGTAAATGTCCGTAATTCAAAATGTACTTGAGTAAAGTACCAAGTATTGGCATCAAAATGTACTTAAAGTACCAAAAATAATACTCATTATGCATGTCCCATTTCAGGTTTTAAAATGAATGTATAAAAAATCTTTTGAAAATACCAGATCTACTCGCATTGCGACCCATTGTGAGCTTCTAGATTTTTCAAATGGTCCAAATGTATGAAATCGTTAACACCCTTGACACAGCCATGGCCATAACCCGCGGCACCGCGGGTTATAATAATTATAGTGGAAATTGAAAATACTCAAAGTACAAATTAATGAAATTTGTACTTAAGTACAGTACTTGAGTATATTTACTTTAACACTTAACACCACTGCCTCTGGGCGAAATCTACAGTTTCTTACTTTCTTCCCTTCTATACTGTGTGTATGTAGGTCTTTCACTAAGCTCCACGAGTCCACGGTAGAGTTTACAACAATGGGGAGAAGAGGAGCAACGCAGGCTGAGCACCGTTCAAAGTTTTGCCTAGGCAAAGAGTTGGCAAGCTTTTGAAGACTTCTCATTGGCAGAGCACAAAAGTCCCCCGAAGGCTTGTGGGAAACGGAGGCCAAGTGGCCCCATTAGCCTGATCAGGCCAGTTAAGTTTAGTTGAAGTGACTCTCTTTCACTGGTCCCCTCTTCTCCACTCCACCGAGAGTCAAACTACTGCCAGGACAGTGAACTACAAAGGCTGACCCAAAGTCCTGCAGATAGGACAGGATGTTATTAATCTTTTAGCTGTGTGATTCTTGGCATGAAACAAAACGGTAAAAAGAAAGTGATGATAAAACACTGAATTAATTAGCCACTTTAATTGTCTGTTCTCCAACTCCTATTCTCTACGGGCATAATTAAGATGTGTTTATTTGGACACAGCTTGCTCTTCAAGGAGGCAACAGCTAATTGGTATTATACTCAAGCCACACGTGCGTCACAATTATATTGACTGGATGCTGCAGAAGGCCCAGTGTAGAGCTAGCATTTCCAATTACAGATTTAAAAGATAGAAATTACAGCATGGGTTTATAAATGTAATGACATTCACTGGCTGGATCCTTTTGACTCACCCTGGTTTCGTTACGAGTTTATTGAGATTGGGTAATTTAGTCCCATGGGACAGTGTTAAAAGAAGTGCCACATTGCTTTATTAAGGGAATTAGGGAAAATAAAGATATCTCAAGAGTCGAAACCCTAATATTTGACGGAATCGTGTGGGCTCTGTTGGGAGAACAGATATCTGTTTGCTTGATCCTAGCTTTCAAAAGTGTCTCCACTTTTAAGCCTATCCAGGTTTTTCCCCGCCAAGGTACTGGGGCTCCTTGTGTGTGTGCTTTGCTTCCTTCAGGCCGTGTTGCCATGTCTGCTTATTATAAGCAACCTTTGACTTGTTTTTTCTGTAAAGTCACTTGCTTATTTGGGCTTGCTTCCACATTTCTTCACATCAAGAATCCCCCAATTAATATGTAATTGTCCACAGACATCCATCTGAACATATTTTGTGCCTTTTTTAATTAAAATGTTTAAAAAATATTCAAAATATTTAGATTTATTCTCAATGTGTTTTTAAATAACGGATGAACAACCTCACAATGTGTCGCTGTGAGCTTGTAGATCAGCTATTTTCATTTGTGCTTGTTTTCATAGACCTGGACACTTGTTTCTCTTGCAAAACTGGCAACACAGCAAGAGAAAGAGGAACTTATGCACACACAAACGCAATGCACTATGAGCTGTAAGAAAAAGGTGAATAAGGACCACAATGGAAACAAGCCTACAGACTTTCTTGTGTATTTATCCTCTTGAATTCATTTTCAATTAACCGCTTAAAAGCCTAAACTCTAAAGGTTTTTCTCATCTAAATATATACTTAAATGAAAAAGTAGTCAAAAATAATCATTGGCAAAGAACCTTTTTTTTATCACATGTATAATAAAATATAAAATTACCTTTTGAAGCCAAATTGAGAACAAATGCTATATCTTGCATTATAAACATGGTTGGGGAATGGGACCACCAAAGACTCTTCACTACAAACAAACTGGACTCCTCACTCCAGCTACTAATCTCTAGGGACAAACCGAGACAATTTCCTTCCTTTAGGCAAGTACATAATAACTAGAACGGCACAATTCTGGGAAACTGCAAGCTTTGAGTCTTGCATAAGTACAGTATGATGATGTTCACAGGGACCCTGAAGATGACAGGAAAAATGTAGGCAAAATAAAGTTTTTTTTACTGGGAGTAACAAGGATGGATAGGATCAGGAACGAGTACATCAGAGGCACATCGCATGTCAGATGTTTTGGAGATTAAGCCAGAGAGGCCAGACTGAGATGGTTTGGACACGTACAGAGGAGGGATGGTGAGTATACCGGTAGAAGGAAGACCAAAGAAGATTTATGGATGGTTCTTTATCAGGCATGCCCAAATATGGAGTATGCAGATGTCAGAACAGCATTGTGATGTCAGAAATTGCCAGCTCCATATAATTGTATGGAGATCTAGGAGTGATTTTACGATATCTTTGGGGGGGAGGTGGCCATGACCTGAGGGCAAGTAGAACATGACCTGTACTTGCCCAGGCCCACTGGATGAAGTGGGATGGCGTGGAGAGGAGGAAAATCACATGGAACGAGCTGTGGAGCATGGAGTCTAGTAGGTTTCATCATTAGAGCCACATATGACGTCCTGCCCTCTCCAACCAACCTACATCTTTGGTATGGAGAGGACCCACCCTGTCTCTCTCTTTAATTGACGTAGATTAATGGCGATGGCGGTCTTTGTGTTAAGAATCCAGACCTTAGTGTCAACCCCTGCAGGCAATTACCTGAATTTACAGCTAAACACAGAATAAAGAAATAATAAAGTCGGGCAATAGAGGGTATGCGTGTGACATCATCATCAAACCCGGAAGTTATGCTGGAATGCCTACTGACTGGCAAAAAACTACTTTCTGGCGTTGACAACCCATGCATCCAAACAGAAAAGTCCTATCTGATTGCATTAAACAACGTTAAACAATGTTAAACTCACTTTGCATGTTGCTTTGCCACTCGATTTGCCATTCACTTTAAGCATGCGCATACCCTCTATTACTATAGTCTTGTTTCCCTCTGCGCAACCACACTAATAAGGCTTGAAACTTTTAGGAGTCCCTGGAAAATCAAATGTCAATGGGGTGCTCAATGGAGTGATATTAATAGTATTGGCATTGGTATGGGGAGAGCAGAATGAAGTGCAAAGGACATATTTAATGCATTTGTGTCTGAAGAGCAAGTTGCTGAGGAGGAGAGCTGCAATTTAGGCATTTAACAGACACTCTTAATCCAGAGAAATTTACAGTAAGCAAGAACAACCCAAGGTAATCCATCTAATGCATATAAATAGTCATCAAGGATCATGAGTAAATATCTGTACAATAAGACTATAAGTAAACACTATAGAGTAGAATGCTATGCCTACATATTGTTATCTAAATTATATATTTTTGCCTTTGCCTCTTCCATTTACTCTTCCACTTTATATACAGTAATATAGGGGTGCGACGATATGGGTACCTCAGGATACGATATCTGTGGCGATATTAGGCCCTCAATATCGATATATTGCAATATTCAATATCTTGCAAGAGATTTCATCAATGATATCACGAAAATGAAAAAAATAACCATTAAAGGCAATAATCTGGAATTAGGTATATTAGTCCCTTTTTATTTCTTACCACCTACCATTCCTGTGTTCTCCTCTACTCCTCCATTAGACATTTTAATATAACATTTGGGTCGTCTGATGGTTATGTGATGTATAATTTACACATTCAGCCCAGGGCCTGAAGCGACGTGCTTTCTCTTTGAACTTTTGCCTCGTCTATGATAGTTTGGTTTGGACGGTCATTTTAGGTGTATAAAGGTCCCCACACACCGAGCGCGTTTTTAGGATTTTTAGCGGCGTTTCTCCATCGGTTTTCCGAAAAACGCATCCAGTGTTTATTCTCTGTGCCTTTCTGATGTATTCAACTTCAATAATCTTATCCTACCTTGTTGCATTTCCCTGTAGTTAGTTACTGAATACAATACAGCACTGGTTCCCAGTTCCCAGTGTAATTTCATGAATAAATTAAAGAAAAACCAAAGCAATTCCATAAATTAGAAAACAAATATTTAAGAAGTAGTGAAAATAGCCGATCTACAGGCTTGTAGATCTGCTATTTTCACTAGTTTGGGTCCCTGGCAAACTCTCTAATTTCTCTTTTGGGTCTTGAGATAAAAAAGTTAAGGAACCACTGCTATAGAGCAGCGTTTTTGGCTGGAGACCTGGTAATGCTTTGGCCATGTTTGGCGACCCCCGCCCAGCCCCCCTCCCCACCACCAATACATATTGACCGCTACAATAACCTTAACAGAGAAAATACATCATAAATAAATAAATACTAAAACCATCTACCATTGGACAAGTTGGAAAGTTTATGTGTAGTTGTGTGCTATGTAAATTGTAAACTCTTTTTCATATACTCATTCAGTTGCAAATAATAAAAAATAATATATATATATATATATATATATATATATATATATATATATATATATATCTATCATGTCCTGGAGAAGTTGTCCGCAACACGGGACCCAAAGTCAACAGCTACGTCATGACAACACCGACCATACACCGCCATCCTACACACTACACTCACACGACAGTGACGTCACAGACTTACCCTCCGCGTCGTTCCACGGCTATCTCCTCATGTCGCGCTGCACGCCGACACTCAACACCACCCGCGGAACAATGGTCATTGCACTGCCACCAAAGCCGCCTCCCTTCCACACTCACGCCGGCTATGCATTTCTTTACTACAAACACAATCGCCACAAGCACCCACGCACACACTCACACACGGGCCACGGAACACTGTTGCCAGGTCTATGAAAACAAGGCCAGATAAAATGCCATTCAACACGCTACTTACACACACTACAACTCGCTTACAATTCGCGGACCTGGCAACACTGCATCCGGTTTTCCCATTGGCTACTGTTGCTAATTTGTACCTGGGGGGTACATTATATATTTGTCCACCGTAAGATGAACCTAAATAGGTTTGAATGGGTTTTCTAGGTGTAATACCGACAGTGTGTACTGTAATATTTTGTATGTGGAAAGTGAGTAAACTACCTCGACGCACCCAAGGTCTCCTGTCTTGCTGTTTCCTTACTCCACAGTATATAACTTTGTAATGCTACTGACGTTTGTGCACAACAATCTTGAAAACAAAGTAATACATTGTGGGTTTGAGCTGACAGGCCCTTCTAAATGTCAATCAAGTCACCTTAATTCAAGTGGCAAAATTGAAATTAAATATATATTTTTAGGGGCATGTAATGTGATCTACCTGCACAGCCCTTGTGATCTACTGGTAGATCGCGATCTACCTTTTGGGCACCCCTGATGTATACTGTATGAGAACTATTGCTCCAAACAGTGATAAGCGGGTCACAAAGGTGAGGTCAGATAAAATAATCTGAAAAGAAGGGTTTGATTAGCCACTCTTTTCTATCCAATAGAACATTCACTGGCTGCATCTGTCTGACTCACTTTGTTATGTTGGACTTTATACAGTATGGGTAATTTAGTCCTCTGAGACAATGCGAAGCACTGCATTGATGTAGTAACTAGGGAATAGGGGAAAAACACATTGCAAGAGTAAAAACCTCGATGTATTGATAGAATCATGAGGGCTTTGCTGGAAGAACAAATACACATCTCGTGTTTGCTTGATCCTAGCTTTCAAAAGACTGACTAAGCCTGATCCCAACTGAGAAAATCCTTTCTGCAAACACTTAAAGGACCACTTCACCACTTTTCAACATATCTTCATATAATAGGTCCTCACTAATAATCTTGAAAAAATGGCGCAATTTTTTTCTACTCGGTCTGTGTCTCACAGGAGGGCTGTGGGCAGTTCAGAAACCGTCTTCCAGTGACATCATCGATGGGAATACAAGCTAATAAAAACTGCAGGCTTTCTAGTCCTGAAAAGTTGCAATGTGAAAATGGAAGCCATCGTTCTCACGATAATGAAAATCTAAACATTTTTGTAAAAAAATCTTGTTTAAAAAAGAATCTGCCTAATGATGATGTCACTGGAAGACAGTTTCTAAACTGCCCACAGCCCTCCTATGACTGAGTAGAACAAAATCGTGCCATTTTATCATGATTATTAGTGAGGACCTATTATATGAAGATAGGTTGAAAAGTGGTGAAGTGGTCCTTTAATACTATAATTTAATACTACGTGGAGAAAATTAAAACCATCGTTGGCAAATGCTTAGAACTTTACTCTAATTGTATGCAATGAAATATAAATAACCTTTTTGTATTACCAGGCGTTGTTCTACATTGATGAGTAGGCCTACTAAATGGAATAACACAAATTATATATACTGTATATTCTGGTCTGGAGAGCTTTCACAAATGTTTGTAGCTGCTAGTATCCAAAGTGTGCTAGTAAGGGTTACAGTATATAGGACTGGTCAGAAAACCCAGGCCTTCATGTCATGCATGTCTAACATCTGTTTCTCTCATTGACCGTTCTACACGGGCTATCGTGCAATTCTATCTACTAAAGAGCCTTTAATGGCCCTATAATGGATTATATAATAATCATACAATAAACATAATGATATACTGTATAACAAAAAATAGTCACTTATGTAGCAAAGTGTGAAGAAACTGATTCCTCACACTGTTATTTACACTCAACGTTTTTTAGACCAAATGAAATCGTCCATATCTTTATAAAATTGAGAAAAGCAAAATGAATAAGAATTGATAACAAACACTATATAGCGGGGAAGCGACCCGGCAACCTTCTCGTTCCCAGATGGCCTCTCTTACTATTCTGCTCCAACTAACAGATATTTCAGGGAAATGACGCATTACATGCCACGGAAGGAAAATATTAAAGACAATTAAACTCAGCAGGCCTGAACAGTTTGAATACGGTATCATACTTTTTTCTCCCCCCGTCAGCCATCACATATCTTGGTCTTTATCTGCTCACAGTGCTCCCCTCTTTTATAATTACTCAAGCCGTCTCTTTTTTTGGACGACTTTGAACAGATGCCCTCCGATCTGTCTCTTTGATAAAAGCCACAACAATAATTTACCATAATAATGAGATGCTGGGCTCTGAGATGATAGGGGAGCTTTTCATTAACCACCACTGTGGCAACATACTGGATACTGTAGTTCATCAGAACTAGTTGTAAATAAATCATTGGATTTTGTTCTGAAGACTAAAGTTGAGACTGATTTATTCAGTGAATTTGTACTTTTTAGATTCTTCTGCACTGCATTTTAGTACAATCAATGACAGGGTGATGATAATTGTAGTAAATGGGGATTGGGGAGAGTGCAGAAAGGACGGAGTTAGTTTTGAGATTCAGGACTTCCAACTAAGCAAAGGGTTCGATGAGGATGATTTGAGACGCAAAATCAGATTGCAGCCCATTTCATTGAAGGGCTTTAAGGTCAATTTATTGCCGCATAGGTGTACGGGTATGTGCATTGTGGAAAGACTTGGGTTGTGGTCACTCAATATACAATAGTGCTTCTTGTCACAGCCTTCATCTTTCCCCATATTTATTTTGATCCTCTTGGTTTTTGAGTGGTGCAACCACTCCTATAGACAGCAATGTGTGTGGCTGTGTCCCTGGGTCTGTCCCTGTGTCCCTGGCTGTGTCCCTGGGTCTGTCCCTGTGTCCCTGGGTCTGTCCCTGTGTCCCTGGCTTTGTCCCTGTGTCTGTCCCTGTGTCCCTGGCTGTGTCCGAGCACGAAAATAGCGTTTGTTCACCACCAAGTGTCACTGTTGCACAGCCTAACACACAGGCCAGGGAGGAGGGCTGTAATACAGTACAGTACAGTACAGGACAGTACAGGACACGACAGGACACGACAGGACACGACACGACAGGACACGACATGACACGACAGGACACGACAGGACACGACAGGACACGACACGACAGGACACGACAGGACACGACAGGACACGACATGACAGGACACGACAGGACACGACAGGACACGACAGGACACGACAGGACACGACAGGACACGACACGACAGGACACGACACGACACGACACGACAGGACACCTCACTTCAGACCGGTCTGATTTTTTTCCTCAAAAATATTTATATTGTAACCCATTTTTCGACACGGGGAGAAAATGTGAACTCCACACAGAAAGGCCATCTACTTTTAAATTGTCTTGTTCCATCCTTTTCACCATTTCCATCTGCCCCCCCCCCCCCCACACACACACACACACACACACATTCCCTGTGATCCAACTCCTCATGCAGTCGTCTCTCCACCCCTTTTTTTCCAGATCTTTGCACCTTTTCAACGCTCTCGTCTCTCTCCTCTCATCTCTCCTCCTCCTCCTCATCATCATCATTGTGAAACCCTTGCATACCACTACGCCCCGTTATGCTGCTGATCGTTTTAATCTTCTTAAGCCATTTGCATATTCACACTGTAATTTCTTCTCCCAGGTTGCATCTCTAAATAATACAAATCCGGTCTATATTTGTCGGCTGCGAGTCGATCTCGTATTTATGAATGTATAATTGAACGCATTCCAGCCCTCAGAAGCTGCAGCCGGGGTCCGCGTTTGGGGTGGGGGGGTTGGGTTGAACAAGGCTTCACATCTGGAGGCCCACTTTTCACTTTTCATTCTATGCCATTTACCCTCCCTTACCAGAACTCAATTCTCATCTTTGGGGTCTGTTTGTCACATCTGGAGGCCCACTTTTCAACCGCATGCATTCTCCTACATGGCGATGGTGTTGACCTTCTTTCACAGAACTCGGTTGTCATCATCTTTGGGGTTACCCGTCTGTCTGCAGCAGATGCCTCTCTCTCTCTCTCTCTCTCTCTCTCTCTCTCTCTCTCTCTCTCTCCCCCCTCGTTGTTCTTCTTTACTGTGTGTGATCGTTTCGAGGATGCTCCATTCTGTGTGATGCTTAACAATCCGTTTCCTGCGACAACTCTGCCTCTCTACGTGCCTCTCGTGCTTTTATTCCACTCCCTCTATTGCCCAGAACTGCTGTCATTTGGTCAAATTCACTGTAATTGAATTGTTCCTCCACTGGTTCTGACGACGATAATCATCAACTGTGATGAATCAATCAATTAATAGCCCTGTCTCTGATGAGAGAACTCTATTTTTGCACATGTCCATGCGTGAGTTTATGGACGGCATAGCCCCCATGGATTTGTTATCTGTATCTGTATCCTTTGAAGCCTTGTGCTTCATGTATAAGTGGAGATAATAATTGATCCGTTGCTTGGATTTTTTTGCTCCACTCCATATGCTCCGTACACTCATGAAACGGCTTGGAATACATGAACCCAAAACATTAGGTATTTTCTCAATTTTTTTGTCACCTTCCCATGGGCCCCGGTCACCGGTTCGTAGGAGACTGAAGGCGCATTCATAGTTCATACTCCAGTTTGAGGTGATAGCTTAAAGTAACACTTGAAATACCAGTAACAATAATAATCACACATTATAAAGCATTCTATAATGACTTACAAGATCAATCAGTGTTATATGCATATCACAATGCAATTATACAGGACCTTATATGTCATATAATGCTTTATAATGCGTTCTGATTATTGTTATAAAGCATTTTGAATATTGAGTTCTTATAACTATAATCATACAGTGTTATGATTATAATGGACATGGTATGCATAGCAAGTGTTACCCCATTGTTTTATGTAGTAGTACTGCAGTGGTTCCCAAACGTTTTCATGTCAAGGACCCCCAAATTGACACTAATTAGCCCGCGGACCCCCATTTGAAAAGAGATGCCAGGGACCCCATAAGAGAAGATTTTCACGGCTGTAGCAGTGATTCTCAACCCGTTTAATTTCAAGGACCCCCAGTTGGACATGCATTAGCCATGGACCCCCATTTAATGGCATTTCTATCTCTGGGACCCCCAATTTATATTGTAAAATCAATGTTGATTTAACTCTGAGAGTGTACAAATGGTTCCATTTGTACACTCTCAGAGTTACAGTCCCATAAGGGCCCATTTCGTTCCAAACTATAATTTTTGCTGGGGACCTCCTTGAACTTCCTTCAAGGACCCCTGGGGGTCCCCGGACCCCACTTTGGTAACCACTGGTCTACTGCACTAGGCCTATACATCTCAGTGGCAAATATTGTAGCTACTGTTTTACTCCACAACAATTATTTGGAAATTTTGTTAAGAGTTACTTGTCCGATTGAAATTATTATGATTACAAAACATGCATTACAATCTTCAACACATGTTGTGAGCTTGTAGATCTATCTTCATATGACCACCGCGCTCTGACTGTAGGTGCGCCACCCGATTTACAACATCGCACACACCAAGACTGTGGTTCAAAAAGTTTTATTTTAGAGTGTGACTGAATGTAGGTTCCTTTTAAGGAGTGGTGCAGGTGCACACAATCACCGCTGATCACCTCCTATCTCACCCGGTGGATAAACACAGATTGGGGCTGTGTAATATAGTCTCTGTTAGCAGTCAATAATGTGACTAGCAATTACATCTCGAAATATGCATATATATATACAAATCAAAACAAAGTTACATACATTAGAGTAAAGCATCATTCTTTTTTTATACCGTTAATAGCATCCATCCATTATTACTACAAAGGGAATGTTATTGGATATACTGTTTAAAAACTCTTTTTCCTTTAGGCATAAATGAGGAATGTAACATGTCTCCGTTCTTGTGAATGGCATCGGGCATGGCCCAAAAAGGCACTTTGCCTGGCCACCCCTTATACTAATTACTATTTACTATTTACTATTTACTATTTACAAATTAAACTAATCTAATCCCGCAATAGGGATATGGGCATACCCGCCTCCCCGATGCCACGCACATGTTGTATTGGATGGATGCTATTAACGGTATAAAAAAATAATGTTTGTATATTTATTGGTATTACTATCACAATTGTTGTAGTTCTTATTAGCATTATTTGGGCCTTGGTTTGATGGGTTATTAGTTAATTGACATATTGTTTGGACACTAGGGGCACGCCTCCCCAGGCCTAATTGCTTGATGGAGAGCATAAGTAGGCCTGGGTGATTGGGGAGCGGACTGCACCTGGTGGACAAAAGTTTTTTACCAGACAGACAACACAGAAGAGACAATGCCAGAAGGAGCTGTTTGTAATGTAATGTCACTGCACTTTAATGGAAGTAAATGCAAACCAAAATGACATTGAACCTGTGGACATTGATTCCTTTATTCTGCGTACACATCCAGTCTCCGGGTGAATCAGTGGGTTTGTTGGCTTTGTGGAAATGTTTATATTAGAACCAACGAAAGAGCCACAACAGATGCCAATGCTTCTGTACTTTTATTCAAGTAACATTTTGAATACAGCATGTTTGCTTGTAACAGAGTATTTCTACACCGTGGTGGTATTTCTACTTCTAAACACATCAGAGTACTTTTTCCACCACGCACGCACGCACGCACGCACGCGCGCGTGCGCGCACACACACACACACACACACACACACGCACATGCACAGGCACACGCACACACACACACACTCTCACACAACCCCAGTGGTCTTTGATGCATTGGGCACAGTGGAGTAGCACCATGACACTGATCTATAGTCGGCGATTCATTACTCTCTTTAATGACTGAGGTGAGAAGAGACTTCTCAGAGCAGAGCTGGGCAGGGACACAACACCACAACCACCACCGCATTGATGCAGCAACTTACATCTACACCACCACAGAGGCGTCATTTCACAAAGAAATGGGGTGGTAGCAAAAACAAACAAAAAAACGTTAACAAAGTTACCATAGCCCCATTTCTAAAATAGTGGATCTGCAAGCTCGTAGATCAACTATTTTCACTATTTGTTTGGGTGGCGAAAAGAGAAAATGTTTGCCTCTAATAATCACATTCCCAAAATAGGGATGCCATGTTGAAAGTGATTAATAAATGAGTGGTTGCATATACAATCAAATGCTTATCAAGATTGTCAGATGGACAGGCATCGCTTGTGATGAAATCAGATGAATCTGCAAAAACAATTCAGAGTTGTGGACAATAATATTATGCATATAAAATAACTGAATTTGAGGTTAAATGTGAACACTAGGGGTGGCAATTAGCCCTTCACTAAATCCCACCCCAAAAAGCGATTGTCCAATGCCAATCCAAATAGTTTAGCAACGGTTGCTATGCAGGTCAAGCTTTCTTCGCTGCTAACGTGCCTATTGGACAAGGATGGGTTGGGGGCCCAGGCGGTGGCGTAACCGTCTGGGCACCCGACTGGTAATCCAGTCGCAGTGTGCCGCGGGTTCGACTCCCGACCCGACACGGCCCCTACTGCATGTCTTCCCCCATCTCTCTCCCGTTTCCTGTCAGCCTACTGTCTGTCCCTTCAAAAACCAATAAAAGGCGTAAGCCGCAAAAAAAATATCTTTAAAAACAATAAAAAAAATAAATAAAAAAAAGGATGGGTTGGGGAGGGACTTAGGCCCAGGCCACACGTATATGGATATTTTGCTAAACGCACATTATTTTGTGCGTTTGGGCCTTTCAGCCACACGCAAAAGGCGTTTTCGGCCATTCAAACGGAGGTTTTTGGATTTTCGAAAATATCCGGATCAGTGGATCTGTGTAGTCATGCGAAACGGAGCTTATGAGAAACGATGATGTCACCGCTTATTAGCGCATATCATTTTTACTATAATTAGGTGAGAAATGCAGCTTGTGCCTGCATGGAAACTACATGGATATCTATCCAATTGTTCATGTTTATATATCACTGTTAAGAACTTTAAAACGTATCATATGTTGCATCAAGAGAGAGAGAGAGAGAGAGAGAGAGAGAAAATAAAGTATACAGTGGTTCGCAGTGCGCTGCTGCGCATATGGCTCTCTCCTCTTTAGGTAATAAAGGGCGCACCCTTGACTGCATTTGTCACTGTGCCTGCATGCCGACAATGCTCGCGTGTGAACTTTTATTAGCTTACATTATAACGTGACATTTATTATACACCTCGAAAATATAGCCACTCTACAAGCTCACAAGTGGTTGTGGACACCTCTATAGGTCTGTCTGCCTCTGCTATTATTTTCTGCAGGACTTGCCAAGTCGCCAGAGCAATGGTGAAGTGTCTATCATTTTTTAATTATATGGACTGAAAATTCGGGATTCGGAGATTTATGCACATACATGTGACATGCTGACAGACAATGAAAGAAACATGTTCCACTTCCACTCACAATTTAGGTGGCTTTTAAAATGCGGTACCTATTCCTTCATTAAAAAATATGATTGGCACCTCCAATTTACACCAAGTGTAAATATAAAATCAAATATGCGTTTCTGCGTTTGTGTGTGGACTCAGATATCTCGTCGTATGGGCAGGGATTTTTTCTAAAACTGAGGACGGAAATATCCGTTTTGCAAAAGATCCAGAGTAGTGTGGCCTGGGCCTTAGTGAAGGGCTAATTTCCAGCCCCTGATGCCCCAAATGACGCCCTTGATATCTCACAAACAAACAATACACACATTGTATATCTGTCTCCGTCTCTCTCTCTCTCTCTCTCTCTCTCTCTCTCTCTCTCTCCTTTCCTCACATCGACAGCACACATGCATGCTGTATGCATGTCTAATTTACAGTACGGTGTGTGTGTGTGACAGAGGCGGTCTGTATTGATCGGTATTGATTATGCAGTTACAGGTGGTTAAGCTGCTAATGGCCTTTAGTGTGGAGGTGACTGGTGATCCACATCCTGTTCATCAACTAGGAATCACACACCAGGGAAATCAAATGAGAGAGGGAGAGAGTTAGAAGGAATGGTGGTGCACGCTATACTGTACTGCAGTATGTGTATGATGTACGCACACGCACGGCCACGTTGCCACTGGTGCCACTTGATGTGGCTGTGGTACAGGTGGGGCAGGAGAGCCCCAGTGTTGATGTGGCTGTGGTACAGGTGGGGCAGGGGAGCCCCAGTGATGTGGCTGTGGTACAGGTGGGGCAGGGGAGCCCCAGTGATGTGGCTGTGGTACAGGTGGGGCAGGGGAGCCCAGTGATGTGGCTGTGGTACAGGTGGGGCAGGGGAGCCCCAGTGTTGATGTGGCTGTGGTACAGGTGGGGCAGGGGAGCCCCAGTGATGTGGCTGTGGTACAGGTGGGGCAGGGGAGCCCCAGTGATGTGGCTGTGGTACAGGTGGGGCAGGGGAGCCCCAGTGTTGATGTGGCTGTGGTACAGGTGGGGCAGGGGAGCCCCAGTGTTGATGTGGCTGTGGTACAGGTGGGGCAGGGGAGCCCCAGTGATGTGGCTGTGGTACAGCCTAGGGCAGGGGAGCCCAGTGATGTGGCTGTGGTACAGGTGGGGCAGGGGAGCCCCAGTGATGTGGCTGTGGTACAGGTGGGGCAGGGGAGCCCCAGTGATGTGGCTGTGGTACAGGTGGGGCAGGGGAGCCCAGTGATGTGGCTGTGGTACAGGTGGGGCAGGGGAGCCCGAGTGTTGATGTGGCTGTGGTACAGGTGGGGCAGGGGAGCCCCAGTGATGTGGCTGTGGTACAGGTGGGGCAGGGGAGCCCCAGCGTTGATGTGGCTGTGGTACAGCCTAGGGCAGGGAGCCCGAGTGTTGGGGGAATTCCGGCTGTCCTCTGGTGTCGCTGGACATCAGTGGTGAAAAAAGCACTAATACTGCAAATGCATCAATAATGCAATATAGACTTTAAAATATACTTGAGTAAAAGTGGCATCAAAATGTACTTGAAGTACCAAAAGTAGGTCTAAAAGTACTTGCTGTGTTTTCAAACGTATAAAAACCTTTAGAAAATGTATACAACGCTTGAGAGTTTGTAGATGACCGAAATGTATATGGCTGAAGTGGTTAATGTATGTTTTGTAATAATCATCAAAGTCTACACTTAACTAAAATTTTCAAATAATTGTAGTGGAGTAAAAGTACAATATTTACCTTTGAGATTGAATGGAGTGGAAGTAAACGTATTGGAAATTGAAAATACGTAAGTAAAGTTCACCGAAAAGGGCAATAAACATGAACTCTTATATTGTACTATTTCTTAGAAGTGATTTAATACTATACTGATCTGGTGGATTGAACCGGAATGCGTTTTTGTATGAAATGTCACATTATAGCCTATATAACAGTATTAAGATCACTGTTTAACTATAGTTTTACCGTAGATTTTCCCATTTCAAGAAGGATTATGCAAATGTTGCTAGTGCTAATGCTTTTTACCCCTGTTAAAAGTAGCCTACATTATATTCTACTTCATATTCTATTCTTTGTCATGCTACAAAAATGCCTGTTTCTAACTCTCAGATGGTACAATACATATTTTTGATTACGGAATATGGACATGGACTTTATATTCTGCATATCATAAGCTATATTTAACTATATATGTTATAGATAAATAGCCCTGTGTGCGGATCCTGAGGGAAATGTACATGCAAAAAAACAATAATTGATTAACAATAAAACATTGATCGTTAAGGGTAACAACTATCAATGCGTCGTGTACATGCTGTGCATAGGCTGTGAGATGTCAATCAATGCTGTACATTGATTGTATATTATTGGCATTGTTCCAGTGAGATTACATTTTCAAGAGAGATGTGGGGCTCTTGAAGACCACTGTCTTTTCCCCTGTGTCCACTATAGCTGCGCTGCGCTGCTCTGCAAGAAAATAACTGCAAGCCATTTGCATGTTGATGTCGGATGCATCCATTATAATTCAGGACAGAAAAGAAGATGATCCTTCTAACAAACATTTGAAAACTAATTTTGAATCTACGTACAAATACACAGTTTCAATTTCAACTTTTTAATAGGTTTTCATTCAACACAAACTTATCGGCAGTGCAGAATACCGATGCCCAGCATTCCATTTTTTGTTATTTGTAGTCATTCAGATTACATACTTTTATGCAGTCTGTCAGAAAGCTAATTATTGAACCATCTGCAGTTATTAGACTCAAATCATGGGCTTCTAGGTCTTGCGGATGTAAGTAATGCATTTCAAATGTGTTACTGCCTAAGGTCCCAATTTATTAAATGTACAAATTCAGGATTTGATGCTGCTAAATACTACATGATACACTCCCCAAGGCGTAACATGAGGAGAGAACAATTGCATGCTACCCACTCCACTAGCAATGACTGGAGATTGCACATCCCACACATCCAGAATGATCCATATGTGCTAGTTATGCATTAGTAATCCTGTGTAAATGGGGTTTTGCCAGAATAAAATGTCATGTTTTAATGACTGTCGGGTGCTTCTATGAATATGAAATGGACAAGAATCCTCAATGTACAGTGGAACAGCCAGGGAAGAGTTCATATTTCTCTTCAGTGAGAAAGTGGTGATATGGGACTAGACAGTTTATTTATCGCTATATTTGGCATGCTTATTTGTCACAGTAATACTGTATGATGTTGTTCTCACTTTTAGATAAGCAACTTATCTACTCTGTATTGCCTCAATAATATGATAAGATTTAATCATCCCTCGTATGAAATGTTCCTTGCATCATCCAGTAATATATCTTGATAGATACCCAATAAAAGGAAATGGATTTCACCTCCAAATACAGTACTGTATCATTTACAGACGTATGAATTAATTTATCCACTGTGACTTACAATGTGCAAGATCACAGTAAGTGCCATAAACCAGTCAACAGAATGATAGTGTGAAGGAAATAACTAGGATAACAAATGATCAGCAAGAGCTCGAAATACAAAAGATTCAAATCTCACGACTCCCTGTAACGTATGATAAAATACTGTAAAAGTTATTTATTTTTTACATTGATTGCTTCTTAATGGGGTAGATTGATTTAATTTTCCCAATTGATTTTACAGGATACAGAGCGCCGGAGTCCTGACGTCACTTGCTCATCCCCTGGTTCACGGAAGTCATTTCTCTATGGAGAATAACATGGGGTCATCTTGAAATCGTCTCATATAAGCATTGTGGTCCAAAAATAAACAAGCTGTCTCAGCGATATTGTCAGGGAGGTGTCTCTGTATCGTTTACGACAGTCAATCACTTATATTTGATACAGTCTGTTTCTAGCGAAAATGTAACAAATTCAGCAGCAGTTTTCTCTCAGTCAGTTGATTCTTCATATCCATATGAGTGAAACAGCCGGGATGACATGTTCATTTTTCAAACACAATTCTTATATGAGGCGATCTAAAATCCCCCTATGGGGATTACAATGCAAATAAAAAGTACATGAACCTGTGTACTTGCGCCCTCTACCGATATTGACGTCAGACTTATATATAGTAGTATAACACAACATAATGATAGATTAAGGGCCCCATCTTGTGCAGCGCCTAATTAGGCATTTGTTATTGTTTTGAGAGAAAAAAAAGAAAATAACAGATCTACGTGAACCCATTGTGTGCTATGTAGATCGGCTATTTTCACTATTTTAAAATGTGTCATTATGAGCTACTGTACATCAACATATGAACGTGCCATGTGTGTTTCCAGTTCAAAGCTGCTGCTGAGCCAATCAAATGAAGCAATGGAAAAATGAACTATGCTGAAACAAGAAACTGCTAGGTATGCTACCGTCTGAAAACTGAGCCATTATGACAGAAGCGTCAATGAGGGGAACGTTTGAACTTATCAGATCTCGCTCAAGGACACTTCCCAGGGTGAACACTATAGGAGGTCATGGTGCATCAGCAAGTGTTGGGAGGAAGTCACTCAAGCTTGAATTACATTTCACACATCAGCGTTGTTCAGTGTAAGGTTCATTCCAGCCTCAAGTCCCAGACGGGCATGTCATTTACAGACTTCAGACTTGAGATCAACTGTATTATCCCCCACTAGGAAATGTGCTTGGTCCAGTGCGCCAGACATAAAAACATAAGAGATAAGATCCACAGTAAAACAACAGAATACACATTTAGACTAAAGCATAGACACATTACACATTCAATCACATTGAGACAGAGTGAAACAATAAAATGATTTTAAAATGGTTCATGAAGTTAGTGAAGATTTGGTATTTCGTTGTCTGAATAATATACTTTCAGCTATGCAAGTATTATTATTATTATTTTTTTGCAAGTATTTTAAAGAGTTACTCCTCCAGTCCAGACCACCCAGGGTGGTTACAATGTAATAGTGGTTAAAGGTCAAAGAATAAGTCATTCTTAGTTAAACTTACTTAGAGCTTAATGTAAATCGCTCTGGATTAAGAGCGTCTGCTAAATGCCTAAATTGTAAATTGTAATGGAGGAATAGGAATCTGGAGGAAGGACGGAAAATCCCCGGCCATTCATTTCAATGACAGTTGCTCACCCAGCACATACGTCCCACTTTCCTGGTATTCGCAAATCACAGTGGTCATCATAACCAGATGCACATTAGTGTCCCTTATGTGTGTATTTCTCACACATGTTCAACATTGTTTAATGCAATCAGACAGGACTTTTCTGTTTGGATGTTTGGCCAGAAAGTAGTTTTTTGCCACTCAGTGGGCGTTCCCGCATAACTTCCAGGTACGTTGATGTCACGCGCATACCCTCTATTGGTAGAGTAGTAAGTAAGCCTTGCAGAGCCATGAGGCCCATAGGGCAGGAGCCTATATCCCCTGTTTGCAAATGGTTTGACACTGATCGATCCAGCCAGTGGTTCTATCTCCTCTCCTATTTGTGTGTCTGTATACAGTACCAGTCAGAAATGTAAGTAAAACTCATGTATTTGTACATGGACAGCATATTAATTCTGCCCGGGGCCAAATAAGTCCAATTATGAAGCAGACAGAGACCCTAGAGGCCATGGGCTGACTTACAAATACCATCTGCTAAAGTGCCCCATTCTTTGTTCTAGTTCACTTCAGGCTGTCAATCTGCCTGGGGACATTGCCCCAGTACAGTTCCATGCACAAACATGTGCATAAATAACTTAGGAGTGGTTGTACCACTCAAACATTATATGAAATGAATGAAGAACACACTAATGTGCGTTTCGCAGTGAGCTTTGTCAGGTGCAATTGCACCTCACTCAACAATCTCACTTCCAAGGACGTTTCCAAATATTATTTTTTGTCAGCGTGTCATAGTGTGCAGACTGCAGTACATAATGGAACAAAGCCACAATGATCTAGGGTACAGGTAGTCCTCATAACATTGATTGCTATTACGAGCTAAGCACGGTTAGCGGTTATAAGCACACTAAGATATTTAAAAAGCTTGTGGCATGCTGCCACTGACAGGCTGTGTGTGTGTGTGTGTGTGTGTGTGTGTGTGTGTGTGTGTGTGTGTGTGTGTGTGTGTGTGTGTGTGTGTGTGTGTGTGTGTGTGTGTGTGTGTGTGTGTGTGTGTGTGCGCGTGGCTACAGAATGAGAAACAGTAGACAGAAGGACATATATTCGCTGACCTGATAGCTATTTAAAAAGCTCACTATATTGTAATATCACAGAATACACCAAAATTAAGTGAATAATAATCTCTCTCATCACTCATTCTGTTTTTCCTCTTAAATTCAACTTCACACCATGCAGGGAAGAAATTTTGTTTGTTGCTGAAGCAAGTTTGAACGCAAAGTCAAAATGTCATTCTTGTTACAATAATGGGGCTTCTAAGTAGTAGTAGTAGTAGCGGCCTTCAGTCTCGAGAGACCATGGCACAAGCGCACTTGAATTGGATCAGGTGGTGCTGAGGGAACAGTACTTTGTGTGTCTGAGCAGCCCAACACGTGAGTGACAGTCTCTTTGGCAGTGATGGCATTTGAATGCACTGCCGTCGCCTGCTGACGCCGATTTGACAATAGTTATAGTAGGGCTAGGTCAGAATAAGCGAGCATTTCCGACCCCCATGATCATTGGGCATATAGTCATGGATCTCCATATACTGTATGACCATAAGGGGCATACAGGCAGACACATACAGAGATCTCCATGTATGGACAATAAGGGACCCAGACAGCTATTGCATTTTCAGATATAGATTACACAATTTGAGGGTTTGGAATCTGCAGTCTATTTACATCATGTATGATTAGTCAAATTATGAAATATTACTGGCTTGGCTTGGGTCTTTGTTGAAGTACTAGCCTATATATCGGCATCCTCAAAGTGTTCTGACTGCGAGGGATAAGAAACAAATGTACATATTTATAACTCTTGATATTATTAATTTAAACTTTGATATATACAGCGGTGTGTTTGTGCGTGTGGGTGGTGTGTGTGATGTGTGGTTTGTGTTTGCACGAGAGACTCGGAGAGAGAAATTCTGATTGATGTGCATTATGTTCCATCTCAGCATAAACTGAAAGTGAAGATTATAAAAAAGTGGGGAATCAGCTAAATGTGGTTGGTTCATACTACGTAAGCAGGATAAGTAAAAAATACACACACAAACACGTGCCTATTGATTTAGTCTCTTGCGTGTTCATTTAATCTGGGTGATTTGCCAATCTGCTTTATTTTGAAAATCAGAGACAGATGTTTGATAACCCATGACTTTACATTTCCTTGCTCCTTCGCTCTCTCTCATCACTCATTCTGTTTTTGAGTGGTGCAACCACTCCAAGGAACAGCAATGTCCGTGTTAACCTATGTGTTCGTTCACCTACGTATGTGACCACTATGAGTACCAGTAGGGGCAAAAGTGGCGCTGTTGTGCCAGAAACAGAGAGATAGTGCTGCACTGTTGCCTGCTAATGAGAGACACAGATAGAGAGAGAGGGGGGGGGGGGGGGGGGGGGGGGGGGGCGGACACCACTCAGTTCACACGGGTGAACTGAGTGGTTACATTCAACTTCAACTATACATTCAACTTCACACCAGCTGCTGGGAAGAAATTCTGGGAAACACTGGGAAGTGTCATTCTTGTTACAATAATAATAGTGAGGCTTCATGACAATAGTTATAGTAGGTATAGGTCAGAATAAAGTGAGCATTTGATTATTTGTTCCAGAGGGTAAAAGTTCAATTTTAATACATAATTTATATAATATATAATGCATAAGTCCAGTGTTCCACCACAACCGGGATTCTCTGTCCCCATGTGCTGAACCAACAACGTTTGCATAGTTTTTTAACCATTTTCCATCTCTTTCTTCTCGTGAATAAATAATTATCTCAAGCTGAATAAGTAATTGAATCAGTTTTAAGATGTGTAAATTGGACACATAAAAGCACTGTCAAACATCTAAAAAGAGAAATGTGTGTGTGTGTGTGTGTGTGTGTGTGTGTGTGTGTGTGTGTGTGTGTGTGTGTGTACTTCATGTTAAAATAAATAGTAACCTCTATACGGCTATACTTTGCGTGTACACATTGTCAATAAACAGACAGGGATGATGTACTTGTATTAAGGTCTAAGGGCCCTATTTTCATCAGTGCCTTACCCATCATCCCTAAACTTATTTGTTTTACCATTTTGAAAAAACATTTTAAAATTGCCACCGACACGTAACAAAAAGTAGTAACAAAAAGGCCAATGTAACCAGAAAAAGTGCCCCTCGGGGCACAGGTCTCCACCAGGCCAGGTCAGGTTGTGGCCTCCTGGTGGCGCTATAATAGGCCAATGAGAAAAGGGTGTCATTTCTTCTTACGCCTTTGATGGCAATTGGTTGATTTGAGGCATTTTGTTCCAAAAATGTGTTTTGCAAAAATCCACCTGTTGGTGGCGCTATAACAGGCCAATGTGAAAAGGGTGGGATGTATTCCTCAGCCTAGTAGGAAAGAGCTTGAAAGATTTCACGTAAATTGTTCATGATTTGTGGCTATTTGTTCAAAACGGGCCAATCCTGCAAACTTTGAAAGCCAATGTTAGACAATTAGGATGGAATATGAAATATCGGACAGATCCGTCTTGAGCACATGATTTTACACAGATCGGTGCAGTTATAGGTAAAAATGTGAAAATGTGCCTCATGGTGGCGCTATAACAAGGAAAATGTGGGCAGAGGTTCGTTTTTGTCTTCCAGGGAGTGTGTGTGCAAAGTTTGGCATCGACCGGGTTACCGGGTTATACGCGTGTGTTTGTGTATATGTATGGTGAGTGTATTATATTTGTTTATACAAGGCTCTTATACAAATGATCAGGGTGCAGCTCACAAAGAAAGGCAATAAAAAAGCAGTCAGCTTGCAATGTTTCAATGATCAAGATGCAGCTTCCCCACCAGTAATGATAATCCCCCATGGCCATATCTAAGAGATATATTAATATCTAAGAGATATATTCAAATGCATTGAAGTGAGGAGAGATTCTTATCAGCTTCAATCTTCTTCGTTGCGGATGAATGAGATATAGTCATTCAAAATCTCGCCCTCAAATTTGAGGGAAATGACTCAGGTGGTTTGTGCTAAAGTGAAATCCAGATATACTTAATTTACTGGTGGGTGTGTCTACAATACATAAATACATAATTTTAACAATGTGCACTTTTATGTCCAAATTCTTCCTCCTTATATAATAGTAATACCTGATGATCATGTTTTTTTATGGATGTTACATCCCTGTACTGTATCTGACATTTCACACTCTTATGACAGTGGAGAGCGAGAGAGAGGAGGTATGAGCGGCCGTCTTGGAATCCGAAGGTTTCCAGCTTCGATCCCCGGCTCCTCCTGGCTATGTGTCGGAAGTGTCCTTGAGCAAGACTGAACCTGTAATTGCTCCCGACGAGCAGGTTGGTGCCGGTATGTGAATGTGTGTGAATCGGTGAATGGGAAATGCATTGCAAAGCGCTTTGGAGAAAAGCGCTATTACAGTGAGTTGAGTAAGAACAGTTTTACAATCGCAGACAGTGCACCAATCTTGTAAATACAAATGGTAAGCACACATTTCATCCCTGATTGCTGAGAGATCACAAACACAGACTATCCATCCACTATACTGTAGGTTACAGGCCTTATGTGAACAAACAAGTATAGCAGAGAGCTAGTGAGATTTATGTCAGTGACCCGGTAAGTACATTTGTCTTGGTTGCCTAATGCATAAAATAGGCCACTTTTAGATAAACTCAGCAACATTGCATACAAGTGTCATAAACTTATGTTTTACAGTTGTATTCACATTTCTTCATCTAGCAAAACTATTGTGAACCATTAAGCAAAAGTATTACCACAGATGTGTGGCTATTTTCATTTAAATCACATTTAAATCTTAACATAACATTAACACAACATAACATTAGCATGACACTTCAAAGTAGCTTGCATGTAGTGGATTTCCAGCCTAGTCACCAGAGAACACATTGGCACTGTGCGTTTCTGCAAATCACAAGATACATAGAAGATGGACGTTTTTTTAACCCCAAAAAACAGTGCATGTAAAAAAAATTAAGAAACGTACAGTACAACGTGCAACTTTCTTTTCTGGCTATTGGGTAAATTTGGTCGGTTGCATGATGTCTCTCTGAAGAGAGAATACGAGAACATGGTTCCACTATTGTGGCTTTGTAATAAGTAATAAACACCCTCCAAGGTGTAGATGATGCTAAAGTAAGTGGCAAGCAGACGTAAGCCGTCCTCCCCCCAGGCATGCAGTCAGTACTTGCTCTGGAGGCAATTAATTACTGAGCCTATAGCACTATCTATGCAACCATTAGGAATCGTGTGATGGAGAAAGAGATTCAGGGATGCATACCTGTCCAAAGCTGGTGTATGTGCATGCATGTGTCTTAGTGGTCTGATGGGAGGGTTTGTGAAAACAAACAGACAAATGAATAATGCAGGAGAGGTGCATGTGCATGCATGCACATTGCACACGCAGTCACGCACACATGATCATGCACACACGCACGCACACACACACTCTCCAATAACCATGGGGCCTAAGTGCATTGCTAGAAAGAGAGATTAATGTGCTGGGCACTTCTTTGTACATTCCCCAAAGGGCAGTGAGATGTTAGCATGTTACCATGGAAATTAAAACGTTTACTTAGAGGAGGGATAGACAGGGTGGAAAGGAGTCTATTGAATAATAATGACGTGTGTGTGTGTGTGTGTGTGTGTGTGTGTGTGTGTGTGTGTGTGTGTGTGTGTGTGTGCGCGTGTGTGCGTGTGTGCGTGTGTGCGTGTGTGCGTGCGTGCGTGCGTGCGCGCATGCGCGCGTGCGTGCGAGGTTATTTATCACCGATGTGCATGGTATCTCAACCGCAGGCTAGCTTAAACAAAGAGGATTTGAAGCAGTGTTCTTTCTTCATGTTGTTCACACAGGTTACAGTGAAGTGTGTCGTGCAAATCAGGTGTGGTTTGGCGCATTGCACTGTAGTGCTGGAAACTAAGTACATTTACTTGAGTACTGTACTTTTTGAGGTATTTGTACTTTACTTGAGTATTTCCAATTTCCAAAAAAGTGTAATGCTTTATGGTGTCGTCCACAGTTAACAGTTTTTGTATTGAGTTGTGCTTGAAATGTAGCCTACTGTAATTCTGCAAACTGTTAATACATTACATACTACAATCAATCAACCAATCCAATACTTATACTGGGGTACGACTTGAGAGTATGACATCAATGTATGAGACCCGCCCGGGACCCGCCACCTGTTACATCTTCTACCATCGAGGTGACGGTGCACATTACCTTTGCTGCTGGCTAGGGCTTGTAGATTGTTTGTTCCCATAAGTGTAGGACTTATAAACAAGCAGGCCTCATATCAGTTCTGTGCATAAAATATAATGCAATGTGATGCCTCTTGAAACTATGACTGGTAGCCTTTTGTTAGCCTTTTGTTTCTTTTTTTTCTTCTCTGCAAGAGAGGAAAGTACTGTCGATGTCAATGTATTGTGTGATCTGTTTTTTGTATCCTGATGACAAATTTCCGTAAGGACAAATAAAGTATCTATCTATCATTGCGATGCATTGTGAGCTTGTTTTCAAAAGGTTTTTATATGTTTGAAAACTATTACTTTTACTTACTACTTACTACTTTAAATACATTTTGGTGCCAATACTTTTGTACTTTTACTCAAGTACATTTTGAAATCTGGACTTTTACTACAAAGATTTTACTACAAATATATTTCATATTGCAGTATTGATACTTTTAACAAGAGAAGCGCCACCCCCGAGAGAAGGAGATTAATTTACCTTTGCAATCGATGCCATGCCCGGCATCCCAAGATTTGTTTTATTCCCCATAATCCGGGAAAAAATATATAATTAGCAGGTTTTAGCATTTTATGCTAATGGATGGTCAAGTCCACCTAAAAACGGCCAAAGACCTTGCGTGCACGCTCGTGCACGCACACACACGGTCTTTATGTGCATTATGGCTCATAATCTGCTCAAAATGCGATATTCAGGGCTTGATTAGAGCTTAATTTGACTTAGATATGCCAAAAACTATGATCGCCCGGATCATTCACCTCTGCTGCTTTCCTGTGAAAAAGCTAGCGGATGTTTACTATAGAGTTTGAATCGGAACTGAAACGTCTGGCACTGACGAGCTACCGCCACCTACAGCACTGGTGCTGAACCAGTTTTAATAATTAAAACATTTGAGTACTTTTTCCATTACTGTTTTTCTATTCGATTATAAGTTCTGCCGTCCACCTGATTGGGGGACAGAAAAATTATCTTTTTTTAATTCATGTTCCTCTTCACAGTCGGCGTCGTGACTATTTGACTATTGCAGGTCTCTGCTCTAGATTCCATAATGTTCTGCTCATACTAAACTAGAGGATTTCAAGGATTTTAAACTGGGCTGAAGTGATTCTGTTTGTAAACACCTCACACCACAGGATAATTTGGGCAGATAATCGATTCGGTCCAACCTCAATTGGGGAACAGGAGGGAGCCTCGAATCTGGCCTAACATCTGCTCAATTATCCTATAAGTGTGGGGCCAGCATTTCCAAACTAACCAGCATTACCAAACTAACCAATCAGTGAGATGGTAGAAATCGTCTCGACCATTGTGTCATTAGCTGCCTTTTTCAGAGATTGCTTTGTTGTACATATTAGTAGGCTGTGCCTTCAATGACTGCCTAAAACGTTTATGTGACCAAACATGGCATTTTGCTGGATTTTTGTTTTTTTCTGATGCATATGGAAGTAGACAATCAAAGCTATACTGGTATAGATTGACTCAAACGTTTTGTACATTTCTTACAGAATAAATGTGACTTCACACATGACAGTCACATTCTTTCTCTAATCTCTGACAAAAACAAAAGCTACATTGCATCTGAATGCTTCTAGCTCAAGCATGGGCCAAGGTGAGGCATTCCTTCTATCTATTTTATGCTTTATCTCATAGAGCTTGCCAACAGGGTGCTCAACTGCTTCCTGGATTATTCATTCAGAATATAGAATAACTCATGTTAACGTTATTTCTTTGGATAATAGATTTTTCTTTGGACTTGAGTAAAGTCAGACCAACTAGCTGGAGCTGACAAATGCACCGTCGGAACAATGGCTTGGGACCCTATATACCCTATATATATATATATATATATATATATATATATATATATATATATATATATATATATATATATATATATATACACCGGTATATATATATTAAGAGTAAAGAGAGCCTACTCTCAGCTGTCCAGCAGTCCAAATATTATTAAATTAAATTTCAGAATGGTAGACCTGAGGCCTTGTTTTTGTTGTTATTTTGTTTGTTTTGGCCTGTTTTCTTTCGATTGTATTACATGTTTTATTATTGCACTGTGATAGACTACGGTCTACCTATTTTGGAAAGCACTTTGGGTCAACTGCTGTTGTTCTTAAATGTGCTATATAAATAAAATTGACTTGACTTGACTTGACCATTGCGTGGCACATCTATGCACGGAATGTCTATGTTCACAGGCTTCTGTGTGCGGCCTAGAGGGCATCTGAGCATGTTCAGCACTACAAGTCTTACACCATATGCGTTTGGGAAACCCAGCCATTGTTTTTGAGGGGCGCTATAACACCCATGCCCAACAAGCCCTGGGCATGGGTGGCTTTGGGTGCAATTTCCCCCAATAAAAATAAAATGTATTGTGTGGATTTTTATATTGCCCCTTTTAATATGGACTCCACAACCTGAGATACTCACACAAAGGCTTTTTGGTTGTTTCAAAGTTTAGGCTGAAAAGCAATAAATAAAGGTCCTTGTTAGTGTTTTATTCATTTATTTATTTATTTCAATTTAACCTTTATTTAATCTGGGAATCTGGGAATTTAGATATATATATATATATAAAATATATATATAAATATATTTTCAAGAGTGACAATGGAGACTATGGGCAGCTGTTGAATTTAATAAATAAATGTTGCACTACATTGGAATGATCGATCTGTATACCATGAGATCAGGGAAGCAGTACATGTCATTTTCTCACTTAACTGTTTAGAATAGATTTTATGTACCTTTTAGATTTCACATAGTAGACCCTATTATTTATGCTTCCCTGTCTGTTATATGAAAAGGAAGGCCTATATAGGCTACACTAGAAATTCAACTGAATTATGTCACATGCAAAGCGTGGCCCAGCATATAGACAGACAAAACTTCTACTGTGGAAAAGCAATACAAGCTTGAAGGAGTGGAATTAAATGGGGATTAGAATTCTGCCCTGCGTATAATCGTTTGTATGTGTGGGGCTACGATAGGAAGAGTGGTCTGCTCCGTTGACTCAATTCTTTCTTTGTGACATGTTTGCTTGCAGCCTTGCACACACATGTAGTTTGTACTCATGCCTACTACAGCCAATGAATGCACCAAGGGGGGTGTCTGTGTGTGCGTGCAGTTGTTTTGGGAGTGTGGGTGAGTTTTGCCCTCAGGTCTGTTGGTACTGAAGAAGAAGTTAGCAACTAAAGTAGTCTGACTTGGGGGAGGGGTGGGGGGGAACCTCTGCTCCATAGGTGCATTTGATAAATCTCAGTGTTATCTAACCTTTGCTTCTATTATTCCATGCCCTCCAAAGCCTGGTGCTTCTACACCAAAGAGATTTGATTCAAATCAATTATTTATCATCATGCACGGTGCACACACATGCGTACGCACATACCAATGTTGAAGGTGCAGGCTGAGTAACTGTGGTTTTAACACCAACAAGTAATGTAATAAGTATAGCATTTCTCTTGCTTGCTGCTGGAGAGAGAAATGGAGGAGTGTGGAATCAGCTGCCAAATAAGAGAAAGGGCAGCGTGGAAAACGTATTAACCCATTTAGTTTTCTGAAAAACCTGTGTTTCTGTCAGTGGTTCTCAAACCTATTCATGTCAAGGATTAAATAATTAAATATATTCAGAGATTTGCTCAAAATATTATGATTTTTAAAAAATACATCTACAAGCTTGTAGCTTGTATATCTGCTAATTTTCAATAGCTAAAGTTTAAAATAGCTTAATGGTGGTTAAAAGCTACCACCATAAAATACGTTCCAGGTCTTATAATGGGTTAAGCCTGGAGGGCTGATGAGGGATCCAGAAACTGAAGCATTGTCATTGTGATTAAAGAAGGCTTTTGATTGCTTTGCTGAAATGGGTAATAAGAAGCTGCATAGGCACTTGACAAGTGCCTAGTATTGACAATAATAACAGGAGTAATATTCTGCACACAACTGCAGGCAATTTACCATTTTCAGCTCTGAAAAGCACTAACACACAAAGCTACAGCGTTGTTGTTTTTTTAAGTAAAAAATCATACAAAGTATTCACATTCCACACAAACATATTTCATCAACAACGCCGGTTTTGTTTCACACTGACATTCTGTTTCCTCAGAGACAATATTCGCCTCACTGCCCGTTTCTGGTCTTGAAACCTCTACCACCAACAGATCGCTATACATGCAGGGTGTCTGGAAGCAGATAGTCTTATGCACATGAGTGACAGATTAATCCTTCCTATAGGGCCGTGGCACTACACCAAATCAAAGGCCCCATGTGATTCACTCGTCCGTAACACAATCAAAAACAGTCATGACATGTCAATTCTGTCAAGATGTTTTCCAAAAATAATCAAAGTACAGTACAAAGCACAGTACACTGCAATACAGTACAGAGCACAACAATAATGTATACTTGCACCGCTCAGTTCACACATGCAGGGGTGATTTTTGAGTCTCCGACCGATTAAGAAACTGTTGGACGACCCGAAAACCCTAGCAGGGGTTCATGTGTTGCATTACATTGAAATCGGTGACCTATGAATATGGTTTAACTTTAGACAGAAGCAACAACTGTACCTATTTGAAATCGTCTCCCACATGGCCTTGCAAGCTGTGGGCAGTGGCGCTTAAGCGTCACTAAGTTCCATTGTTAATCCGGACCTGCTACATGATGGAAAAACATTGAGACTAAAGAGGATTTATACTTTACTTTTGTCTGAGGGTGATTTTTTGCTACTTGCTTGTAATGTTTGTTATTTCCCATGTTCACGTTAGCTGACCATACTACTCTAGTCTACATGTTCAGTATAGTTACGGTATCCTGAACCGTGTGCCGCTTGTCTGCTTGTATAGATGAATCAAGTCTCCTTGGCTCTGAATAAAGTAAAGTCTCCACCCCACACCTAGGTTGTAGTGGGATTTAAATATGCATAACATTATGTTCTGATCCAGGAGTCATTGCCAGGTCAAACCCCACCCTACATATTGCACTGTGTTTTACCCGTTGATAAATAAAATAGTAATAAAACGGTTTAAATTTAGCTGACACTATACGATCACAAATCAGATTACTTTTAATCCCTCCACAGTTTTTCAAACATTAGCCAGTGTAGGCATACAGAATTATTGCCATAGTGACTGAAACCCAATTATTGCTACTTGGGTTTAACTCAATGCCATACCTGCGTTTTTTCATGTAGGCCTACATTGGAATATTTACATTTATATAGCCTACAGTAAGTCAACATTTATAGAACCAGGCTGAAAATGGTGACAAGGATGCTTGAGCAGACTGTCTTCTCTGGGTATTATGGTTCCGTTTCGTTATTGATCCGCATCATTTGGATTAATCTGGCCCAGTGCCAATGATGGGATTAACGTTAATTGGTCTTTATAGAGCTTTTGATCGATCAAGTCGAGACGCTGCTCACTTTAGCATTGGGTTGCTAGCTGGTGTTGTCAATAACACTGGAGCACGCCATCTTGAATTTATCATGCACCTGCGGCCATCTGTTTCTTTTATCTCCAATTCCTTGTCCCAGATGGCATTTCTGGTCAAAACCAGGTTTATTCCACGGCCCATAGCCGACGCTGTGATCCTCGCGATCATGGTTTCTCTGCCCTCGTCCGGAGACCGGAAGTGATATGCGACAATACACACACTATTTTCTCCCACCGTCGACCCACCCTCTACTACGGCCGTGGTTCTCAACCTTTTCAGGCCACAAGTCACGACCTCCCACCCCCAAAAAATAATATTTGAACTGGGGAACCCCCAAAATAATAGTTTTGAACTGGGACCCCCCACACACACACACCCTGATATAAGCAATGTAGGAGTTGAGTCACAGATTGTGAAAATAGCCGAACTACAAGCTGTGATCTTGTAGAATGTAGATTGTCTATTTGATATTTTCAGAATTGTTGCCTCTTTTTTATATTATTTGACAATTTGGCCATTGTCCAATCAATGTTTGATATGTTTTTATACTATACTTTGTTGATTACTTTTGATGCAGTAATGGTATTTTTATTTTATTTTTACGTGCCGGTTAAAAAGGTCTTAAAAGTCTCCCGAGTCCCGACCCACAGGTTGAGAACCACTGCTCTAGGGCAGGCATATATGAATATATGATATGACAGTTTGTTAGTTAGTGAACAAACTTTTACCCTGCAGAGGTAAAGGGTATAGAAGAAGAGATCGAGGCAGAGGTGGTGAACAAAGAGACGGAACGATTACAACCAAAGCAATGTGCATTAGAAAATCAGAGCATGAAAGATGAAAAGAGCATTTCCCATGATTTATTCATATAGTTTGTTTTTGGTCTGTCGGCTTACATTTAGAAGCTGTTTATGTGAATACACATCAGCATAAGAGTTTATTTATTTTTTTCTTTTGTTGAATAAAAATAAGATCTTGTTGGATATCAATTTCCAGGACAAATCATTAAAGTTCATGTATTATGCAACTACTACTGTAGGCTATTAAATATAGACGATTATAAGGACATGTTTTGTACTGTGGAAAGTTGGTTGCACATTTCCTAAACATGAAATATTGTATACGTACACACTACAGCCTTTTTACTTTTTAGAAAATGTTTGTTTTGTCAACAAATTGACCTCGCTGAAGTGTGTGAAAATTAAAGTGAGCAAACTCGCTGGCGGGTAATGGGACAGTTTGTTGGATGCTTGACATTCATCATCAACCTGAAGAGAGGGCTTTCACTGATGTTCATTATTCTGAGCAGAATTGCAGAGAGTTACAAATTGATATGCGTATTTCCACTTTCATGATGGCTCTTTAAAATTGCAAGACAAAAAACAAACAGTTGTTGGTAGTTATTTGCATTAAGTGAAACCCCAGGCTGATATTGTAGTTTGTTTTCCAGTTCAGGTTAAACATCTACGGCAGATTAACAACATGGCAGATGTCCAGGCAGTGCTGTAGCCTACGTACCTTTCAGAAGGTATAGGCTATTTCACGCATGGCCAATGGATGAAATTATTTCCTCCAAAACTTCTGCACGTATATCGTATAACCGTAGACTACACCACCGTGTCCAGGTGTGTCTTTGTGGTTTAAGTCCAAGTCAAGTCCCGACTAACTGGCATTCAAGTCCAGCATACCTGATTTACAACTGCTGATATTACTCAAATGTTGACATCACATAATATTAATAATCATGGCTCATCCCTGAGCCATGGTTAATGACACCACGCTTTCTCTCAGACGCACGTGTAGGCGCGCAGAGAGGAAATGGTGCAAGGACCGGCTCCACGTTTCCTTGGACATTTTACGCAACAGTCTGTCTGACTATCTGAGAGCAGTGAAAACAGCAAAAATACAATACATCTCCGACCTTGTTAACAAAAACAGTAATAAACCTCAGGTGCTCTTCAACATTTTCAATTCCCTTACGAACCCCCATGATGCACCGGCTATTTCCCCTTCTCTAAACCTTTGTATAGATTTTCAAACCTTTTTCATTTCAAAAGTTGACGACCTCAGGTCACTACATACTTACACTGTTTCTGACCCAGCCATATCGACTTGCCCTGCTTATTTCTCCTATTTCGAACCCATATCACTCTCCTCACTCTCAGAGGTAATTACACATTTACGACCCACAAATATCCCTACTGACAGCATCCCCTCCCGGCTCCTTACTGAGGTTTTTGATGCAGTTGGCTCAACAATTGTATTATTAATTAACACCTGTCTTGCATCAGGATGTGTTCCCGCTGCTTTCAAACACGCTGTTGTAACTCCCCTACTCAAAAAGAATAACCTTGACCCCTCAATTCTCGCAAACTTTAGGCCCATTTCCCAACTACCGTTTCTATCAAAAGCTCTGGAAAAAATAGTTTACAATCAATTACAGTCCTTTCTTACCTTACATAACATTCACGAGACATTTCAATCCGGTTTCAAACCAGGCCACAGTACTGAAACGGCTCTACTTAAAGTCTTTAATGACCTGATCTTAATCTCGGACTCTGGGCAACCAGCGGTCCTGGTACTCCTCGACCTATCGGCGGCCGATACGGTGGATCATAGGATCCTCCTGTCAAGGCTTGAGCACCATGTCGGAGTCAGGAGTATCGCTCTAGCATGGTTCAAATCGTACTTATCAAATAGGAGTTTCTCTGTCCAACTAGGCCAATTCTCCTCCCCCCCAGCCCCTCTCAGCTGTGGGGTGCCCCAGGGGTCAATACTGGGCCCCCTCCTTTTCCTACTGTATATGCTTCCCCTCGGTCCCATCGTGTCTAAACACAACATTTCCTTCCACTGCTATGCAGACGACATCCAACTTTACTTACCCCTCATACCCAACTCCCTCAATTATTTTCAACCACTACTCAACTGCATGCAGGACATCAAAACCTGGATGGAAACTCATTTCCTCAACCTCAACGAAAGTAAAACTGAAATAGTCATCTTCGACCCACACTTGGCCCCACCCCTCAGTACCCCGGATACCCTTATACCCAATATTCGCACATCTGCAAAAAACCTTGGCATTATCCTTGACAGCTCCTTTAAATTTGACAAACACATCAGCTTCGTTGTCAAGACCAGCTTCTTCCAACTCCGTCTCCTTGCTAAGGTCAAACCATATCTCCCCCCAAAACAATTAGAAACCGCAATCCATGCATTTATTTCTTCCAGGATTGACTACTGCAATTCACTCTACATTGGCATCGAACAGTCTGCAATTAGACGAATCGATTTTAAAGTCCTCTTATTTACTTTTAAATGTTTAAATGGGCTGGCCCCCGAGTATCTCTCCGAGCTCGTGAAGCCCTACACCCCGGCTAGAGCCCTGCGCTCCGCTGATCAGGTACTGCTAGAGGGCCGAATAACCAAGAAGAGCACTAGGGGTGCATGCTCTTTCGCGGCTGCATCTCTCAGGCTCTGGAAGAGCTTATTGCCCCTTTATAAGTCTCACCTTAAGACTCATCTTTTCTCCCTGGCTTTCAATCCCTCTTGAGTCCAGGTTAGGTTTTGCTTTATCTTAGCTCTTTTTTGTTTTGCTTATTTTAAACCTTTCATGCTTATATTTTTGTCATCATTTCTGATTGTGTTTCTCGTTTACATTCTGTGTTCTCTTGCCTGTCTCTGTTTTGCCACTGATCTGTACAGCACTTTGGTCAACCTTGGTTGTTTTAAAACGTGCTTTATAAATAAAGTTTGATTCGATTTGATTTGATATACTCATAATATAACCAAGTCACTGAAAACAAACCATCATTACACTTATTGTTTTCTACATTCTATGCAGGCTATCCCTAAGTGAGTCAATAACCTCCAAATGAACTAATGCAATTACAGGATAGCATCGGTATTGACAGAGTATAATCATTATCAGGAAATGTCCAGCCACAAACCTTTCCACATTCTCTGAGAAAAAAACAGACAATGGATATCTGTAATTTCCCAGACACTGTCTGTCAGTGTGCATTTCCAGACTCATGTACAGTGGTGAACAGATTGGAAACATGACCTCCATGCAGTTACAAAATATCACACATTTTATTGGGTTCAAAGCCAAGCCTGCAGACGTTGGCAGCTGCTTAAACCTTTGCACAAACTCGATTTGGCAGTCGGCAGTGTCGTAAAATACTCATGAAAATGCAAGGTCTTGGGCAGGTGAAAGACGGCGTTTGAATGACAAGTGAAGAGATAGTCGATATCTATCTGCTGATATATGCTGTTATTATGTCTCCTCTGTTTATCTTCCCAAGCACATCTAGGGTCCTATTAGGGGAAAACGGACAGAATCAAAATTGTAATCAATGTGGAATATCCCCACAATTTCCACAGCATCCGAACCAAATGTATAGAAATAATCTGCAGTCTATGCTGCTATGTTTTGGAGTATTTTACAGTTTCTCTCCTCTGCCTCCCCAACGCACGCATGCACTCACGCACACGAGACAACCAAATCGTAGGAACTCGATACTAAAAGCTGAATAGAGCAGAGCAATATATAACTATGAGTCAGTTGAACAACTATTCTGTATGTTTTTTGTAACATGATTTTATGTTATCTCTAGATGTAAATTAGCATTTGCATATTTCCCTTAGCGCCGTGAAGCGGGACAGAAAAAAGCAGCTGAGACATGGACCCTCACAGCACAACAGTTAAGGGCCCTAGATGGAATCTACACAAGAAGGCACTAGGTGTCACATACAGTAGGCAGACCACATCAGATATGTGGTCCTCTACTGTGACATACCGGGTCACAGAAAGTCAAAGAGAGAAGGAGGCTGACAGGGCACTGCGTCAGGCACCTGAAACTAGTGGCAAGAAAACTGACACAGTGGGAGCCGATCCTCGCTAGCCGAGCGAGGCGCCGTGCCGAGCGTTGTGACGGCCACCAGAGCCGAGTTACGTCCCGATAGGCAGAGAATAGTAAATATTAGTAGCCCCTAGTTTCCATGCCCCGACAATAGTTAGAAATGACACGTTCAGCAGGGGGAGTCCTTGACCAGGCTATGTCTGCACCACCCTGCATGCACGCAGTCCGGGTGAACACAGCCAAACACCACAATGTCTAGTATGCCAGTATGGCCATATTGGCCATATTCCAACGTCCTGATAACGGTTTATTTCGTATATTTAATGCAGTGATAACGGATGAATCCGTGATTGACCACACTCTCGCATCGCATTATAACCAACAAGTCGTGGAAGCTGAAAACCGGCTGGGTCCCGTGACATGATACCTGTCCTGTCTGGATCACCATGTCACCGCGGAACGCCAGAGGCCGACCGACCGTGAACTAAAGACTAAGCCTTAAACTAGCAGATGTAGCTCAAAAGCCGACTGGCACACGCACAGCACACACACACACACACTGTGCACACTGTGGCTCTGTGAGTTTCAAATCAAATAGAGAAAGTATCCGATCTGCATGAACCGCGTCGCAGAAGTCCCTCCGTCCCAGCTGTTCAGCCTTTCCCTGGGGTTTAGGAGATGCCTGTTGCCCTGGTTCTCACCAGAGGTGTGGAAGGCACTGGAAGCAGCATTTGCAAATGTATATTAATGTTTTTAATTAGCAACTGTGTGTGCAACTACATACTTTCATGAATTAATTAATAACCTTTGTATCACAGAGTGTGTGATCACTCTGGCCCGCCTCTCGAGGTCTCACGCTGGCACAGTGGTCCTCTGAACCGGAATGTCCGAGGCGAGTGTGTATACCACTCCACCCGACCTCAAGGCAAGCTCTCTCCTTAGGCAGACGACTGTGTGTGTGCGTGCGTGCGTGCGTGCGTGCGTGCGTGCGTGCGTGCGTGCGTGCGTGCAATCTTAGAAAAGTGTGTGTACTGTCAGCTGCTGTTTACAATCATGGTGTTCTTATGAAGCAGTTAATCTGTGCTTTTTATTAAGATAATTAAGTTTCTGGCCAAGGGAAGCACATTGGTCACGGTCACGGAGGGACATTATTCCCAGACAGTCTCCCCAGGCAGTAGTAGTGACTTGCGGACGGCTCGTTCAGGTTATTTAGCAGCTTATTTATAAATGTTCTATTCATTCTCACCCATAAATAGGTCATGTAGTAACCAAATATAGACTTATTTATCTACAGCTGCTATTTCACATTTTTTATTTCAAAATGCGCTTCTGTTCAAACGGCCTGTTTTGTCACTGCCCAAACTTAGTCCTGTTTTATAGTCCTAGAGCTACTCGAGCCCACACAGTTTCTTCAGGAACAGTATTTTCTAGTTATCCAATTAGAAATTACAGTAAACGTTGACACACACACACACACACACACACACACACACGCATGCACGTCGCACACATACTGTACACACACATGCACACACATTTCTTTTATTTTTCCTAAAATAGTATTCCAAGTTATTTCTTAAATGTCATTGCAATCCCTCCCTCCCACAGTGTCCTTCCACAGCAGCATTCTGAATGTCGATGATGCCTGGGCAGTGGATGCCTGGGCAATACTGCATACAGCCTGAAAGCAAACAGGAAGGTACAGAAAGCCAGAAAGGTGTGATGTGAACCTGTCTCTGTCATGTCATCAATCTTAAGACGTGGCAGCACTGTAGATACATCTCCTGAAGTTGCGTCTTCTGTGACGTGGCTGAGATCTGTCTTCTTCAACAAGCCTGCCAGAAAGGGAAGATGGGTGAGCTTCCTTAATGTGAAAGCGAGATTGCAGGCAGAGGTTCCTCCCGAAGCAGTGAGCGGCAGATGGAATACCTGGTTTGAGGCGGTGAAGTGCCACGTGGAAATTGTTTATCTGTATAGTTCTTGTTGGCAGAAAATGAATCATCCCAGGCAGTCACAAACATCCTCAGCCTACTGGAAACAGAGTAAAAGGATATTTGGATATTTACGATATTAAACAGTCAAGCTTTTCATACAGAAGGCTTTAGGCAACTTCCTTACATTAAGAACATTTCAGACGGCACCTAGTAATTCATTTTCAATGAAAGGCAACTGTTTAAGTAATTTGAGTTTGTATTGATAGCATTTGATTTCTGTTAAACTAGAAACTGTTAATGGAAAAATGATTAAAGAGGTTGATCCTGATCAAATCAAACTCTTTACTCATTAATTGATAGTTTTATTTGATTTAATGTTGTACAACAATGATTTTTGAACAAGACTGATTTGGACACCTGGCCTTTCAGGTCAGGTTTTTGTGTCCTTGAAAGGATTTCCCTTTGGACGGTTCTGGTACCTGGCGAGCCGACCTGGACGCTCCCCCTTCCCTCCACAAATGTGGTAAATCTGTTTCTCCACACTGGAGAGAGACTAAATCCCCTTAGAAGAATAGGAACTGAACAGGGACTCTCAAAGTCGCCACCTTTATTTTCTATAAATGTTCAAAGCTGTTTAATTTCTGTTTTTGAAGTTCAATAAAAATATTTCAGTTAACCTTTAACCCCAGTTTCTGCCTCCTTATTTCTTTGGTTTTCACTTACAACTTGAGCTCCATCCGAATCTTGTATGCCTACACTTTGGTTTACGTCAATTCATTTTCCCTATACCCACCTTCTTTAGTTATCCATTTGCGCACCTTGCTACACTAGCTCTATGAGCAATGTATACAACACATGCATGTATGCTTGTTTTCGCACGCACACCCGTCCCATGCCAGAGTTGAACTGGCTTTCAACAAGTTTTGACGAGTCGACAATGCAATGGGCAGAGAAACAGGGGCCTGGTTCATTTTCCTATACAAACTGGCTAAAGGGGAAGTTGCTGGTTTTAGCAGCGGATGAGTGCCGCAGGGGGGTGGGTTGGGGGAGATTTATATCGCCCACGTTGCCTTTCACGATATTGATATCCTGCATGTGATGTTCATATGTAGATAATGATATCTAATTGAATGATAAATCCTTCAGCCCTAGTATTTGAGGGAGAACTACATGGCACTGGCGTCTGGCCAATGGAGAGCGGAGCCTTAAATTGACTGTCCAAGACACAATGTTCTTTAGTCAAGTTTGCATAGTGTTAGGCTTTAAAACAGTAGGCTATGAATTCCCATCACCAACATAAGCCAGTAGATAGAGATTTCAATCTAAAACTTAAAAACTAATTAAAAACTGGGGACAATGGCTAAACAGGATACTGTTGATTGACCATGTTATATCAACTGAAAATGATGATGATAATGATTGATTAAGTTGGAGGAACATGACTGATGTGGTGAGTAGCGCTAGAACTAACATGGCTGGTGTGCAGAACAAATCACAAGAAAATCAAGGTCACAAAACAGGTTCAATTGGCAGACCGTAAGGGAAGTATGTGGTGTTTAAGAGAAGTGATTTTAGACCGTTTTTGAATTGATGATATGACAACTCCCTTAGATGTAGGCCTACAGGCAGAGCATTCCATATTTTAGACCCTCTGAAGCCTATATTGAACTGAGTTTGAGAAATGCAGGCCATTGGAAGTCTGAAGTGATTTGAGCTACACGTTGAGTAATCATGGATCTGGGAATTATACCCAAACAGATTATGGAAAAAGGAGGGAAGGGTTTTCTTTTCCCCAGTGAGCCATGAACAAATAGACCAATTTGAAGATGGTTCACTTGAGGACACCTAATTGACTAAATAAAGGATGAGATGAATGTCTTGGATGTGACACCCCCATTAAAGACTAATTAATATGCAAGCCAAAATGACCTTAGTGGTTAGTAAATTTATATATCCTAGCTTTGTGTGTCTTTTGTGCAGTTGTGATATGTTTTGCTGTGATTTATTGATTTTAATTCATGATGTGAATGTACAGTAACAATGCTTGTAAGCCCTGCAGTTAACCATGTGGGCATGTTAATTATTACTGGGTGTCTCCTGGAACCACCTCAATGATCACACATTACATTACATCATCTCATTCTGGCCAATCACAATTTGCGTCCTCACTTTTGGCTCCAATGTTTGTGTTTACAAACTGTCTATGCCTGGGAATTGACTTTGTCTTTAATGTTTGTTTACACATGTTTTGTGTAAACAAAACATGTAAACACATGTTTGTGAAGACCCGATGGGGTCGAAACGTTGAATCCTAATAAAATACTACTGAGAGCTTAAGAACGGTGTGCGGACATCCTACCTTCTTTCTTTTTTTTTAAAAAACATCTGTTTATTATGAGTTTTGGTATACAGGCATTTCAATAATATTTAACCAGTAAATTACAGATTGGTCAAAAAAATAGCAGAAACATACAAACAAACAAACAAAACAAGAGATAATAAAAAGAGACAAAACATAAAAAGACAACAATAAAATAATAACTGACATGGCTGATCCTACCTTCTTTCTGTACGTATATTTTTTGTTCAGCCCAAAAGAGATGTGCGTGTTTCCATTTTGAATCTATGCCTGGGAATTCACTTTGTCTTCAATGTTTACACAAACCCTCAAAGCAGGACATAGCGCCCCTCAAAAATTGTGTGTGTGCTTCGTGCAAGATAGTATTTAAATATGTGCTCCACCACCGAGAACCAAACTTATGCGTGCATATAGCCATCTCCATGCTGCATTCCACGTAGCCCTCACAAAGTTCTCAAAGTAGCTGGGAGGGACACATATCCAGCCGTCTACAGGCTTGTTAGGCTTTTTGATCCATTGAGCCATGGGAAATTGAAAACGCACAACTGAACACCTGGCAAACCCATAAGCAGAGCTTTGTGAAGAATGGATTGCCTGGCTATCAGTGCTGTGTCCAGGGAGTCATTCACACCTGGGTTGGATCTTGGTGAATATAATATGGGTGCGAGATTTGCAGGGGTGGTCGGCTGGCCTCACCTACTTCCCAGTCAGTTCAGTCGACTGCGAGAGTCGATCGAACAGAACAGACGGAACAGACTTGTATGTATCCTATGTTTATAACGCATTATGAACACACTTATAGTTATAATCTCAAACATGTATAATTATATTTATAAGCGCTCATAAATAATCATTATACTTTATAACCTTAATCATAACACATTATAACTTTATTATACTGACTAATATCAAGTATTATAATATTTCATAACTTGCTATGTATTCCATGTTTATAACGCATTATAAAAAATATTATAAGACAATATCATTTTCTCATAACATTTATAATTATATATAAGTACTTAAATAAATAATCATAACCTTTATCATAACACATTATGAAGCTTATTATACTGACTTATTCATTATTTTTTTCCCATGTTCGTATATATACGGACCCCGACAATAGGGGACGTCATATCCCAGGTCCGTGTGTTCATAATGTGTTATAAACATGGCATGCATAGCAAGTGTTAGGCCAAGGAAGAACATTTTTCAAATTGACCTCATGGATACTGCCACTCCTCCCTCCCTTATTTTGGCGCTTAACTCTAAACAAAAGCATGGAATGTTTTCTGTACAGTTCAGCTGTGAAGCACTTTATTTTACAAAAGGATGTATTGAAGCACTTTCTTTGTACAAAAGGATGATGAAAATTCATTGCATTTTGAATATTTTGTCACTAAATTGTTTTGTCACTAAATTGTATTAATCCGCCACATAAATAAACAATCTTTCTGGTGTCAAAATTTGCTTAAAACAAATAATTTAGATTGAAATGGAAAACCTAATTCCTATAACCCTAACCCAGTTTGGGGCGAAATAACATGGAATCTGGAAAAAGAGGGCACCTACATATCTAGCCCTGCCCGCAGCACCGCCTCCGGATAGCAGACGGCAAGGATCTGAGGTGTCTGTATGTAAATGAGGAATGCATGGCATTTGTGTGCAAACGTGGGTTGTGTTCCTGTGTGTTAGCGTGAGTGTGATTTGTTGTGTTCCTCCACTAGACTGGGAATGGAGGGGGGCCTGTATGTCGGACAGCAAGGCAGCAGAGAAACGGCTGTCTTGCATCTTAGTTTGATAAACAGAAAGATTGGAAGGTGTCGAATGCCTCCAGGAGAGGAATCAAAGCTGTCTTCTGCTGCACAATACAACTCATAATCTGCACACTTGAGGCGCGCACCCACAAGCACACACCCGGGCCCCTTTATCTATGAGTGCCACCTGGCTGGCAAAGGTTTTGTATAACCTGCCAGACAGCCCAACCCAATGATCTGTAGGGAGAGGTCAGAGGGAGAAGCGGAGAAGCAGTCAGTGACAAGACAGACAGCCACAGACAGAGAAACTGAGACGGAACAAGTTTTGATGTTAATGAACCAAGGCAGAAGATGGCAATGGATAAGAGGGAGAGAGCAAGAGGAGATCGTAGAGGAGAGTGCGTGTGGAAACGTGGGGAGCACGGGGGAGAGCGGGAAGGATCAATGACCCAATGAAGAAAGGTGGGTCAGAGAGGAGAGTGAGGTGTGATGAAAAAAAGAGAGCAGCGAGTTCTATGTAGTGAAAATGTGCAGGGTGAAGAAGATTTTCATCAGGCTGGCTGTCTGAAGGAAGAAGGTGACAGACAGAGTAATACTTTGTTGATATGAGCTGACTATATGATGAGACAAAGTATGTACTGTGCCTGTCACTTTGGAGACAAGCAGTTGGCAATCAGTGGCGGCATGATTGATTGGGTCCTGACCTAAAGGACAACCAAAATAGATATTTCTTCAGTATTTCTTCTGAATTTACACAGCTCATTGCACAACTGTCAATATTACACAATTGTATGTTAGGGAAATGCCATTTTAGCAGGTATAAGACACAGCACATTTTACAGGAGGGAATGAAAAAACTACATAAAAACACATTGGTTGATTTAATTGTTTTGCACCCCTTGTTCTGTCCGTCCGTCCGTGTGGCGTGTGCCCGTCCGTCCACTTACAAATTTTGTCCAAACATCACGCAAACCGTTAAGCGTTATCTGTCAAGTGATCAAGAATGATCTGTCCAATTTTTCAGGATCTTTCCAATTTCTTATATTCCATCCTGATTGGGTGCATGATCTCAGTCTCATAAGATACCACGCGCTAACATCTGTTTACACCTGGCCTAAACAGATGTCAGTCATCTCTAACCTACAAACTCTGATTTTTGTGTCAGCCTACTTTGTAATTTGTGGTGTCATTTACATTTTTATTATTGGTCAATCAAAGGTTCCGATTCAAAATGTGTCAGCTTTTTGCTGCCTGCACTACCAACAGTGAGTTGTAAGTGCTTTCCATTGAGAGAGCGTTGGGGAGAGAGGGAGAGTCAGAGGGAGGACCGGGTGATTTATTGTTATTGCCTGTCTTATTAAAAAGCCAATATACAACTATTGCCTAGTAATTCATTAGGGTTTAAAACTTGGCTGGCGTGTGTTTTGCAACAGCGTCGCTGTCCATGGTGCTTCAGGGGTGCATAGGAGTAGATCCATACACTGTGAGTATAGGTTCCGATTGGCTTCTGAAATGCACCTCCAAATGTGTGTGAGTGTTTGCAACTAAATGCAGATTATTTTCTCTTGTGCTGACAGTGCACACAGCAACACAAACTCAAAACATCTTCCAGAAGATGTGTGGTGGAAAAATATATATGAGTCATTGTAGTATTGATTGATTTAATGTACCTGTACATTCTAAGTTGCTTAAAGGGGCATTCCACTCATTTTCAACATTTTACTATGTCATTAATGTACCTTAGAGCTGTTGTGTGGAAATAATAAAAAAGTTCCCCCATTCTGTGTTTCCTAGAACTAGAGGTCTGAAAAAAATCATTATCATGGTGAAACACATCTTGATGATGTCATCAAGATGTTAATGATTTTTTTCAGCTCTAAGGTATATTAATGACATAGTATAATGTTGAAAATGGGTGGTTTTCCCCTTTAAGTTTGTCACTCCAGGGGGAGAATGGCAGCTGTGCTTCCCTGACTAAGATGACACAGCAGCTGATTCACGCTACCTATTTAGAAATGTCGACTGTACGAATGTTAACTAGTTAGCTAAACAAATCCCTGTAAGGATTGAACCATCATGTTTGATGGTTCAAACTCTGAAAAGAGTATAAAAGGTCTGACACATTTGTATGGGGCTGGACTGAGACGGCAGGGGTCTCTCTACTTGTGATGACGTTTTAATTAAAGGATAGATTGATTCCTGACATGCAGTCCTGCGTTCTTCCTGATTTTTGAAACTTTCTAAATAACATTGAAAACGTATATATACCTGTATATCCATCTTTGAGCAAGGCACTTATTCTCCAACTGCTCCATTGGAGCCGCTTGGCCAACTGTGTTGGTCCCAGGTGTGAATGTGAGTGTTGAGCAAGGCACTGCTAAAGAATTACATTGTGCTCAGTGACCTCTGCTTAAAGCTTAAGTAATTGACTCCCAATTTGTATTTCTTGTATAAAGAACAAGTTGACTAGCTTCTATTATGCTTATCTTTACATTTAGAGTAAATAGTTAGTGCTTGAGCACTGCACCAGTGCGAAGCCCTATCGAAATTGCAAAGATTATTCTTATTGTTCGCACAAATTAATCATGTTTTTGAGGGCCTAAACATACTCAAAAAGTTGTTCAATCGTTATTTTAAGTTGAAGCCCGGTTTCACTTACATGTACAGAAATTAGTACACACCTGGTCCTGTATCATGTCACGACTTACAACAAAGCCTCTTGGAGCCATGACCATGCCCCGCCCCCCTTCTGATTGGTCGACATTTCATAGTTTCTATCATTTGCCAAAACCTTTTTGGCAACAAACGTTTGTCATAGCTACTTAGTCGTCGCATTGGACTCTTTTTAAAGTCTCTATCCTTCATTTATCTTACTTAGGTCCTGATTGGTCGATATTTGATCTATTTTGCTATAACCTTTGAACGGTTTATTATACAGACTTGTGAGTCAAGTCTCTTGATTGGGTTGAGAGGTCTTGTCCTTCATTGGAGTTACTTAGCATAGGAGGTGCACTGCCCTATCGATATTTCCTAGTTTCTATCTTTTGCCATGACTTTTGAACAGTTTGTCGTACAGAGTCATGAGTCGGCTCACTGGACTCAGTTGAAAAATCCTTGTCCTTCATTAGAATTACTTAGCTCTGCTCCCTTTTCTGATTGGTCGATATTTGCACCTGGACAGAGGTGCGAGGGCCCGGTCATCACTGATTGCAGCTTTAATTTCCATACGTTTCTATATTGTTGTTATTCATTGATACAGCTTTTCAAATTGTCCATTGTCTTCCTCCTTCTCTGCAACACCACCATCTCTGAGTCTACCTTCAACATCTTCTCATATATTGCTTTATTTAATTTTCCCTTCAGTTTCAGTTATCTTTATTATCCCTGCCCCAACCTTTTTGTTTTTTCTTTCTCTCTGTACCAATAGCCTGCCTCTGTGTGTACTTCTGGGTGCTAAACCCGAAACAAACACGACATTTTATTAACAGTTTGCTAATAGTAGCCTACAGTGGTACGATTTTACAATGAATGTCCTAGGGCTTTGTATGACACACTTGACTCACTCATGACTTGTTGCAGCATCTTGTTTCAACATTTCAGCACTGTCAACAAAGTCATGAATTAATTCCATTGCACCGGCATTATGTAAGAAAACATTTATTGATGATCTTACAAAAGAGAAGTGCTAGAGGCACTAGCAGAATGAGAACGCTTAGGCGTATAGGTTTTAATTTTTTATCTTTTTGTCTATTTTTTAATTGTGGAGGAAACGTCTCTCTCTCTCTCTCTCTCTCTCTCTCTCTCTCTCTCTCTCTCTCTCTCTCTCTCTCTCTCTCGCTCCCTCTCAGTTTGTCTCGTTGACTGTGCCTTCACTCCCTCAAATCAAATCAATCAATCAAATCAAACTTTATTTGTATAGCACATTTCCAACGACCGAGGTCGAACCAAAGTGCTTCAAATCACATGATGTGAAAACATACATAGAGGCAAAAAGAAGAGGATAGGAAGATAGATGAAAGCAAAAAATAAAAGGAAGGAAAAGCATTATATAAAAATGACAGAGCAGAACAATATATCAAAAACAAAAGGCAATTCCATAAGTGCATGACAACATAGTACATAGGTAGGCTATAAAAGGCCACGGTAAACTTAATTCGAAAAAGCGATTGAAAAGAAATGAGTCTTTAGCAAGGATTTGAAAGTCGTTAATGGCCGAGCTGAACGAACATGGAGCGGCAGGGCGTTCCAGAGACTGGGTCCTGGGTCTCCTCTGGTCCTGAAATGTGTATCAGGCACAATCAGGAGAGACTGGTTAGCCGATCTCAGGGCTCTTGTTGGGACATATGGACTAATCAATTCCACCAAATATGGAGGGGACAGGTCATTTTGGGCTTTAAAAACAAACGTCTTAAATCGGACAGGGAGCCAGTGGAGGGAGGCGAGGACTGGGGAGATATGGTCACACCTATTCGTGCTAGTGAGGAGGCGAGCCGCGGCGTTCTGTATGAGCTGTAGACGTATAATTGCTGACAGGTCAATGCCTGCGTAAAGAGCATTACAATAGTCGAGTCTTGATGATATGAAAGCGTGAATGACTCTCTCAAGGTCAGTACGGGGCTATAGGTCTTTACCCTAGCCAGAAGCCTTAATTGAAAGAAAGTCCTATGTCTGTGCTGCCCTGTTTATTGACTTATGCAAGGCTTTTGATATCGTGGACCACCCTATTTTGCTTGATACTTTGTCTAATATAGGCATGGGTCAAAATGCGAAAAGCTGGTTTAAATGTTACTTGCTGGGTCGGACAGTGTGTCAAAATAGGCGACATTGTGTCTGATCCTGCAACTTTGGAAAAAGGTGTCCCTCAGGGTTCGATATTAGGTCCCCTACTCTTTCTTCTGTACGTGAACAACATCTGTAGTCAATCAAAGCACTCTAAGTATCACATGTATGCAGATGATACGGTTCTGTACACCTGTGCGCCGACTCTTGAGGTGGATGTAGCTAATTTGTCCTTTGATTTCGTCTCCCTGCAGCATGAATTAATAAAGAGCAAATTATTGCTAAATTGCAATAAAATTAAATTATTAAATTATTATGTTGTTCACTCCACGAGCTATTTCAGCTCCAATGACCATCTCCACTCTCGATGGAACTCCCATCGAGTGGGTGGAGCGCTACAAATACCTTGGCTTTTGGTTGGATAAACACCTTCATTTCAAATTTCATATTGATTCCTTGTGCAAAAAGCTTAAATTCACTCTGTGCTTCTTCTACAGATTGAAGGCTTGTTTTGCTTGTTCAGCTCGTAATAAACTGGTCATTGGTCTCTTTCTGTCCCAATTGGATTATGGTGATACCATTTATAGGTTTGCCTGCTCCTCCACCTTGGCCAAATTGGATCATTTGTACCATGCTGCATTGAGATTCATAACTAATTCACCTTTCAGAGCACATCATTGCATATTGTATGCTGCAGTCGGTTGGTTCTCATTGGCATCTCGCAGGCTTCAGCGTTGGCATATCTTCATTTATAAAGCCATTCTGAGTGACCTGCCGTCTTACATTTCATCCAAATTTGACTTGATCCAAAACGGCCTCAACCTCAGGTCAAATGCTTGGCTGCGGTGTGTAGTACCAGCATTCAAATCCGAGGGGGGTAAAAAATGTCTGGCCTTCTTTGGCCCTTGGTCGTGGAACGATCTACAGTCCAGACTTCCCTTGAGAAGTTTCAAAAGGATCATCTTAGATGTACAGTCCAACACACTGCACATGTTTGGATGTGTACTAGCCTATGTTCATGCCTATAATATATGTATTATGTCAGTTCAGATCGTGTATATTGTGTATTTTGCCCTGCTACTAAAAAGTAGGACTTTGGTGAGGTGTTGTATTTATTCATAGGTACTCGAGGTGTATTATGGATGTTGTATTTGCTGGACACACACACACACACACACACACACACACACACACGCACTCACGCACGCACGCACGCGCGCATGCGCACGCGCACGCACACACACACACACACACACACACACACACACACACACACACACACACACACACACACACACACACACACACACCTACCAAAGCTTTACAAAAGCTGCCGTGTGCATATCAATGATCCATTGTGTATCTCCGCTGCAGCTGGGTTGTTATAGTATATATTTATTATGTGTGGGTGCACTGTTACGTTAATTATATGTTCTGCTTTGAGGGGTGACCATGCCATGTGTGTTATTTTGTTTTGTCGATTTGTGTGTTTGTCTTGTTTGTTTTTGTTTTAAAACATGATTCAGGATATGCGGTTTGTGACTGTCAGTGTCACTTCCCTGCTAGTGTAGGACTATACAATTTCTTATTTTTGGTACTAGCACACTAATTTGCATATTTTTGTATGTACCTATTATTTTGTATTATAGTGATTATAAGACATTTATATGTAGGCATATTATTTTCCTGTATGGGCGTGTCACATATATTGTAAGTACATCATTATTTGATTTGACTGTATACCCTGAAATACCCATTTTCAGTATATCCTGTATACCCATTGTGTGACCTGCTAAGTAGTACGTGTAGACGCTGTGTATTGTTAAAAGACAATGGTCAAGCTACTTTAACTTCAGGGGGTAATTTTAAATAAATAAAATACAAATTAATAAAATCTGGCCCTGGTGCATGAGGTCGGTGCTCTAAATTTCTCCCAGGTGCTCGGCCACCAAGGCACCGACCCCCCAGACTTGAAGTGGCAGATATTAATAACTCGCACAGGGCCATCTTACTAGAGCCTAATGCAATGCCGTATAACTGAGAAGACAATGTGTGGACATTATGCACTAGTTGAGTGGGGGGTGTGGGGCTTCTAAAAGCAATAACAGACCGGGAGAGAAAGACACATGAAGAGAGACATGTGACAAGAGTGAAAAGATATGAAAGAGATGGAGATAATTTGCTCATTGTCAGAATAGATAATGGCAAACTATTGTGTTAGCCACCCAGCACGATGTCCTTATGAAACGAGTCATCAGCTAGTGCCTAGTGATCATGTGTTTCTGCATGTGGTGGTGCATTTCTGATCTGTTTTATGCAGGAACCCCCCCTATCTTGGTGCTGAGCCAAAATGCAATGCACAGTTCAGTTTAAAAAAAATAAAGGCTCTCGTTTCCAGAAATGTTTTTGTGAAAGAATGCTTTGATCATTTCTGGATTTCTGCTAATTAAAATAAAAATCGAATTAGTAAGTGCCCGGCCGGCAAACCACGTTCGGTAAAAACATCCTCTCAGTTTAGGGCTGTTTAATCTGGAATGAACTACCTTCATTTTCATCCAATGCATGCTTGTTGTATGAATGTTGTGAGTGTCATGGCCGCCCCAATGCATTTCCAATGGGAGTCACATGGTTTGACACAACATTTGTGTTGTATGAGGGGGAGGGGCACAGTCGAAACACAGCCGAAAGCCATACAACAGCTTGTAGTCCAAAATGTGGACTACAAACCATGTGACTTCCATTGGAAATGCATTGGGGCGGCCATGACACTCACAACATTCATACAACAAGCATGCATCAATGTTTTAAAGGTCTGAGTGAGGCCCAAGTCTGATCGCACCCTACAAACCCTCCCGAGCACTCAGATCAGCCGACGCAGGGAAGCTGGAAGTAGCCTCCCTAAAAACACCGGGACAACGCTCCACACGCCCCAAACTCTTCTCCCTTCTGGTTCCAAAACTATGGAATGCACTTCCCATTGCAATGATGCAATCAGAACTGCAGATTCGCTCCCAATCTTCCGCCACAGTCTGAAAACACACCTCTTCAGACTCCATCTTATTCTGCAGGCTTGGGACGGACGTTCAATGACGTCATGTGTGTAACGTGCGTCAACCCTGACCTCAAATTTGAGACCGCTCTCTAGTCAACCAAGCCTGCAGAATGGCTGGGCAATGTTGAAATGTTGTTGTTGTCCCTACTGGTGAAAAGTGGCACTGCAGGCCCAGGGTACATTTATGAATGAATTGTGACGTAGGTACCACAAGAACAGCACGAGGGGTACGATGATAGGAGCCAACCAATCATATCAACTCCCGAGGGGTACAACCCGGAAGTCGTTCTTCTATGGCTTCAAAACGCCACTGAGCAACTTCCATTGAAGTGAATAGCAGGGGTGGGGCTATCGCTCCTCAATCCCTTCTCTAGATTATATTATAGCTCTATGCTCTCAACTTCCTCTCGCTCAAAACGGCACTGAGCAGCCTGAGCCTTTGAAATGAATAGCAGGCTGTCACTCTCGGTCCTCACTCTATCCTTTATAAACTCTATGTCGAAATCTCGCCTAGTGCGACTTCCGGGTGCAACCAGTGTTATGCAACACGTTGCTCCCGTTCCTCCTCCTCCCTCTGTTGTCTTCTGGTTCTTGGACTATATTCATTCTAAAAAACTTTCTCAACAGTTTGATATTGTTTCTTTTAGCAGATAAAGTACTTTTATTCTGCATCCTGCCCTTCCCCTCTCTGTTTTTGTTCTAGACTCCGACCAAATTGTACCCTGTATGACAACCTAGGAGCAGGAGATCTCTCTGGTGATAAATATACTTGGCCTATATAACAATGGACACTAACCATTGACTATTTTGATGCGGGACTTGATACAACTCCCCCCCCCCCCCCCCCCCCCCCCCCAACACAGACATTTGTTTGCATCATTTATTATAGCGCCTCTCTCAATATATCTGTCATAATTGACTCATTCCAAAGTAGCCATTGTAATTGTGTACATGAGATTGCAGCCTCTGCCTATTGCCCTTTTCTGTCATATGGGATCAGCATTCCAACATCACCAATAAAAAAGGCAAACTAAACAGTAAATGCATCTCAATTAAGAATATTTTTTAAGTGTTACTTCACTATATTATTCCATGTTGATCTTTTTCCTGTCTGCCTATAGAGGGTATGCGCGTGACATCATCATCCTGGAAGTTATGCGGGAATGCCTACTGAGCGGCAAAAAACTACTTTCTGGCCTTGACAATCCATAAATCCAAACAGAAAAGTCATATTTGATTGCATTAAATGATTTAAACAACGTTAAATTCACTTTGTCACTCACTTTGCCACTCGATCTGCCATTCACTTTATGCATGCGCATACCCTCTATACTAGAATAGACCTGACCAATGCAGTGAAGACAATTGGATGATGAAGCATGTACTCTAATACAAAATAATATTATGTTGGGTCCATTGAAGCAAGTTTTATCATCTAAAATAACAACTTGAAAATTTCAATTTAAAAAATTATTGACATTTTAAACTACAATGAGCATTAGTCACTTCTCTAGATTTGCAGTGGGCATGCTATGGAAAATAAAACAACATTCAGTTGACACTATGAAGTGTTTTTGGTGCAAAAATAGATTTTACTTTATTTGTTGATACATTTTCTGTAATTTATTGCGGTATTAAACATTATACTCAAATGTGTTCATGAAGTCCAGAGCTACAAGAAGATGTGTGCAATTACTGCCCTGTCAGAATCCAGTATATTTATTTCTTGTGATGATGTCTTCAAAGTTTTCCGCCATTGTTGTCTGTTGATATACTGGATCGGCAAAAGCTGTAAGACCGCAAAATGTCTCTGTAGATTGTAGAATGAAAGAAACCGCTCAAAAGAATAACAATAAAAACAGAGGGGGGGATGAGGGGGATGCGAAATAAAAGTTGATGACCACGACTCAAAACTACTGTGTCTGCTAAAAGAATCAATGTTCCACCGTTTGAAAAGTTGGTATAATGAAATGAATACAGGCTGACGAAATGTGCGCACTGTACACGGAGGGAGGCGACCATATTGGAGGCGGAGAGACAGAAATAAGCCCATAGGAGAAGCCTATAGCTCAATCCGGAGGTCGTGCAAGATGAGATTTCGGTCGTGAGTTGGAAGAAAGACCTCATATAAACAATACGGCAAGACATTTGGGACAAATAACACAGCTACTGTAGCAGGGATGCTAATAATGATCATATGTCGACGGAATATTTCATTTTGGAGCGGTTTTAATAGACGGACGGAGCGTAAGGCCCAAACGCTTCAATTTCCGTACAGAGGGACTCTTGATGGGACTGGGGGAAATTACCACGTTTGACCCATATGAAAAAAATATAACTTCTACTGGTCTGGACAGAAGATCAGGACAGAAAAAGGTGAAAATATATATAGTATCACTTGTAGGCCATTTTCATAGTAGCTATACTCCAAGAAATACATTTCTAAATACAAGTTCAATATAAACTTCAATGTTAAAGTGTTAAAGTGTGTGTCCGTGCGTGTATACGGTGCTTCACGGCCAAGCTACACCGGGCAAGTTCGCGTGCGAAATGCCCCGGCTACACCAGATCTGTGGCACGCGGCAGATTCGCGCGGGACCTTCCGGGAGGATATATAGATACGTGCGCATGGGGGCATACGCATGTACAAAAAATAGAACCGATCCTATTTTTAGAGCACGCGTATCCGTGGCCCGCGGTATCCGTGCGTCTGGTGTAGCTGGTATCATTGACCTATATTGGTCCTATCCAAACGCACTGTACGCACGCAGTAAACGCGTGCAGTAAACGCATAAGCACGCGCGCAAAATCGCCTGGTGTAGCCCGGCCGTTACAGAGTCGAACGTAATCGACGCAGAAAGCGCTAACTCGAGAAGCAACGGAGGGTAAGAGAAATTACTCGCTTCCAGACGTCCGTCCATCTGGAAACGATCCCCAACTCGACAACGCAAGCAGCGCAAGCAGCGTTCCTCGACGCAAGCAGAGAAAAGTACCCCTGGCGGCCTTTGGCAGCAGAGAGCAATGCTTTTCCTCCTCTGCTCCTAGACCCCATCTTTCTGAAAGAGGAAGCCACATCGCCAACGGAATTAATGCTATCTGTGTTTTGTTTTGGTGACAAATAAGCTAGCTTGCCAGATTCTGTGAGTGAAACAAGCGACCAGGTCTATGAAAACAAACCCAAAAGAAGCAACCAGTTTCACCACTTGAGTCATAGGTATACAGTAAGCTATTTTCAAAAAGAATCATGAAAGCAAGTCCAAATAAGCAACTACACTTCAGAAATAAGCTTCAAACTAAAGGAACGGGCCACTATGACTATTACAGGAAAACTAACTTCAGACGAGAACTTACTCAGACGAGAACTTACCTCTTAGAACAGAGTGTGTACAAGCTCTGATAGTTGTGTATAATTTATCGTCTCCTAATCCTATGCTTCCATTTGGTGACAATTTGGCCGTTTGGCAACAAACCGTGTTTTCCGTTGCAGATGATCATCTTTATCCACTATTAATGTTATGGGTCCTTTTCTCAGCCTCTTCAGTTGTGTATATTTGCATGATCTTGAAATCCCAAGGTTTTGTTGACAGCCTGATAACTAAAGCTTACTGGTAGTATATGTTTACACTACAACTGCCATCTAGTGGATAAATTGTTGTACTGCAAAGCACACAATGCGCGTTCTACATGGGAAATGAAATGAAATGATTACTATATTTACCCAGGGTATCTGGGCTAAGCTCAAGAACTTGTTTCCAGCCAGGCCCTGCTCATAGAACATTTCATCGTAGTGGTTCAATGCCTTGTTCAAGGGCACTTCAGCGGTGGTAATTTTAACGTGTCGGACCGCTGATTCGAACTGGCGACCTTCCGGTATCAAGACCGCTCCGCAATCCGTTCGGCCACCGCTGCCACCGCTGCCACAGGGACTCTGTAGCCTATGGACTAAATAACCTTGCGTGTTTTGTGTGTGTTTTCTCTCACCCCTACGCAAGGCAAAACGGACTCTGTCGAGGCCTTAAGCAGGAGACTATAATTACATGACCAAGTTCGTCTTTGACATGGAGATGTGATATAAGCCCTTGGAGAGAGAATCAACAAACCCCAGACAAAGACAATCTTTGAGCACCTCACACAAAAACGCACGCGCACACACACACACACACACACACACGCACACATGCACAATACATGCACTGTACACAGACACATGTATACAAGGACATAGGAGGAATTTAGAGCCTCAAAGCCATCCTGGTAAATGCATGGGTTAAATGTGCCCTGAATCCACAAATATCCCTGACATCCCATCTTCAAAGCCCTTAACACCACTGGGACTCAAAGCATAATGTGCTGCCTGTATTGTTTGCATTGTTTGAAATTTAGCAAACGCAGTCACGTAGGCCTACTATACAGACGTTAGACGTATAGCTCTACAGAAATTCAGATTGTTCCCCATTGCTGTGCTACAGCGGCCACTCTTGCGGCCATTCTGCTGTGCCTGTAGACTGCCTCAAATTAAAATAGGCAGATTTTTTTCTGCCACCAGTTGTCGCAAGTAAGTCAGTGTCACCTGGCCTCGCGTAGCCAAACAAACAGAGATTCTTATGGCTATGCGGCAGTACCTGTGGAAAGCCTGGTTTCCATTCCATTTTTAATCAGTGCCGTCCAGTCTACTACATCCAGCCTACTCCAAAACTGTAACTGGTCATTTCACACATGCAAGCACACAAACGGTTTCCGTATCCACTGATTCTCTCTACGATGTGCAACCTTTCTCCCAAAAAAGGGTGTAGAGACCAGATGTCGGCTCGTTCACTCTAGTTCAGCCCTCCTCTTCCGGTGGTGCGCCTTTGTTTTCATTCCTACTAACAACTAACTCTACACGTTGTAACAGGAGTTGCCGACAGATGGAGCTGCGGAGCTCTGAATGAGTCTTGAGAGATTACTGTGTTAGTGGCTCAGAGCAGAGTTGGTTTATGTTGTTGTGTTTGTGTGGTGTTCTGTTGTTTGCACAGTATCCGAACATGGGGCTAGCTGTAGATTACAAATAACATAGAATGAAAATAGAATGAACGATTGAACGAATGAATGATTGCAAGTATCTACAAATAGGTCACATATAGACAAATAATACTCCTTGACCTGAAAAACATGATTAGACACTTTGTTTGCATTTATAGCCCTAATAGTTTGGAAGATATGCACATTTTTGGCATTTGGTACCTGCATCTTGGATTAGGGTGAATTTGGGGTACTAGCAGTGAGCAGATTAAGGTAGATTTTTTTTTATCCTGGCTAGTAGACCTAATTTCCTGTCAGAATCAGTTGAGAAACAAAATAATCCAATTTTGTCCAACCTCTGCCATTTAATTACTGGACTAATGGGATAACAAAATGTGATATGTTCACAAGTTTCTCAACATGTGATTATCTAAATGTGCTTTGATGAACTTCAAAGCACTTCAAATTAAAGTGTTGCAGGGTGGGTAACTGCTGACACTCAATAAGCCAGTATTTTGTAATACATTATATTAACTATTGAGCAACTTATTAGCAAACTATCATTCAAAGCTCATTCAAACCATCTGCCATCCATTCACCCAATGAGTCAGAAATCCCCAGTCTGCATTTCAATACACCAAGTGTGGATTTATTTGTACTAGAGCAGACAAGATGACACGAGGGGGTGTCATACAAGCATATATTTGTCCCTTTTTTTTTTATAGGATTGTGTGCTGGTGGAATTCAGTGCTACTTCATTGCATATAGGCATAGGTGATGATGCTGTGGGTGTTTCGGGGCCCAAGCACCCACGGGGGAATGCATTGTAACGTGCAGGACACCTGATGTCCCCGGCATTCAACAGTTTCGAGCACCCATTGGCAGAAACGTATTATTTTTGGTGTTCGGAGATAGGAGGAGAATGGTGTTCAGTACACCCGTCTTCACACACCCAGATATAAGCACAACACTGAAGGTGGTTCAATCCCCTCGCCGGTTCATACCAAGGATTATTACCAATGACTCCATGCTTGGCACTGAGCATCAAGGGTTGGATTGGGGGTTTAGCTCTGTGGCAGCTAGTGTCATGTCCAGGGGTTGTACTCGTACATCATGGCTGGCGGATGTACGTGTAGGTTCCCAACTCTACTATCCAGGCAAATTCCTCATTTGTAGGTGTCTGCCATGAAGACTATGGAAATACGTTACTATGAATAGGCTAGTTACATGTAGTTTGTCTCTGTAAACAACAGACCCCTATAGGCTCTGAAACCCCAGCGCAGAAAGTGAAACATCTGGAAGCAAACAGATGGACCAATTCCAATCATTTGCACACCCACCCTTTGCTCGTGATCCCAACGATCTAAAAATATGGTTTAAAGGTGTGTGTGTGTGTGTGTGAGTGTGTGAGTGTCAGAGTGAGTGTGAGTGTGAGTGTGAGTGTGTGTGTGTATGTGCGTGCGTGCGTGCGTGCGTGCGTGCTTGTGTCCCCACACGTGCATATACAGGTATATAATACTGCCCTTTTTTAATGCAAGTTGAAATGAGAAAATGTTTTTCATTTAAGGCACATTCACAGTCAGTATTATTAATTGTATAGACTAGAGGACGATCAGGTGTTATGATCTTGTTTTATTTTGTCTCTACCAGGCCAAAGGCCATGCAGAGACTATGTTTCCGTCCCTGCCCATCCATCCATCCATCCATCCGTGTTCATGAGCAGCTAATCTCTGGCACCGTTACAGATTTTGTCCAAACGTCATCCAAATTAATACATTATGTGATCAACACATATTTTTGGTTAGACGGGATCCATAGAAAAGGTTTTAGGGTGGTTGTCATGTTGAATTTATTTTCTGGTGACTTTTAGAAATGTAGAACAAAGCGGGGGTTCGCAACTCACTTCTGAATGCTCCAAAAATATTTATTAGCGACATCGCAGCAAAAATACACTTTTTAGAAATATCCCTGTCTGGCTTCACACACTTGGTTCTGAGTTTTTCAAGCTTGGCATCTGCACTGTAGAGGCTGAGAAAGTTCTTGGTTTTCTCTTCCAGTCCAGACCAGACCTATAACTCTTGAACCATATAGGCCACTGTTTCTCAAACAGTGCATCTACAAAAATAAAATAAGATACAAAAATGTGTCCACAACCCACGGGCCCCGGACACATTTTTATGGGTGACTTGTTTTTAATTAATATTTCAAAACATTAAAAACATTTTTTAATTATGAACACATTTTTTTTCCAGTAATTTGAAGAAGAAATAAAATAAAAATCTAAAAAAATAGCCAATCTGCAAGCTCTAGAAGTCGGCAACATGGATTGTATAAAGTTCAGTGCATTCCAACCGTCAACAATTATGTAAAAAAAATAAAGATATGTGGTGCGGCGTTTTCAAGACGATGGTCGTGATTGCAAACACTGTCTTAGGCAGAGCTCCAGAATCTCCCGTAGGTGTTCAGTCGTGTTAAAATCCGATGATTAGAATGTCCATATCGTATATGACAGGCAGGCTGATGTAGCATGTGCACTTGGTGGCCCTGTAATAACAATACATTACAATTTATAATTAAAAGTACATATCCTCATATCTGCTACTATTGGATTCCAACAACTTGTTGTCTTTCCTACCTATACAGTCCTTCCGGTGTTCCTTGTCATGCAGTGACACGTGCGACAGAAGTGAACTCTCAGTTCTCATTTACATCATTTAGAAAACCCTGCTGTAATCTCTCACGTGTTTCTGAAGAGCAACTCCACATGCTGTGTGTGTGTGTGTGTGTGTGTGTGTGTGTGTGTGTGTGTGTGTGTGTGTGTGTGTGTGTGTGTGTGCGTGTGTGCGTGTGCGTGTGCGTGTGCGTGTGCGTGTGCATGTGCGTGTGTGTGTGCGTGTGCGTGTGCGTGTGCGCGAGCGAACAGAGTCATGGAGATAGCAATTCCGCCGCATGCCTACCACCTGCAGAGTTGAAACGCCTGCTAGATGAAGAAGAGGGACAAGTCTCCCTGGGTGTCACCAACTGTTTTGACTCAACTACCCACTATAGTGTCAGCAGATACCTGCAACATGGCTAGATACCTTTTGTGCGCTTTTGGGGCTTACTGATTTGTTCGCTAAAACATCCGGGACAACGCTCCACATGTCCCAGACTCTTCTCCCTTCTAGCTTCCAAACTATGGAATGAACTCCCCATTGCAATTAGAACTGCAAACTCACTCCCATCTTCTGCTGTATAGTCCACTTGCCAGAATGTGAATACACCAAGGTTTTATGTTCGAAATGTTGAGTATGGGTCCCCAGCAGAAGAGCAGTAGAATCTGCCGGATGCTAACGTGCATATGTTGAGCAATTTTCATAATTCGCATAATATGTGACCATACCATTAACAACCTATAGTCTCACAAAAAAAATCTAAATGTTATCATTGGTGTACTCAACATGTCCGGGTTCACAATGGGGCTCTATGGGCTGGCAAATAGACTGAAGTCTGAAGACTCTTCAGACCTTAGCACGTAGCACTTGCCATAGCCCTTTCTCTAACCTTGACGACCACAGGCTTATGCAAAAGCTAAAAAAATGTAATTTAGATGGCATGTTATGTAGACAGATGCCAGGTCATTATTGACATTGGCATCCTACATGGCCATATTAATCCTCTGTGGTGCTCCGGTGCAACTAAACTTGCAGTACCCCAACATTTATAATTAGGCTCTCAAATAATACATGTCTAGACTTGGCTGGCCTTGACGTAATTTCAGAAGGCGATGCATTGGCAGGGCTAGCGCCCCTCAACAATATCCCCAAGAATGAAAAGTAAGTCTTTCTGATGCTGACAATACCTTCCAGTGACCAGGTAGGAGCTGCAATCGTTGCATGCTAATCTATACCATAACTGTATTTATTATTTAATCATAAAGGGTTTATGTCATACTGAATTAGTAATGATGACTCCTGTTTAGATTAAGAGCTGGCAGATTGTGTGATTCCATGAGGTTGGTGAGCAGGAGAACTCATATCACCTGATGAGGTTCACCAGGGAGATAATCAGAGACACAGTTGCAACAAGCATGAATGCAAACGGCACAGAGAAGCACAGAGGTGCTTAGTGCAGTAATACTAACAATGGGATAAGGATTGTCCTTACCGAACACAAGGAATACACTAATCATTGTGTATATTCCTGCACTATACCTGCATCCAGTGACCTTGGTACAATATAGAAATCGATCTATTGAAGATTCTGACGTTCAAATGTACATATTTTTTTTTGTTTTGATTGTATTGCTGTATTGTTGTATTGTGCTTTCTGCTTTGGCAATGTAAACGTATGTTTTCTCATGCCAATAAAGCCCTTTGAATTGAATTGAATTGAATACAAGCTAGACAAAGAAAATGTTATGATGTACAATAGTAAAGGACGTGCTGGCGCCATGCCATACTTTTAAGGCCGGGACCGAGGCTATTGGCTATTGGCCATGATGATAAGAGCGCGCCTCACTTCACATGGGTATGATTTATTTGTATTTACACACATCATTATGTCCAGCATATGCACATTTTATTTTATTGTTCCCTTTGTAGGAGCCGATCTACAATAGGCCATCATGTATGTGCCATGTCTAATGTCCCTGTCAGTATATGTGCTTTGAAAACATACAGTAAGAACCTGGCCAACCGAGGGCCAGGTGTAGTTGATTGGAGGTTCACAGCTTTTTACGTCTGTTTTTTGTTGCTGTTACCTTCTATTCTAAGTTTCTATTAAGTTATATGCTAAAGTCTATTTAAGTTATGTTTACAAACCTGGATGGAATAAACCCTTTTTGAGTTCAACTTTACTTTTGGTTTGGACATTCCTCATTTCCCTTTTTTGGTCATGTTTGCCGCACAAAGCCAGTAAGTGCAAAAAGGTACTCTCAGTCAACCACCATAAGGACAAAAGGTCACTACACCCTTATTTAATCAGGCATGTACAGATTATCGCAGCAATGGCCTGGGGAGAACCAACATAGGTCGGTGAACCAAAAGGGAGCCGCTGTCAGTTTCCAGTTTTTGAATCTGCTCCTCTAGTCCATGAAAAGCTCTAGTACTTTCAGGCTAAACACTATGCAACTACATGCATGAATGTTCAACTGCCTGCACAGTAAATGGTGCATTTATATAGCGCCTTTATCCAAGGCGCTTTACATAGATGCACCAATTCACACACAAATTCATACACCGATGGTGGCGGAAACAATGGAATGCACCAACCAGCACATCAGGATCAATTTGGGGTTCAGTGTCTTACTCAAGGACACTTCGACACTAACTCTGGGGAAGCCCGGGTTCGAACAGGCAACCTTGCGGTTACCATCCAGCCACTCTACCCCTGAGCCACCGCCGCCCCCGGTAACCCTCCAGCCTGTCCCAGGAGTACCTCTAACACATTTTCACAAATAGTCCTACAGTGACGAATTGTGGAGGGAAAATGACAAAATCTTGGGAGTGAGAATGGGTTGGTACCTCAGGGGTGGCTAGAGTGCATTAGATTAGGGCACCACCCCCAGCACTCCTCACATCTTATGGTGTCACATGGTCACACCACAGCGTTCATAAGCAAATCTTTCTTGTGGCACAAACTATAAAATAAAAAAACCAATTCACTGGGCCATGTAGGGCTGCGAATGGCACGATGTTGAATGTCCAGAATTTGTGTCATTTGCATATTTGCACAAGTTAGAAAATGTACATGCCGTAGTGTCATGACAACCTGACATCCTGTTGATCCTGAAAATGGAGGATAAGCTGATTATACCGTTTGTGGGCACCTGGAGCTGTACGACAGCATTCTCTCTATATATAGGCACAGAACAAACTAGATAAAGTGCCCCTCGGGGCACAGGTCTCCACCAGGGCAGGTCAGGTTGTGGCCTCCTGGTGGCGCTATAATAGGCTGAAAAGGGTGCCATTTCTTCTTATTTCTTCTTCTTCTTGGATGGCAATTGAATGATTTGAGGCATTTTGTTCCTGGGTTTTGCAAAATTCCACCTGTTGGTGGCGCTATAACAGGCCAATGTGGAAAGGGTGGGGGTGGGTATTCCTCAGCCTAGTAGGAAAGTCTGTGAAAGATTTCACCTAAATTGCACGCTCCGTTCATGATTTGAGGCTTTTTGTTCAAAATGCAAACTTTGAAAGCCAATATTAGCCAATTGGGATGGAATATGAAATATCGGACAGATCCGTCTTGAACACATGACTATAGAGATAGTGTGTAACAATTAGCAGGATTTTTGGACAGAATCTGGAGGAGTAGACTTTTGAAAAAGAAAATGTTTTTCAAAAGTCTGCCTCCTGGTGGCGCTATAACAGGCCGTTCTGGAAAATGTGGGGCAGAGGTTTATCGTTGGCATCCAGGGAGTGTGTGTGCAAAATTTGGCATCGACCCGATTAACGGTGCCGGAGATTAGCTGGTAACAGACGGACAGACGGACTCACACACGGACACACACACGGACGGAGTGCAAAACATACTCTCTCCCCATGCCTTGATCGGCCTGGTGGAGACAAAAATGAGTTGACTTGGAAAAAGTTATGTTGGAAACCTGGTAATTTCATTTTTTTTTAAAACTTGATTCCAACAATCGTTATACTTGTCTAAACCAGTTAACCGTTAGCAAAGCTAGCTACCTGTCTGGCTTACTTGCAAGTACATGTTTGTGTGTTTCTTGTCAGAGATGTGCCACAGAAAATGGAAGGGCCTCATGGGACACCTACATCAAGGAGAGAAGAAAGGACACACAGGAAAAGCAGCTAGGGCCAGCCAGGTGGAAGTACTGTGCTCTTGTCTTTCCTCAACCTACTGTACAGTATTTGTTCCCCTGAGAGAGAGACGAGCAGTATGGAGCGGAGGGGCGAGGAAGACAGGACCGCAGTGAACAGAGTGTTGCAAATACTTTAGTACCGGTCGAGGACCAGGGTTCAGCAGGGTCAGAGATTGGAAACTCAAATGGAAACTCATACAGAATGATAAAATGATAAAACTTTCTGTACAGATGGATACGAGTTTGGTGATCTTGATGTAGCCAATTTATTTTTGTGTACAATAAGGGCTTAATGTTATTACTGTATTAAAAGTTAAACATACATTTTATGTTATGACAAGTACTGTATTCACTTCTTTCATGTTGGACCGAAAACGTTGCTGCTTAAGTAAAATTCTGAAAGTGAATGAGTGTGCGGGATTTCAATCTTTTCCAATTTAAGAATCTTAAACATTAACTTTACAAGCTATTGCCTGCATGGAATATAGTTTCACAAAATATGGTGTTTCCATTACATACAGTGACAGGAGGAACCAAAAGAATACCGGTCCGGGGGAGTGAGAGTGAGAAGCTTCTTTTAGAAGCACTGAATCAGCCTGCTCACCTCCCTAACACCTCAGTTCCTTCTCAGCCTGCTCACCTCCTCCCTAACACCCCGGTTCCTTCCCTGCAAAGATTGCCGCCCCTAAAATGAATCTAAAATGATTCCAGCGCTGTAGTACTCAATTTGGAACCAGCAGAATAGGAGAAGGTCTTTGCAGGGAATGAACCACGTTGCATGCTGTCTAGAGCCGTCTACAAGAAGCTAGACCAAATCATTATTGGGCAGATTAACGCCAAATTTCTTGTTCATGCCCTAGCCAAAACATACTATTGGAATTTTAATTGGATTTTTCTGTTGGAATCCTATAGGATTTTTCCCAATGAATTAAATCCCCAAATCTTGTTCAGATATTGTGAATTGTTATTTACAGCGTGGCACATATAGTGTCTGATTCGCCTTGAAGAGTTTGAGTGAGTACGTGTGTGCGGCAGTATAAATTATTTTGTGACTAAGGAAGTAAATCCCTGAATAATTTTCACATTGCACATTCATAATATATCACATCCACCGATCCGACGTTCCTCCATATCATCTATAAGATGTCATCAGCATGACATCAGAGACCACAGAGCAATGGCATATTAGACCCCTCTTGTTTGCACTGCGTGGCTCTGTATGCAATGAGACTGGCCATCTATAAGAGGGTCTGGGTTTCCGAGGCTAATAAGAGGGCTGTTTAGTTTAGGCAACCCAGCCTAGCTGAGATGCAGAGATACTCTGCAGAGTGGACCTTTTTTACAGTTTGTCCAGCAGTACAATCAATGCTGGTAGGAACGAATTACCATGCATGCCAGCCTGATCAGTTCAGAGGGACGGCACCCTATACTTTCTGCCTGATGGTAATGGCTTATCAATCAATCAATTTTCTTGTCACAACACAGCTGCAGGTAAACGTGAGGTGAAACTTTATGCAGCCTTTCATGTTTGCAGTTCAAGGGGCAGAAGAGAATTCAAAGTAAAGAATGGAAAATATATAAAGAGCACAAAAAGATTGAAAATAGCAGTATGTTGAGGTAATCCAATCACATGCTGTAGTGCATTAAAGGACCACTTCACCACTTTTCAACCTATCTTCATATAATATGTCCTCACTAATGATCATGATAAAATGGCACCATTTTTTCTACTCAGTCTGTGTCTCATAGGAGGGCTGTGGGCAGATCAGAAACCCGTCCACCAGTGACATCATCGTTAGGCATAACGGTTTTTAAACGAGATTTTTTTTTACAAAAATGTTTAGATTTGTATTATCGTGAGAACGATGGCTTCCATTTTCGCATTGCAACTTTTCAGGACTAGAAAGCCTGCAGTTCCTATTAGCTTGGATTCCCCATTGATGATGTCACTGGTGGACGGATTTCTGAACTGCCCACAGCCCTCCTATGAGACACAGACTGAGTAGAATTTTTTCTTTTGCCATTTTATCATGATTATTAGTGAGGACCTATTATATGAAGATTGTTGAAAAGTGGTGAAGTGATCCTTTAAAGTGCTTGTCTGTGTCATGTAGCTTCAGAGTCCTAAAAGAAGACCTAAAACATAATATGTGCATCAGTATGTGTATTATATATTGTATCTGCACCAATATGTATTAATTCCAGGAATCTGTCTGTCTATGAATATGTAGATGTCTGACAGTGCTGGGCTGGTGTCATAACGTCTTAGACGACAGATGTCATAGAGTGGCCTCCAAAGGATTCTGATAATGGCTACTGCCCATGGCTGAGGGAAGTAGGGGTGCTGGGTGGGCTGGAGCACCCCCTCCCCCCAGGCACAGCCCCCCTCAGACAGGAGGGGAAAAATAATAATAATTTTAATCAAAACAGATTTCTGTTACTAGGCCTAATAAATATACTGTATCACAGTATTGTCGCCTTATCCTGGTTAATTGCCTGTGTCAGTTTGCTCATGCGTGTGGAGAGGGAAAGTAAAAGCCACTTTTCGCGTGAAAATGCGCGAAAACGTGCGCGCACCCCCTACTGGATGTTCAGCACCTCCTACTATTTACAGTAGTAGTAGATCTTCCCGCGGCCATGCTACTGCCTTCACTAGTGTACTGGATATCATTAATCATCACAACATTTTTACGAGAGAGAGAGAGAGAGAGAGAGAGAGAGAGAGAGACACCAAGAGACCAAGTCAGAATCTCCTCTTTGTGGAGGTTTGTGCTCCATTGCACACCTTTCTAGTAAATAGTAATGGTGTTATGTTTTGTTAGCTATTAAATGTGTTATTACTTCGAGTCACATCTGCTTTTCATATGTAAAATATGAAATATGTTTCATATTTTTGTTTATTTCATTATAATTCATTCCTACTCAAGTTCATAGTTGAGTTCATGGTATTACAAGTAGTTAAAAAGATAAAAGTTCAGCCATAACAGTATTTAATTTCATATTATCCTACTATAAATGCGCCACGTCTCTGCGTGTCTGCGTGCGTGCGTGTGTGTACGGTTGTAATGCACATAACTCGAGAACCGTTTGCCCCACCGACTTCACATTCGACACATGTGTTCCACACCCCCGCAGGGAGTGCAGTGCCCGGTATCGAGTCGGTCGGAGAACCACCGCAAAAGGCTCTGCTCAGGCTCTGCCAGTGGGCCTAATCAGCCTAAATCCCCAGACAGTTAAAACGGGTGCTATGACAAGTTGACAACGGGTATTATTAGGTTCCCAAGTTGCATTGTTCTCAAGTAGGCCAGTAGCCGACGGGCACTGGCCTACTTGAACAGGTCTAGTTCTATGTAATGATAGTATTTTCTGCAAAAAATAGTCACTGTGTTCCTTGCCAGCCAAAGACAACACGGAGCTATAGCGCCACTGCACCACAAGGGGGCATTACACTCCAGTGAGCGCTACAGGATTCTGTTAGTCAATGAGGAAGCCAGTACATCCTGTACTGTGAATGATGCAGTCTGGACAGAAACGTGTCTCATGTTTAACTGTCTTGTTGCAGGTGAGATATCATAAAGTGGGTTAACTTTACGATAACTTAGACACATAAGAAGTAGCCTATATAACCAGGGTGGTATTTTGATGGTCGAAAGGTTGGCCGTTTGTCTCCACAATATGTTTGATTTGGTGTCGTAATGTCCTGCTTAGCAGTCTAGCCTAGCAGCTGAGCTTAGTAGCTTAGCAGCTAGTAATGTCATGTGGTATTTTTTTGGAAACAGAACTATTGGTGTCATGTATTGTTTGTTATATTTGTTTAAAACAAATTTGTGTTCGTGATATTTCTGTTTATAGGCCTATTCTGTTTATGTCCAGTTACAGTATTTTGTCAGTCAACGAGGAAGCCAATACATGCTGTATTGACGTCTTGTTGCAGTTCTAAACATCCAGTAAAATGAACAAATCAAACCACACTGATATGGCCTCAGTCATTCATTAAGTGTGTAACACATACAATACATGAAGGATACTCTAGCATTATGTTTATTACTTGCGCAAGCAATGTTGTTTGTCCGGTGCACCGGTGCGTATGTCCGTGACTGCGTATGACGTAATGATTAATTTGTGCTTGATATGGCATTGGTTTCAGATTACATACATGTACAGTATACATATGGGCATTACCTTTAATCCACCCGACACTGAAACATATCTTTATTATGTCACCATCGAGAGCCATTTATACCCTGGCATTGGTACATATCTTCATTACGTCATATGCAGCTACGGACATACGCATCAAACGACCCAAGTAACCACAGTATACTGCTAATCAACTTACAAATTACATATACATATATACATAGAGGCATTTCCTTTAATCCACCCGACACTGAAACATATCTTTATTACGTCACCATTGAGAGCCAGTTATACCCTGGCATTGGTACATATCTTCATTACGTCATACGCAGCCACGGCATACGCATAAAACGACCCAAGTAACCACAGTATACTACTTTTCAACTTACACATTGATATACATATACAACTTACATATACATACATATACGTGTATATATGTAATCTGAAACCTATCTTTATTACGTCACCATTGCGAGCCAGTTATACCTGGCATTGGTACATATCTTTCTGCTTGATATGGCATTGGTTTCAGATTACATACATGTATACATAGGGGCATTACCTTTAATCCACCCGACACTGAAACATATCATTATTACGTCACCATCGAGAGCCAGTTATACCCTGGCATTGGTACATACACAATAACTACAAACTTGATAAATTAGATATTAATATTTGTCGTATAAAAGCATTGGATACTAGTAAAGATAAAGACACGCGACTATTCGATCTGGATTGCACAAAAAGGAAAGTATCACAAACAGGAGGTTTTACGAACTATACTTAATATAGCAATTGGTGCACAAGTGATGTTGACTACTAATGTGATGGTATCTGATGGATTAGTCAATGGTATCAGAGGCTTCGTTGAATATTGACTTCCAGAACAACAGTGACTATGTTACAGTAATACTCGTTAAGTCTGAAGACAAAGATGTTTGAGTTAATGCAAAGTCTAATAGTAGCTACAAAACAAATTACCCAGAAGCAGTTTCAATCTATAGACACAAAACCATCATTTACCATGGAGGCAGAGGAACAGGATCAACAAATAGGTTTCAATTCCCATTGACATTAGCTTGGGGATTAACTATTCATAAAGTTCAAGGTTTAACTATAAAAATAATCGTATGAAAGGATCACATTTTAACCCTGGACAAGCCTATGTAGCATTCAGTAGAGTAAAAAGGATAACTGATCTATACATACAAGTAAAATTAAAGCAAGGTTATTGAAAGTTTAAAATAAATAATATTATACTATATACGTGATAACATATATATTTTTTCAACTGATATAAAAAGAAAATCATCTGATATCCATGTTTTAGTGGATCCTGGACACTTCTAAACCGATGGGACTGTATTTCTTTTATAGATAGAAGCTTTTACCATACTTCAAAATACTATTTTTTTTACCTCCAATGACTAGGTACGTAGCACATAGCTAAACTTAATAATTGTCTCCACCAGGCCGAAGGCATGGGGAGAGAGTATGTTTTGCACTCCGTCCGTGTGTGTGTCCGTCCGTGTGTGTGTGTGTCCTTCCGTCCGTCCGTTACCAGCTAATCTCCGGCACCGTTAACCCGGTCGATGCCAAACTTTGCACACACACTCCCTGGATGCCAACGATGAACCTCTGCCCCACATTTTCCAGAACGGCCTGTTATAGCGCCACCATGAGGCAGCTTTTCACATGTTTTACCTAAAACTGCACCGATCTGCGTGAAACGTTGCATGCACACTCCCTAGAGGCCAAGGACAAACCGTTGACCTGCATTTTCCACATCTGCCTTTTATAGCGCCACCAGGAGGCCGACTTTTGTAAAACACATTTTTTGATATTACTCCTCCAGATTCTGTCCAAAAATCTCACAAATCGTTACACACTATCTCTATGGTCATGTGCTCAAGTCGGATCTGTCCCATATTTCATATTCCATCCTAATTGGCTATAATTAGCTTTCACAGTTTGCAAGATTGCCCCGTTTTGAACAAAAGCCTCAAATCATGAACGCAGCATGCAATTTACGTGAAATCTTTCACACATTTTCTTACTAGGCTGAGGAATATATCCCACCCTTTTCACATTGGCCTGTTATAGCGCCACCAACAGGTTGATTTTTGCAAAACACATTTTTGGAACAAAATGCCTCAAAAACATGTTTGCCAAACATCTCACACAGTCCTATCCTCCTGGTGGAGACCTGTGCCCAGAAGGGCACTTTTTCTAGTTCAATATTGAAACCAATATTTCACAGAGAGGCTGAGATTTGAAAGTTCGTAGCGGTCAACAGTACTAAATGGCCAAGTAGGCCATTTACTTGTGTGCAACACGCAAGTAGGCACTCGACAGAGTGCAGTTCTAGTTATCTCATTGTGTTGCCTGACCCAGGCCTCGATCACTACACAGGCCTGGGTGCATAGGCTACTGGTTGTCCTTTTCTGTTGATGTTGTACTGCTGCCACTGTGTGTTCATGTTTTCTGTTGTATATATTGTTGACTAATAATGAGTACAAATTCCCCTTTGTGGGACAAAATTGTAAATGCAAAATTAGTTAGCTAAAGTAATACCAAACAAAGTACACAGTAAAACAAAGAGCTCCAAAGTCACACACTGTGATTCCAGGGAAGAAGAGAGAACCACCTTAATGATGCAGGTTTTATGCACCGTGAAGACAGCGGTTAACTGCCTCCAGTTCCTTGATTGCCTGCAGCTCCAACCAACCAGGGACCAGCACCTCTGAAAGACACAACACAGGAGCCCTCGCAGAGACCCTGGGGCCATCACAGATATGAATATTAATTAAATGCTCAATTAAATGCTCAATTAAAAGAGATGCTTTGTGTGTGTGCTTGTCCCTCTGCAGAGAAGTAGCATGTGAAGGTCTCCCTAACCCCGATGGCCTCATTTGCTGAGTTGTTGGCAGAAAAGCTTCCCAGACCTGGCAAGTGGCTCCACCTCATGCTCCCCTTACTGCACATGTCAACTCCACAAAGGTGAGGAAAGGGAGAGAGAGAGAGAGAGAGAGAGAGAGAGAGAGAGAGAGAGAGAGAGAGAGAGAGAGAGAGAGAGCCAGCCAGCCAGCCAGCCAGCCAGCCAGCGACACAATGATTTCTGATAGAACATCATGTTCAAAGACCAGCAACACATTTTTTCAGAAGGATTTACTCAGTAAGGAGGCAGCCTCCAGGAGGCTTATGCCATTGTGGGTACTTTTGAATTGTCCAAGACAGCCCGTGTCACGAATGTACGTTGAGGAACAAATGTACATACAGTGTTTTGACAGCACATTTTGATTTAGTTTTAGTCATACTAGACCTGTACGTGCCCGCCGGCCACCGGCCTACTTGAGAACAATGCAACTTGGGATACAATACCCGTTGTCAACTTGTCATAGCACCCGTTTTAACTATCTGTCTGTGTCCCTTTTGTGCCCATACTGTATATGGAGATCTCTGTATCTGTCTGTCTGCATGTGCCTGAAGAGTGCAAACTGACTGAAAAGTGGACTGGTAAAGGACTGGTAAGTGGACTAAGTAATCAATTGGCAGGTGTGGGGTTGCCATGGCAATCAATTGGCTGAGGCAGAGGCTGGAAATTGCACAGGTGAGGGGAGTTGGGCTCATTAGCTCTGCACTGCACTCCCTGTGGTGGTTTGGAACGCGTGTGTCGAATTTGAAGTCGGTGGGTAAAACGGTTCTTGAGTTACGTGCATTACAACCGTACACACACGCGCACGCACGCAGACAGAGACGTGGCGCATTTATAGTAGGATTTTAGTCATCTGAAATGTTTTACCGTCGTAATGGGAGATTTTACACTTGGTTGCATGCTGAAAGTAGCCACACTAAAGCTTGTATATCTGCTATTTTCAGAGCACAATACCAGTGTGCAACCAAGCACGTCTTCTGCTGGATCTCTTCTCCTTCAAATGTTTTCAAAAAACATTCTTGAGAGCAACGTTTATTTGCAAATGACATGGTGTGTTTGTTTACATGGCCGTCATGTTGGATACTGCACAAAATCAAGCAGTGACAATTGATATGAGCAGGTGTTCTGAGTATTTGATCTGTTATAGAGCCCAAGCGGTCATTATCAAGAAATAGCACACAGCTGAATTCAGTGATTGACCAATCAAGCATTCAACCAAGCAGTGTAATACACCGCATTAGTTAATAGATAGCCCGATCGCCTAAATGGCTTTTGGTGGCACATCTGTGGGAGAGTTGTTAAGGCATTGGTGACTAAGAAAAGAAAGAGGCCGCACAGCTCGTACGATGCCATAACATTTTATTTTTCCAACGTTTCGGCAACAAGTTGCCTTCTTCAGGCATTGGTGACCCAAACGTTTTACCTCAAGACCGAAAAAAGAAATGAGACATTTGTCCAGGACCCAAACTAGTGAAAAGATCTATACAAGCGTCGCATCGTACCACATTGTGAGCTTGTTGAACATCTATTTTCACAAGTTTAAACATTTGTTTTATAATTTATGGAATTTCTTTGATTTCTTCATGATGAAATTACTTTTAGTTTGTAATTCATGAAATGTTTTGCTTTTTTGGGAACGTTTTTTGAAAATGTTTGTAAATAATCATAGTAATTAAAAACACCATTTAGGAAACAGGGAAAAAGGGAAACCATAAAAATTTGTGTTTTTTTACATCATTTTTATCCCACAATTTTGTAACCCATTTTTCACCCCTGTGTCAATTATCTAATGTGATCCTGGGCTCTACACACCCTCCGCCAACCTAGTCCCTATATATGGGGGACATGGGGAGAGCAACGGACTTGAACTCATGCTTCCTTCATGCCTGAGTGTCCAAGTTGCTCCTTTACACCTGACAGGGTTGGACGTAGCGCGTGGAAGGAACACGTTTCCAACCAGTTCCTTTGCCCTCCATCAGGCGCCCCGCCCCGGCTGGCCAGGGGGAGGCAGTTTAGAGACCAGGATTACTGCATGTTTTTTGTGAGGGTACCTACCCTAGGGGACACGGGGAGAACATGCTAACTCCACACAGAAAGGCCCTTTCGCCAACCCCGCCTCGGGTATGGGCACTGATGACGCGGAGGAGGAAACACGCCGCCCCCACAGCGTCCCGAGCGGGAATCGAACCCAGGACCTTCTAGCTGTGAGGCGACAGCACTACTACTACTGTGCCACCGTGCCCCCATAAAATGTGTGTTTAAGGCATAAGCTGTTGCGTGATCTACCTCGGACATCTGGGGCTATGGGAGCAGTGTTTCAGAACCATGGACAGCACCTTTGTTATGTTTCAGCACCATAGACAGCACCTTTTGTCTTATACAGTCATTTTACAATCAAATTAAACATCAAATGTCTGTCTGTCTGTCTGTCTGTCTGTCTGTCTGTCTGTCTGTCTGTCTGTCTGTCTGTCTGTCTGTCTGTCTGTGTGCATAAGAATGCCGTCTCCAGCCACCTCGTTATGTCAGAGCCATGACACCTGTCAAAGGAGCAATGACACCTTTGACAGGTTTAGGAATCATCCTCACCATGGAGTGACAGGATGATGTTTTTTATTATTAATGACCAGCAGGTCTTTGAGAGAGACTTGAGTATACAATCACTTTCATTAGGTTGAACATTCTTCTGTCTGCCCTCATGATGGTAATCTGGAGAGGGAAAGACAAAAGTATAAAGGGACCGAATGAACAAAATAATGGTCTCGAGGCAGCAGTAAACCGTATTCCACTAAGGAGTACTTACTTTGTTATCATAATATAAAACAGCTTTTGCTTTTCAGAAATACAACTACATTGCTGCTGCGCTGCCTACGACGTGATGGGAACCACGGCAGTGCTGATAGGGGCTTTCACATAGGAAGGGGCCAAATGCCCTAAGGTTCAGGTTCAGGTTTATTTGTCATATACATAAATACAGAGTATAAATACAATACAATGAAATTCGTTTTGCTCCGAACACTCTCAGTCTTACAGACAGAAATACACCAGTGTATACAGGACAAAAAACAAACAAAGAAAGAACACAAAAACAAAAGAAAGTAAAGTGCATTACAGTTCAAGGTCAGCTGTTCAGAAGCCTAACTGCCTGGGGGAATAAACTGCTACTGAGACGGGTGGTATGAGATTTGATGCTCTGGTAGCATTTTTTGGAAGGGAGTAGTTGGAACAGGGTATGGGCGGGATGGCTGGTGTCTTTAACCCATTTAGGCCTGACCTCAAAATTTAAAACAATCTTCTAAATCCTCCAGTTTTCTGAAATAAATATTTTCACGATTTTTCAAAAATAGCAGACCTGCTATTTTTCAATAGCTAAATTATAACATAATGTTTAAAACACCAAAAGGGGTTCCCGCCCAAAATGGGTTAATGAGTGGGCTTTTCTCTTACAGCGTGTGGTGTAGATGTTGTGGAGACTAGGTAGTGCTGTGCCTGCTGTTTTGGCAGTCCTCTGCAGCCTGTTGCAATCCTGAGCAGCCAGTTAAGACACTTTCAATTATGCAATGATAAAAGTTCACAAGTCCCTTTGTACTTAAGCCAATTTTTTAAGGCGCCTCAGAACGTACAGTCACTGCTGCGCCTTGTTTAGGATGTACTCGGTGTTGAGTGACCATGTGAATGTGTCTGTGATGTGTATGCCCAGGTATTTAAAGTTATCAACTATGTCAACAGATGACCCCTTGATGGAAATGGGGGTGTGGATACCTTTGGACTTCCTAAAGTCTAAAATGATTTCTTTGGTCTTATTGGTGTTAAGTGAGAGGTTGTTGTTGTCGCACCATAGGGTTAGATCTTCTATCTCCCTTGGCCCTCTCGTCACCGTCGGTAATTAATCCAATCACTGTGGTATCATCCGCAAATTTAATTATGCTGTTATTCCCACATCTGGCGACACAATCAAACGTAATTGTGGATGAACATCTATCTCCTATGCGCACAGACTGGGGCCTGCCTGTCAGAAAATCAAATAGCCAGTTACAGATGGAGCTTCCAAGACCAAGACCTCTGAGGTTTTTTTTTCACCTCACTGGAACAGAGTGCCTTGGATCCTCTTCTTTATTTTCATGATTTAACCTCGCCAACGAGCACCTGTATTCAGTTCAACAAACAAAGGACCACGGCAGCGCTCCCTTCCTCTATTCAACGTTAGTAAGCAAACTGTAATGGATCAATGCTAGCAGGAATGATGCTCTTGATATATGAAATAACCAATTTCTCCAGACATTTTGTGAGAACAGAAGTCAAAGCAACAGTTCGATAATCATTAACACAGGTTTTTTCTTGGCAATGGGCACAATTATTGTTTTTTTTTAAAAACACAATGGCACCACACACAATGACAGGGACAGGTTAAAGATGTCAGTATAGACCCATGACAGCTGGTTGTAGCATGTCTTAAGGACGTGACGAGAGGCTATCCATCTGGCCCGGCAGCTTTATGAGCATTAACTTTTTTAAACGCTTTACTCACTAGTATGAGTTAAAAAATAACTGATTGGTACAGCCAAGCTGTGACACCTAAAAGCAGAAAGCATAATGACAACAATGACCTCATGACTAGGGTACCCACTACAAATTTCTCTAATCTACTATCTTGGCACAACAACTGGGTCTTTTTATACACAAAACATGGAGATGTATTTTACTTTAAATATAGAAAAATATAGATAAACTATATTAAAGAAATCTATATAAAGAAATCCTACAACTTTAAAGGACAACTTTATTTTTTTTTCAACCAAGGTTCATGTTTTAGGTTGTTATTAGAGAAAGTAAAAGATAAGTGTTATTTTTTTTTCATTTGGTGCTTCCTTTCGTTTTAGCGATTTTAGCTATTTTGACAGGGTGGGCAGGGGCATTCGAACATGGGGCTTTTTATTATTTACTATAGACCCCAGGAAATTACATCTGGCTACTATAGGGGGTCTGCCATACTGTGTTGTTGTATGGCTCAACATGTCAGTTTGTCACCCCCTTCACATTCAGTAGATCCTGTGATCTTTTGTGTAATTAAGGTAATAAAGATTCTCAGAAAAATGGCACTTATCAACTAACCGGTTAATCGATCAATGAGGTTATCAAAACGTATCAATTATCAATTAACGAATTAATCGATAACTCCCATCCCTACTTCCAAAGCAATCAGAGGCACTATAAAGGGATCACCAACCAGAGTAACATGACCTTTAGAGGTTAACGCATCAGCAGCAATCAATCTTGGCAGAATATTCAATGAAATTAAGATGGTGTCGCCAACATGTACTCTTTAAATGTCCAAATTGCTTTTGCAAATCATGGGTCACTGTGGAAGTGACCCTAGAGGGACTTCAAAGTCATAGCTAGTATAAAAGATGTTGAAGCAGCCTTCAATTCAAGTCAAGTTATTGCCATGTCAACACAGTTGGTAGGAATTTGCCTCAGAGCAGCAAAACAAAAACGCAGAAAACAGTTATCACCAGTTGTCACTGTCTGGCCCCTTTTGGCAGAAAGTTGGCCTAAAGGCTCACGCATACTCCAGTTTTAGGTGATAATCTATACTCACCTTTTCGTGTGTACCCAGACAGCAGCCTCAAGATGCCGCCTAGAGCAGGCATCTCTTCCAGGTTTTTAAACAGCTGGTGGATGGACTTGACGCTGGCTCGCGGCTCAACTTGACGCGGCGGCGTTGGCAAAGCGTTTCCATTTTTTTTGCTGGGGTGAGCGGTGAGTTGCTTGGAGTATGTCATGTGTGGCCCTTTATCTTTATGCGGCTTGCTATAAAGGTGGACACTAAGTACAGCAGAGAGCTAAAAAAAAGAATGAGCCAAGAACCATCCACCAACAGCCGTTGGGTCGGTTGCTCCTCTTTGTAACGCAAAGCAGTTTTATTTGCCTATAGCACATTTCAACAACAAGGCAATTAACACAGAGGAAAGGAAACAGAGTTGTACAATGACATTAGGATGCATAAAGGATATACAAAAGAAGTAACAATAAATAAAGAAAAAAGAAAAGTAACTCAATCAAAGGCAGCGGCAAACAGTTGGTCTTTAGTTGTGTGTGTGTGTGTGTGTGTGTGTGTGTGTGTGTGTGTGTGTGTGTGTGTGTGTGTGTGTGTGTGTGTGTGTGCGTGTGCGCGCGCACGTGCGGTTAAATCAATCATAGTTAATATATTATGGAGTTTGTAATTACTTTTGTCCATTAAACATTGGCTATAAAACAATATATCATGATTGAAAAATAAGAAGGATTTCATGTCACTCTCAGTGGCTTTGAGTAAAGGATTTGTGTTTTTCTCCCAACACTCAAGTTAATCTCTCTTGAGTCTTCACCCCCCTGCCCTGTCCGCTTTCAGTATCTTTTTGTTCAGTAACAACGCTGTTCTGTTAATATTCACATTGGAATGACAGACATGCAGAGCACAGCAGCAGCCAAATCAAAATGTTATCCATCCTGCTGCCTGGGATACAACACAACCTCAGGGTTCCCATCAAAAGAGCAAGATCTTTAGTAGGAGCTAACTTGGTTTACACATGTAAATGCAGAAACGGTAAACTGATCAAAGTACAAAATTGCCACGCCAGTGAAGATAGGTGCACAACGAGAATGTTACCGAGGATACAACTTTAAGTCTGATGTAGCCATTTGCACTTGGACTGACTCGCTTAGGATAATGTGGACAATTTATAAATATAGGGATAAATATAGTGTACAATGCTGTGATTCCTGCTGATTTTAAGTCTCTGTACAAATTTGTAAATCTAACCATAGGCTATATCATACCGTAATCTGTTGCTAGAACCTTCACCAAAGAGACAATAAAAATGAAAATGCATTCAACTTTTCCAAAACATTCATTAATGGAAATGATATATATATATATTTTTATTAGTTAAAGTGCGATCCTACTCTCACTGTCCTGCAACGCCGGCATTTTGAGTACCGACATATAGTTTGAGAACCTCTGATCTAATCTATCATGGGTGAAACATTTACAGCAGTTCATCCTATAGTACATCTGTTATGGTACTTTAGTGTACATCCCAGTAGTCCATGTGCAAAAGTGCCAGAGTAAGCAGGAGTCATTAATCCAAGAACAGAACCAAACAGAACATATGGGGGCTTTATTGAATGTGATGGATACCACACCGGCACAGAATACTGACCAAATCGCTTTGTCTGTGGCTGAAGGTACTCCTTGTCACTGCTATAGCAGCATTATGATGACCAGTGGTGGAAAAAAGTGCTTACATTTTTCTTTACTTAAGTAAAAGTATCAATACTGCAATGTAGAAAAATGTGCTTAAAAGTATACTCATAATGCCAAATGTCCCATTTCAAGTTTTCAAATGTATACCGGTAATAATCTTTTGAAAATAGCAGATCTAGGCTACTAGCTCACAATGTGTCACGATCGGCTATTTTCAAATTGCCAAAATGTATATAGGACTGCAGTGGTTAAAGGACCACCTCACCACTTTTCAACTTATCTTCATATAATTGGTCCTCACTAATGATCATGATAAAATAGCACCATTTCTTTCTAGTCTGTGTCTCATAGGAGGGCTGTGGGCAGTTCAGAAACCAGTCCACCAGTGACATGCCTTGGACAAAACACTGTGCAACATCTTTGGTCATTATAAAAGACGGATGTGTAGAAAAGATCCCACCTGTGTGAAGTGAGCGGTACAACTGTACCGTGTGGGGGTCCCCGGGGGGTCCCCACAACATCCAGACCCCTAGGAACTCGCCCAGGGAGGCAGCCCGGTTCTGGCAAGCCGCCCCTGGTCCGAAACCGTCGAGAAATGTCAGAGTTACTGTGTGGGGGTCCCGGGGGTTCCCCGGAACATCCAGACCCCCAGGAACGCGCCCGGCGAGCCTTCCCGCGTGGGAAAGCTTCCACCTTCTCATCCTCCCCTCTACAACCACAGATTATCCCGTTTAACTCCTACTATGTTTCTATGTTTCAGTGGTGCTCAAACATTTTCATATCAAGGACCCCCAGAATAATATGTATTCAGCCACCAACTGCCATCTGAAAATGTTTTGTACCAGGGACCCCCCAAAAGCAAGGATATACAGTGACACAGATGCATTTAATTGTAGCATAATACCTCTCCCAATATTTATTCCATATTTGATGTCACCGAGCCAATTTCATTGTTTTGAAATACCTCCCCCGCCTTCCTTCACCACTGCGACAACTGGAAATAAGAAAAGAAAAAAAAAGCTTCCTCTCTCTTTTTAAAACACTCCACTACAAATTCAATTTACAGACCCAGTGGTAAACACCAACATTATTTTTCTTTTTGAAAGACAAGCCATTCCCCACCTGTCAAGATACTGGGGTAATGGACATGCACTCACATACAAATGGGCGCACATACATTCTCACACACACTCTAGCACTCACTCACATACTAATTACATGTGTGTGTGCACGGACGCACGCACGCACGCACGCACGCACGCACGCACGCACGCACACGTGCATACAATCATGCAGTCTCGCACAAGTATAAAAGTACACGCATACAATACAAACAGGTTCTTCAGGTGAAGGTTATAGACTTGACAAATGTTCTCATTAGTTTAGTGTTTGCGACATTATCAGTATTCGTGTGTGTGTGTGTGTGTGTGTGTGTGTGTGTGTGTGTGTGTGTGTGTGTGTGTGTGTGTGTGTGTGTGTGTGTGTGTGTGTATGAGAGCTCTCTTGTGTGTATTGTGTGTATACGTGTCCTATGGGTATGTGTATCCGTATAGTCAGAATGCATGTGTGAGGTTATTGAGGTAGCTGTGATGCTGATGTGTGAGACTATGGAGACACCAGGGTGGTCACAAACACTCGCAGTGTTCAGAATAAGCTGCTGGTATTTAGAGCACAGCATACAAATGATGGTTTCAGTGTTGATTTTGACAGCAAATTCTGATGAGTTTTCAAGTATTTTCAATAAAAGTCCATTTACAGTCGTCTGAAATATTTTAGTTTTAGTCTAGTTTTAGCCTACTAAATCTAGTATAATACATTTTGGTAGGCCTCATTGGTTGCATAACTTGCATGCATGCTGAAAATAGCCGATCTACGGCACAAGCTCACCACGTGTCACAGCACGACCATTGTGAGCTTGTAGATCTGCTATTTTCAGAGCGCAACACCCGAGCGCAACCAAACAAAAAATGACTTGTCTTTTAGTTCTACTGGATCTCTTCTCCACTAGTCCCTCCCTAACATTTTAGTCAAGTTTTTATTTGTTGACTAAATTGTAAATTTACAATTTAGTATGCAGTATGTTGTAGTCATCATAGCTTAGTTTTTATTTAGTTTTCGTCAGTGAGACAATTTACAACTTACAATTTAGGCATTTAGGCATTTAATCCAGAGCAATTTACATTAAGCAAGAACAAAAAGCATGGCAATACATCACATACATAAAAAGTAGTTATCATGAAACATGGCTGTTGGGACAGACGTGCATATTGGCGTTGTCCACGGAAATAGTTAGCTCCCGCATAGGGCAGGACTTAGCTGGGAAGAAGAGAAGCTTGTTTTGGTTCAGCTTGAGGTGGTTGGAAGACATCCACTGTGAGATGTCAGCCAGGCATGCAGTGATGTGCTCTTCCACCTGGGTGGCAGAGGGGGGTGGAAGGATAGAAACAGTTGTGTGTCATCGGCATACATATATTGTGAGCAGAGATGATAGTGCCAAGGGATTTAGTGTACAGTGAGAAAAGGAGGTCTGTAGTTCTTGACATCTGAGGGGTCAAGGGTTGGTTTCTTGAGGCGTTACTCTGGCTGACTTGAAGGCAGATGGGACCCAGCCTGAGGTTACTGAGGTGATGATGATGGAGGTGATGAAGGGGAGCAGATCGGGTGACTGGTCTGGAAGATTGGAGATTGGACAGATCTGAGAGTTTCAGATAACCAGGGAGCCGGTGGACATGAGCGAGCTGGCCTGGATGAGAGCGGGCAGTGTTGGTCGAATGCAGAAAAGGTAGTCGAAGAAACAAATCACACCTGTGTGAAGTGAGTGGTGCAACTCCGTGTGGGGGTCCCCGGGGGGTCCCCGGAAGTTCCAGACCCACAGGAATGCGGCCAGGCGAGCCGCCCTGCGTCCGAAACGGTCGAGAAATGACAGAGTTACTGTGTGGGGGTCCCCGGAACATCCAGACCCACAGGAACGTGCCCAGGGGGGCGGCCTGGTTCCGGCGAGCCGCCACACATCGGAAATTGTTGAGAAATGACAGTTACCGTGTGGGGGGTCCCCAGGGGGTCCCTTTATACTATACTGTACTGTACTGTACTGTACTGTACTGTACTGTACTGTACTGTACTGTACTGTACTGTACTGTACTGTACTGTGTGTGTGTGTGTGTGTGTGTGTGTGTGTGTGTGTGTGTGTGTGTGTGTGTGTGTGTGTGTGTGTGTGTGTGTGTGTGTGTGTGTGTGTGTGTGTTAGGCTGCGCAACAGTGACACTTGGTTGTGAAGACCAACCAAAAGCTATTTTCGTGCTCGGACACAGCCAGACAGCTTTCGTGATCGGACACAGCCAGCCAGCCAGCCAGGGACAGACCCAGGGACACACATGCTGTAGCTGTCTATAGGAGTGGTTGCACCACTCAAAAATGGAGTGGTTATGCCATTTTGAAGCAATGCTGTCACTCAAACACACCTGTCGATTTGTTTGAATGCCCACATTATTTGGCATGGTCAGTATAAAAGCTTGCCTGAGTTGAGAAGTAGTGTTGTAGTACTCGAGTCATTGACTCTTCTCGGGTCTGGTCTTGAATCCACATTTGTATTTACTCAGACTGAGACGAGACTTGACTTGGACTTGTCTCGGTCTCGGACCAATGGACTCGGGACTGGAGTCCACTCTAGAGTCACTACAATGCAGTGGAATAATTGTATTATATCCAAGGGGCCCATTCACATTAACATCAGCTGTCTGGTGCTTATAGACAGCTATCTTGTTAGGTAACGGAGCGCAGCTAACGCGCCTTCCTGCTCTTACAGTGTTTTCTGTACCTAAAAATAAATCTGGTCTCTGTCTCGACTCGGTCTCGCCTCCCCACAGACTTGATCTTGACTTGGACTCGTTTTAGGTGGACTGCACTTAATATCCTTACAATACTGCCAAGTGCGTACTGACAATTAGCTTCTTTTCATGTATATTGGATTACTAGCATGTGTGAGTGTGGGGTAATAATTGGATAAGAAGACCACCCTATTGTATAGCATGCATGCAAACATAAATGTATAAAACTATATGAACCCTTTTCAATGAATTTGTACTTTCATCCTAATCCAAGTCCAGAGTATAAGGTTAGCTTCATTCTATAGGGTTTGCCACAGAGCACGCACGCCTACATACATACATGGAAAGAATATGCTGCTTTTGTGTCTGTGAAAGCAGCAGAGCATTTCAGTGTGAATTATAGTGGGTTTAATGCGCTGTGCACCTTAAGGCCAAGATTATACAGATCCCCTTGAAATAGGAAGGGACAGATTGTGCCTGTGCTGAGGAGCATCCTATTGTGTTGCCTGCATGTTGTGGGTGTGTGTGTATGCTGGGTATGTTGATATGATGTATGCGCTATTGTATACTGTCATATCACAGTCTTCTCACTAGTGCGTGAATGTGTGTTAGAAAGTGATAGAAAGTCTGAGATCAAGCGAGACAAAGCATGTGTTAGATCGGGAGAGATGAGTGGGGTGAAGTAGGTGGTGGGAGAAGGAAGGAAAGAGTCAAGACAAAATATTACTAGGACATCTTGCTATGTTTGCTTTCTGTGTCCCTCTTTTTCTCTCCCTCTCTTTATTGCCATCTCTTGTCATCTTCCTCTTTCCCCTTTCTCTATCCAGATGTCTCTCTGTTTCTCTCCTTCTCCCCACCCATCCCTCTTGCTGTCTCTCTCCCTCGCGGTTTCTCTCTGTCGTTTTTCTTTGACTCTCCTTAACGCCATCTGTCTCTCTTGTTTTCTTTCTTCTCCTGTTTTGCTCCATCTTACATTTCATATAATTTCATTACAAATTGTGGAACATGCCACATCAACATTTCATTACTTGTACCTGTCTTGAGTGAGAGACAAAAAAACAATCGCACCTGTGTGAAGTGACCGTGTGGGTCCTTGGGGGGTGCCCAGGGGGTCCCCGCAACATCCAGACATCCAGACCCCCAACAAAAACCCCTATTGATTCAGAGTGTGGCAGAGCACAGGAATGAGAATTGATGACGGCTCTGGACGTTTTTATCCCAGGAGTGTTTTTTGTGCAAAACTAATGCTTGGAATGGATTCAGAATCATGAAAACCCCTTAGTTTGACACGTCATGTGCTACTGAAAGCAGAATGAATTTTAGGTAATTTTGCCTTATTGTGCCTTAACAGGTTGTTAATGGTGGCCATATGGATTTGGGGCTCTCATGAATTTTCCCCGCATTTTTGCGAGGTACATTTGTTTTTTAACCTTCATAGATGATAAATCCACTGAAAAACAAACCTTTGCTCTCCGCAGTCACGGAAGTATCAGATACGACCCCACTAAACCGCAAGGTTCCCAGTTCGAACCCTGGCTCCCTCAGAGTTAGTGCCGAAGTGTCCTTGATCAAGACTCTGAACCCCTAATTGCTCCCCGATGTGCAGGTTGGTATGCATGGTTTCCTCCAGCATTGGTGTGTGAATGGATGAATGTAATGCACAATATCTGTAAAGTGCCTTAAGGCGCCATATAAATGCACCATTTACCCGTACTTGGGAAAGATGCAAGTTGGGAACCTTATATGCAGTTCCCGTTGTCATAGCACCCGTTTAACCGTCTATCTGTGTCCCTTTTGTGCCCAATCTGCCCATATAATGGAGATCTGTATCTGTCTGTCTGCCTGTGTCTGAAGAGTGCAAACTGACTGTGAAAAGTGGACTGGTTAATGGGACACTTCACCCTTTTTGCAAAAAGAAAATAGGTTAATCACGTTTAGAAGATTTAGAACACTTTCCTGGGGGTCTTTGTGTGTCTAATATGTGGTTTTAGATATTTTAGATTTTAGCAGTGAGCCCAGTGTCTCTGATGTCATGGACACTGGGCTCACTTACTTCTTGGACTACATTGTCTCAGTAAGACAGCCCTCCCCCTATCCACAAGGGGGAGCAGTGCACCAAAGCATTATGGGAATTGTAGTCCAGGAAGTAAGTGAGCCCATGACATCAGAGACACTGGGCTCACTGCTAAAATCTAAATTATCTAAAACTACAAATTATACACATAAAGACCTCCAGAAAAGTGTTCTAAAACTTCTAAACATCATTAACATGTATTTTTGAGAGGCGCTAGCCATTGACAATGAAGGGAAAATGTACGTCATCTTGTCCCTAACACAAACATTAAATGCCATTAACAATACAAATAATGTAATGTTTGTTTTGACACCGTTTGTTTTACATCACCATTACATCACCTAATCAACATGAGTTAGACTTTAATATATTAGCGCCCCTCACTTCACATGGGTGTGATTTATTTTGAAAAAAGGGTGAAATGACCCTTTAAGTAATCAAATGACAGGTGTGGGGTTGCCATGGCAATCAATTGGCTGAGGCAGAGGCTGGGAATTCTACAGGTGAGGGGACTTAAGGCTCATTAGGTCCACTGGCAGAGCCTGACCAGAGCCTTTTTTTGTGGTGGATCTGGACAATGGTGCATCTGACTGACTCAAGGCCGGGCACTGCACTCCCTGTGGTGGTGTGGAACGTGTGTGTGTCAAATTTGAAGTTGGTGGGGGCCGTGGGGTGGAACGGTTCTCGAGTTACAGACGTACACACGTACACGTGATGCATTTATTGTAAGATGGTGTGGCTATAGCTTGCTAATAATGACAACGTCATGTCAATCACCGCCAGTGGGTGGTTTCTATGGAAACCATTATTATACACCTGTCAGTGGGTGATTCACACAGAGCGCTCGTTCATAGATCCATTCAGTTTGCACAGTTTGCACAGATTATACTAATGTGGAAGTAGCTTTCTTCCGGGTGCTTCAAACGCCAGTGAGAAACCCACATTGAAATGAATAGCTGGGGGCTTTTATATATAGTTTATATATAGTTTATATATAGCTCTATGTTGAGGGCAGGAGTGCACTGGGGAGAAGACCAAACAGTTTTTGACTGTGATCATGCAGGTTCCAAGTTCAATCCCTTTTATTTGAGTTTCTTGTGCTTGTACTTGTAATTCATCATGCATGTGTCACATTAAAAGTTAACCCAGTTGGCCGTCACACATAGCTACAGATAAAGGCTCTACAAATGTGTTGTATTTATTTATTTGAACTTATATTCCATGTTCGAAAAAGGATTAGGAAGAAGTTTTGTGAAAATGTGTGTGTGTGTGTGTGTGTGTGTGTGTGTGTGTGTGTGTGTGTGTGTGTGTGTGTGTGTGTGTGTGTGTGTGTGTGTGTGTGTGTGTATTTTAAATAGTTACTGTATCGATTTCAAATCATTGAATCGTATCGTATCGGCTCGCCATAATGAACCAATATCGCCCATGTATCGTATCGTCAACCATGTATCGTCCTACGTATCATATCGCTGTTAAAATGTATCGTTACACCCTTACTATCGATGCTTGGATGACCCTTCTCGTCATCTGGATGAGTGTGCTTCTTGCTGCTCCCACAGCCCTGAATGTTCTAATATATATGCACTAAACCACCTTAAACTCCATGCACACTGCAATATTATGCCCTCGAGTGAATTTAGAAACACACCCAATATTACCCTACCAGCAGCTGATGTGGCCGAGGGTTAATTTGCTCGTCTCCTAGCAACTTGAGAGCATTTGGAAGAAACTGTCAGTGAGCTTATGTGCAGATTAATCTACTTTCCCCTCTTTCGTATACCTCAGCAAAAATGTGTTGATGATTCTTCTCACAATGCCTCAGCGAAGACTTGCTTACTGTTAGGGTGGGGCTAAGGCAATGTTGACTGAAGGAAATCAGGCAGAATGCGCATCATGAGGGTTCTCTGTGTTCGAGTTTTAATGGTGCCCCACAGGCTTTCAAAAAGCATGGACAAGCAGTTTGACTTGCAGGCTTCCTGTTTGTGTATTGAGACATATAGTACACACACACACACACACACACACACACACACACACACACACACACACACACACACACACACACACACACACACACACACACACACACACACACACACAATGAGAAGCAGAGGTTATTCGGTCTCTCACGCACAGTGAGCCATTGCCATTGTCACAGTAGGGATTGGTACCTCACAGTCATGCTCAACAGCACACCAAAATATCTCCTTTTCTGCCCGTCCTCTCTTTTCTTCTCTTCCTCTCCTCCCTGCTGTTATTTTCCATCTCTAAGTAATAGAGTACCGAAGTCCTGACGTTACATGTTCATATGAGTCACTGTAGTAATTTCTCTATAAAATAGCATTGGGCTATCTTAAAATCGTCTCATTTAAGAATTGTGGTCTAAAATTAAACTAATTGTCCCAGCGCTATTGGGAGGGAGGTGGCTCTGTATCATTTACGATAGTCAGTCACTCATATTGGATATTCTGTTTTTGCCGAAAATTGAATTAATTTGGTGATGGTAACTGTACTGGCATGCAATAACATAGACTACCTCTATCAATTTGGAGCATTAGTCACTAGTTTAAGATTGGTGTTTCTCTACTTATATGAACGGCACTCTACAGTATGGGTCTCTCAGGTAACCATACATACCCCCTCTCCTCTGATGCTCTCAGCATGGTTTTACTTTTACTGATCTGTGTTTTAAAGCAGAATTTCTGTCTGTGCTTTTTTCCGATGTCGGCCAAGCTGCTCACATAATTCAGCCGAGGTGCAGGCAGAAAACACAGTCTATAGTTGGCTGGGGTAAGACATGCTATTTATCTATTTTGAAAGGAGAATGAGGAAATAGTAAACAAACCGATAAGTGATTGTGTAAAATCACTTATCGGACCCCCCCCCTCTCTTGTTTCTTCTACTGGACTGAGTTGGACTTGCAGAAGGGAGGTGATTATTTGGAGAGGGGAAGAGGAAGATAGAGGGACTTGCAATTGAGTAAATGGTTGGTTTTGTACTGTGATAGGATAAGGAGAAGCAGGAAAAGAGTGCAATATTTCTTCCCACCGGAGGATGGGGGCAGCTTGGTCAGTTGTGCCAGCTCAGGGTAACAGAGCTATAAAATAGGACAATCTCTCTCTCCCGAACTTTCATCATCGACTCCAGATAGAGACGAGCAGTAAAAAAAATAAAACGGGATAACCTCCAAGATGTGTTCTGTTACAGAATGCTGTCTTTTAGATTGATCAAGCCACCAGACTACCCCAGAAAGAAAGGGAAAAAAATATATTTTTGACTGTGTGTGTGTGCGTGCGTGTGCGTGTGCGTGTGCGTGTGCGTGTGCATGTGCGTGTGCGTGTGTGTGTGTGTGTGTGTGTGTGTGTGTGTGTGTGTGTGTGTGTGCGCGCGTGTGCGTGTGTGTGTGTGATTTGCACCACACTGACTGAATCCAATTTTAACTTTTCATGGGCAACTCGTGAGGTCTAATCGTTGACATATTTTTGATTTGTCATATAACTTACAAAAGTGTATGATGGGCAGTAAAGTTAAGTATCCTTTTGTACAATAAATCTTGTATCAAAGCAAGCCAAGGACTTCAAGAAGTTTAAGGGTTTCTTGTTTACAGCTTCAGGGACAATTTGGATTAAATTATTGTTGAGCAAATCTTATTTTATCTTTGCTTCCTACCTCTGGGGTTCGATGTCCCTAAATGTTCTTTACACTGCCATTTCATATGCATCAAAATAAAGCATATCTGGGGACTATTGGTTAGCTGACTGCAAAGTGTGTCAACAACAAACTCTCTGTTCCTATCCTGAGTGTTAATTTAACTCTGCATACATGCTGGCTCTATATAGAGCTACACACCACCATTAATTTGCAATGGAAGCCAGCAACAGCAACAGGAAGATACAAAGCAATGCCTGTCCTTTGTAGCTGCTACAAAATCTACAAAACTACAAACAATCCAAGTTGAACTGGCTTCAACTTCAGCAACAAAGCTACAAAATGACCAAGCATTGTTTAACCATTTTCCCTCACACTCTCTCTCTGTACAATTCCAGCTTGTAATGGGGGAAACAAATTATTTCTGTTCGCCAATTCCCTGTTCTTTTTAACCCCATGCACTATATTTTCCTTTATATTTTTCTCACTTGTCGGAATGCACGATTGGCGTCAAGGAGCGTGCTGATCAAGACTTAAATAGCAACTTGGCGTTGCTTTGTAGCTGCCAATGTGAACGTAGCACGAGATTGTACAAAATGTAACCAAATGGACCCTTACATTTGCACACACTCGAACACTTTACTGTACTGCATTTTACTGTACAAGATTGAAAATGCTTCCCATTGCTGCCGGTGCCTGTTCGGACTAACGGGACTTCGGATCTATGGGCAGTCCCCTTGCTGCCACCATAAGTTAGTATAATGCTGAGGAAGAAGTGACTGGCTGGCCCTCAGCAGAAGTTTTAAGGCTTGCTGCTGGTCCCCCAGCTGTTCATGATCAGCATTAATGAGTGGAAGGCCCTTTCTCAATTACTCCCTTCTCCCTGGCGCTTAGCCCTTCCCCTTGCTGATGCGCGTTCACGTGAGGAGGAAGGGTTTTCTCAATTATCTTTGGAGCGAGGGTTAGGGCCTTAAGTATATATTAATAGAGACGGCACCGGATTTCTCCTCCCATCCACTTGCATTAAAGGACAACTTTAGTTTTTTTCAACCAAGGCTCATGTTTTAGGTTGTTATTAGAGAAAGTAAAAGGTGAGTGTAATCTTGTTTTCATTTGCTGCTTTCTTTCGTTTTAGGGATTTTAGCTGTTTTTGACAGGGGGGTGGGGGCATTCGAGCATGGGGCTAAATATGTATTTCTTTACAAAATGTTATAGCGATTTATTTTTTTATTCTTTACTATAGTCCTAATAGACCCCAATAAATTACATTTGGCCACAAAAGATCACAGGATCTACTGAATGTGTCAAACTGGCATATTGAGCCTATGACACACAGTGTGGCTTCCCCCCAGTAGGCTACCTTCACATTCAGTAGATCCTGTGATCTTCTGTGGCCAGATGTAATTTCTTGGGGTCTAGTAGGACTATAGTAAATAATAAAAAAGATAAATCGCTATAAAATGTTGTAAAGAAATACATATTTAGCACCATGCTCGAATGCCCCCGCCCCCCCTGTCAAAAACAGCTAAAATCCCTAAAACAAAAGAAAGCAGCAAATGAAAAAGAAATAACACTCATCTTTTACTTTCTCTAATAACAACCTAAAACATGAACCTTGGTTGAAAAAAAACTAAAGTTGTCCTTTAAGTTGCTCAAAAGCGCATGAGGCGATTTCACTCCTGCCCCAATAACATGAACGCACTGGCCGTTGACTATCATTGCGCCGTTTGTGCGCGTTCACGTATGAAACATTCGTTCACGTGTCATGGGCCCAATGACATGAACGTGCGCAATGATAGTCAAATCTCTCTACACCACCTTCAGATGCATTATAATATAAATGGTAAAATGATATAGCTATCTAAAGCTCTTTACATAGAATTGTGCATTACATTCACCCATTCACACACACATTCATACACCGATGGTGGAGGAAACCTGCATGTAAGGCACCAACCTGCACATCGGGAGCAATTGAGTCTTGCTCAAGGACACTGGGGGAGCCCGGGATCAAACTGGGAACCTCGCAGTTCCCATCCGGCCACTCTACTGTCCACTCTACCCCTGAGCCACTGCCGCCCCCATATAAGTACCTTCTTATATCAAGTTTCTTTGTGTTTATTTTTGTTTAGTTTTAGTTTTCTCAGCGTCATTTTCAGCACACCACATTTAGCCCTAGGTGTATCATATCGTGATCCTGATGTTAAAATGTCATATGGGAGGAATGTATTTGTGATTAAATTAGATGTCTTATTATTTTTACTTACTGGTTGTCTTTGTAATCCAAAGCTGTGTGGTTGTTTTCTTCATAAACACTATACACTGTAGCAGTGTGTGTAAATGAGAAATAGAGGCTGTTTCTCTTTGTTTCTTATCAGGATAATGGCACAGACGCACGCGCGCGCGCACACGCACACGCACACGCACACACACACTAGCCTGCAGGTATGATAATTCACACACCCATGTGCTTCTAAAAGATATCACACAAAGACAAAATGCTATAACCTCTAAAAGACACAAACTGTCATCTAGGCCTGCTACGGTATTTCTCTTTCCACAAATCATAATCAAATACAAAATCTGAAACCCTTTACTTGTACTTTTTGTGGTAAAAGAACTTTTTTCTTTCCTTCCTTGATCCCCTTAGCCCTGAACTAAGCTCAATCTATCCTTCAATGCATAAGGAGTGAGCAGGCCGCTTGTTATCACCTGACAAGGGGGTTTCCCTGGTATAGGGCATAGTGAGTGTGGAAGAACATGTTATTCCAACTAGAAACAAAATAGTTCTATGAAATGTTACTGTGCCTGCCACTCGCTAAGGCAATCTAACAAACCGAGAGGTCTGTATGAAAACCAGGGGTGCATGGGGCATTTTATAACTGGGGGCGACATATTCGTATCCGCACGCAAAATTGCATGAGGAGGTGGGGGGGCATCCCCTCCACTATTGTGCAAAATTACGCTGATAATTGCATGAGGATGCAATTATATCATTAATAGGGGGATGTCCCCACCTATACCCTCCACTTTTGCACAAAATTACGCAGATTTTCCCCTTTTTTAGCGGAGGTCAAGGCAAAACACTGCCAACACAGCCACAGCAAAGTTCGGTAGAACTTTAGCACGGTAGCACGCGGTACCGTGCTACCCAAAGGTCTAACTGCACTCATGTGTAAAGAAATGCATCATCAAACTTTAGGATGCTGTTTTTCTCCCTGTGTGGATCGAGGAAGAATGATTAGGATTTTTATTATGATCTCCTGCCCTTGAAATATATAATCCTTGGTTTCTGTTGTGTTGTTGTGAACAATAATAGCAATTCTAAACAGTTGTCCACTTCACTTGTCCTCAAAGTCGCTGTCATAAGAACTCTAGGGAGCACTCATGATCACGGCAGCAGAGCCTGGACGTGCAGCTGCAGCTGCAGCCCATCAAGCCTAATTTATGCTCTGTCCCTCGATGGTGTCGCGCAGCTCACAAGTTGTCACAACAGTCACATCCGTGACACGATGTGGGCTTGTATATCAGCTGTGCGCAATACTGTTGCGCAATGAATTATAAATGTCTCCCTAGGGTGCGTCTCACTAGCCAACACCCCAAAACAACAGGTTTGGAGATCTGTTGGGAATTGATTACATGAAACAGTCACCCGTGCGACCAGTCTCAATGTTTGTAAACAAATAATTGGTCTATAGAACCCAGGACCTTCTAACTGTGAGGCTACAGTGCTACCGACTGTGCCACCGTGCGCCGGTTGCCCGCCCCTGCTCGATCATGATTGGCGGAAGGCCCCTCTCTATCCTGATTGGATGAAGGCTGGGCTACCTATAGCCAAAAACGAAACCTACGGTTTTTTGACCCGCAGGGGTTAAATGGGGACAGGGAGGAACTCCTTATATAGTCAGCACACTCTATAGTATGGAGGATTATCACAATCAGCGCCGGGATTTCTTTCAAAATAGAAGCTCGGGGTGCCGGGAAGATATGGCCGCTTTTACTCTGTAAGCCCCCCCCTTCCGTTCCGGACAAAAACCGGGAGACATAGTTTTGCTTCCTTACCTCGCTAAGATTACGATAAAGTCGCTGATGATCGCTCGCTTCATATTTTGAACGAGAGGCATGTTGAAGTCAGAAATGAAGAGTTTAGTATATCCATCTGGTCAAAACCACGGAGAGCCAAGAAGAAGACAGAGGAGGCAGTGGTAACGCCGGGGCATTAAGGCCACTGTGGCCTCAGGGCATGCCATTGTTTTGAGCGACACAAGGCCAAACTGCGGGGCAACGACAGCCATGGCCTTCGTGGTCCTGCCATGGTCACAACTGTAACATGTTTCAGAATTTTGGTGCGGTGCAATGTGTTGTGAGCTTGTAGATTTTTATGAAGATTTCTGGAACATATTAGAAATTAGGGGGGACGATTTATAAATTTTAGTACAAGAATGCATATAATATACTGTATATACTCATTTTCAACCTATCTTCATATCGGTCCTCACTAATGCTGATTATAAGACACCATTTCTGTCTACTCACTTTGTCTGAGAGCAGGGCTTTGGACAGTTCAGAAAACTGCCTACTACCACTACTGACACCATTGTTCAAGGCAGGTTCGGCCATTTCAAACTAAATTTCAAACTAAGAGAAAATGTGTATTTCTTTTTATTTCTTATGGGCATATATTTATCAACGACAAACTGCACTCGTGTTCTGTCTGCAAGGAACTGAAAATGATGAAGAGACTGTGACACTTAGTAGTAGTAGTAGTAGTTAGTCTATACACAAAACTCTTTCCAGTAATTACATCAACATTGTTCTTGTGCAGAAGTTTTGTTAATTTGTGTAGTGTTAGTTTGGCCATTTGGCCAAAGTCACTCAGTCTCTCACGCATCAGTATTTAGATGAAACACCCACGAGCTGCCAGCGGCAGACGGGAGTGCACTGAAAATAGCCACATATCAACTCTATGGATTTGATGTTGCTTTGCAGTGAAATATCACACACACACACACACACACACACGCACGCACACGCACACGCACACACACACACACACACACACACACACACACACACACACACACACACACACACACACACACACACACGTGTATTGGGATTTTGAGTGATACACTGACTGACTGACGGGTGAGATGAGGAGAGAAATTTGACCATTTATCTTGGCGCTTAAGGTTCTTACTCCTGTAGGTCACATAAACATCTAATAAACATATCTGTGTGCAATTGTGCATGAAAAAGCTGTGACGTGACCTGTGGCCATGTCCTTTTAAATGACTTTACTAATTTATATCTTGCCAGTTGTCTGACTTGCACCACTCCATGGGTCACTGAACACATTGCAGCAGCATTATGGACTCAAGGCAAACTGTTTCATCATTATAAATGTAATTACCACTGAATAAACCAATGAAACAATGAAATGCAGGTGTCAAAATGTGTTAAAATAATTTGCCTCAAAATCCAATCGGGGTTCGGATTGAGGCCAGCTCCAACTCCCGTCCCTCAAGCGGGCTGTACGTTGCCCATGCATGTATGAGTGTTTGGTTCGTGCTCTGAACACCCACAGGACACAGTGCTCTGCATGTCTAAACGGTAGCACACTGACCGCTCTAAATTGCCGAACAATAAGGAAGCACTCAGAGAGTGCTGTGATGCCCTTTACGAAGTTACGAATTTGTAAATAAGTAAATAAAGTGCATTAGCCAGGTATCAAGGTCATGTGCAAATATATACTTTGCCAATAAAACATTCCCTTTCCCTTCTTGCCCTGGAATTCCTGCATGTTGACTGATATGTCATAATGATATATATGACCACGCCTCCAAGTCTCAGGCAAGGTTATTTAACGTTTTACTTTCAAATGCTCAAATCTTGGTGGAGATACAGATGGGTCTCAAGAGATGATGGTGATACTAAATGAGAAAATTCATATTTTTAACGGTGTTTACCATACCTTTAAAGTCGAAAGACGCTTGAGAAATGGATAGTTCACTGGAAATCTCAGAGGACAAAAATAATTTCTTCCAAGTTAAAAGGGAAAGACAATCGCCCCCGCCTCGAATGACCTTGATGTTCCACTTCTTACTTTCATTTCACTCCTTGGTAAATTCCTTTTCACTGCATGAGCTCTTAGAGGACAGCTAAAGGAGCTCTGTTTCCTACCAGCATGCCTTGTGATGAGCCTGGATGCCCTGATTACTACTGTGTGTGTGTGTGTGTGTGTGTGTGTGTGTGTGTGTGTGTGTGTGTGTGTGTGTGTGTGTGTGTGTGTGTGTGTGTGTGTGCGTGCGTGCGTGCGTGCGTGCGTGCGTGCGTGCGTGCGTGCGTGCGTGCGTGCGTGCGTGCGTGCGTGCGTGCGTGCGCGTGTGCACGCCTGCGTGCGAGCGCACATGCACATGTACTCTTTTGTTGTTAGTGCGGCAGTTGTTCGTCTGGGTGTATGTCAGAAGTAAAGTGTGTTTGCTACCCGGGTTACACAGACAGGGGGTAAAGTGTGAACTGTGTGGGGGTGTGTGTGTGTGTGTGTGTGTGTGTGTGTGTGTGTGTGTGTGTCTAAAATCGGGGAGTAGAGACAGGGGGGGTAGAGCATACAGTGACGAGGCTCATTAACAGGGAATCTCTCCACAGTTCTGGCGAGCTGTCGACATCACCATCGCCGCTCCTCACCAGACTTCCCTAATTACGCTCTCTAAGTGGCATTTCGTGCGAGCAATCACCAGCCGCTCTCTGCATAATGCAAATATGACAGTCTTGATCATTAGCTTTTATATCTCACACACACTGTAATTGTTATTGTAAAAAGAACTGTTGCATGGAGCCAAGGGCACATGCCTTGCACAATAATTTCTCCATCTCTCTCTCTCTCCCCTCAAATCTTTGTCTCTTCATCTCTCTCGCTCTCTTTCTCTCTGACCCCTCACTCTATCACCGGCTGTCATCCTTCATGCAATGGAAGAATATTCCCTGGATTGATTGAGTTGAGTCAATTATGCATACCAACAATCAAGATGAGTGCTGTGCCCCAAAAACCACTGACCCAAAAACTGCTACTCCCCATGATGGTAATTTGGTCTTTAGTTAAATGTTTAGGCCAGCAATGAATGTAACCCATGGCCTATGAAATGTTTAATGGACTTTGACTCTCATCGAGTCTTTCACGGCTCCCTTGTCCTTGAGATAACTCATGATGCACAAAGTGCTTTAAGTACTGCCCCTGCCTGACCTTTTTACAGCTTGGCTATGCAGGAGACTAGCCATCCATAAGAGAGAGAGAGAGAGTGTGTGTGTGTGTGTGTGTGTGTGTGTGTGTGTGTGCGTGCGTGCGTGCGTGCGTGCGTGCGTCATGCGTGCGTGCGTGCGTGCGTGCGTGCGTGCGTGCGTGCGTGCGTGCGTGCGTGCGTGCGTGCGTGCAGACCTAATCTCGCTATCCCACCACCAATCACCACTACCAATCAGTGACACAGTTCTTCCTGGTGGGTGTTGCTGATCCAGCTTCAGTTTCTCCGCTCCTTGGTCCTACTTCATAGTGAAGACATCATATATCACACTGGCCTACTGGCACACTGCCAGTAGGGCAACTTAGTACCTCCACGCATTATTGTTGTCTCCGCCAGCCCGAAGCCATGGCAGAGACTATGTTTTGCACCCTGTCTATCTGTCTGTCCGTCCGTCCGTCCTTGTGTGTGTCCGTCTGTCTGTGAGCAGCTAATCTCCGACACCGTTGGGCCGTTCACTGCAGCGAAACTGTGCACATACACATACTACCCGATACTACTCCTACAGATTTTGTCCTAACATCACGTGAATCTGTACATTATCTCTATAGTCATTAAATGAAACAGGGCTTTCAGATTTTTCATATTCCATCCTGAATGGCTAAGATTGGCTTCCACAATTTGCAGGAGTGCTTTGTTTTGAACAAAATGTCTCAAATAATAAATGCAACATGCGATTTCCGTGAAATTTTGCACGCACATTCCCACTGTGCTGAGGAAGAAATGGCACTTGAAGATTTTCAAATCAGCCTCATGGTGGCACTATACAGGACGATTTGTGTTTTTACCTAAAACTGCACCGATCTGTGTAAAACTTTGTATGCGAACGTGACATTGGGCTGACCTCCTGTTAGCCAGACAGTTAACACTATTCCAAACCCTACCCTAACCTCACAGGAAGCCACAGGTGATTTTTAACCCGCAGCACAGATTCGTTTTAACCCACCACGCATGTCGGGAGCCACGGATGATTTTTAACCCGCAGCACGGGTGAGTCACGCCCCGAGGCAAAGAGAAATCTAATCCTCATAGTTCAACACCACTAGTCTCTTAACCTCGTGTCTGTGTTATTGCTGTGTGATCCGGTCGGGAGCGGATGTATACGTCATGTAGTTATTGTTTTGTAGTCATCAGGCCGGAACCCTCAAAGCAGAACTTCCTTTCCCTCAAACCGGAAGAATAATACCTTTCCAATAAAAGCCTTGATGTGGCGTAGTTTCGCTGATTTCTAAATACAACATAAATATAAATTTAAGTGTGCTTTTTAGCGTCTGTATACATTGTTATCCCATGGGGAAATTCTATTCTCATCGTAGGCTACGAGAGAGCAAGTCACGCTTTAGTAAACTATCTTTAGAGTGCTTTGGAGCACTAACTCACTATGCTAACTTTGTCTTGTCAGTCCATCTGCTGGCGTATTCTCAATAGCATGGTTTGAGGGAATTATTTGCTGCATGGCCCTCAATCTGGGAACCCATCGGCAAAAAAAGGAAACCAGCGCCCTCTGCTGTTCGTGCCCAGCTCAGAATCTGTTCTTGAGAGATTAGCTGGCCCTTGATATCTTGGTTCCTTTTACTAGGAAATCCACAATATTATTAATAAATAATATTTAGATTGCCTGAGAGTGCAGAGGATATTGAGAAATTCACTGAAGCAATATATTTGCTGGGTATATTTCAACGGAATGAATGAATGAATGAATGAATGAATGAATGAACGAGAAATGCACTGTTTTTTATTTTCGTGTATTGTCCTATAAAGACCCATCTTTTACGGGATTCTAAGACACCAAAAACGTAAATAAACAATATCACATTTATTGAGTGATTGAAAATTGTATTCACAGTTTGTACTGTAGAAAGAGTACAATTCAGCAGTATACTCAATACAAAATGTGCTACGGGGGGGGGGGGGGGGGGGGGGGCTCCCTAGATTAGGAGATACGAGGCATTCTTTCTGAGCCGTAAACAGGGAAGTGAACGGCAACGCGCATGCGCGAACAGCAAGGAGTATGGTGCATAAGGAGAGGCCAACCCCCCCAAAAAAGAAAGGAAAATCTGAATATTTTTCTTTCGTTTGATATCAATGAAAATGCGCTATACGTGTGTACACGTCCTCGCAATCCATATGTTGGATTAGCTTTGACGTTTCCACACGTCCTATACAGTCTAAATGGGTTCAGATCTGAAAGTGAGGAAGGCACTTGCATGGAGGGCCTTGAACGGCATGACCAATGTATGGAACTCCAACCACCCCCGTCAAATCAGATTCTTCTATGCAACAAAGTACTATTCAGAGGCCACAAAATACTAATTTGACCAACAAAAACAAATCTGTCAATGGTCATTCCTATAATGGCGCAAAAACAAAGACCTCCCCCCTTTTTCTTTTTCTTATAGAAGGTTCCCAGATTGGTTCCATACAAACACACAAACCTTCTTATAGATGGCTAGCTTCCTACAGAGCCACACTTGCATTTCTATATATATATTTATACTCCGATAGTCACTGATAGATGCCAGTGTGTGTGTGTGTGTGTGTGTGTGTGTGTGTGTGTGTGTGTGTGTGTGTGTGTGTGTGTGTGTGTGTGTGTGTGTGTGTGTGTGTGTGTGTGTGTGTGTGTGTGTGTGTGCGCACGCGGCAATGCACACACTCGTGGGCTTGTGTGCGTGCAATTATTTGTCGTCTCGTTTGGTTACAGGGAGAAAGGTTGCTTTAGGCCAGTCGTTTCTCTGGGTGTCCCACACACACCCACACCCACACACACACACACACACACACCCACACACACACACACACACACACACACACACACACACACACACACACACCTGACATTATACCCAGCCAATTTACAACCCAGTGGATCTCTAGATTGGGTTTGCAGTGAGGCCCAATTGGCGTTTCTCCAAAGCTATATTGAGCGTACTCCCCGTCTGTTTTCTTTATCGCCCTATCAAGATATTTCCCCTGATGGCTTTGCCTGTTGCAGGTAGGAGAGAGAAAGAGAGAATATATGTCTGGATAATGAACACACACAATCCTCCCCTTCCTCTGCCACACACACACACACACACACACTTAATAAACTCCACTGAACTCCACATGTATCATGCCTGCCCTTCCTCACTGTGACAAGGGTCCATTTGTACACTTTTTGGAGTTAAAGTGACACTAAGAATTTTTGCTGTGTGCTCTCTTTCATCCTTCCTCCTCCTTCCCTCCCTACCTATATCTCTGTCTGTGTGTCAGACTGATTTGAGCAATTCATTCATGTGGGAATCTGATTGAAGGGGATTCAAATTATCAAATATGCTGACAGTCACAGAGTTCTCTGATGGAAATCGTATTGTGTAACCATAGAAAGAGAGAGTGAGTGAGAGAGAAAGACTGGCGAGCAAAGAGAGAAACAATAAGAGAGGGTGGCAGTGAGGGAGATGCTGAGAGACAGGCACAGTGTTAAGACTCAAGGCGTTGCTCAGCACTGCAGAGACAGTCAAATGGGCGGACAGCGTGATCAATAGCAGTTAGAGAGCAAGGCATTGTGTCAATTTAACAGCTTGTTTTTGATGTAAGGTTACAGAACCCAAACCTGACAGCAAAACGGGGCATATAGCAGTGGTGGCCATTCTGTGGTGCCACAAATAGAAAACTCAAACATATTTATATAAATTATTTTAAGCCTGGAACAAAGGCATCCAGGCTCCTAGTGAATCATGGCCATAAGACTCTGTTTGATTCTGTGTCGAAACATATTTAAAAAAATGTATTTAAGAAATATAGTAATGTAATAATAATGTGTCCTTCTGGTACTTTAGAATGCCCCTGTCTTGTTTTGTGATTACAGGAAAACCAAGTGGAAGGATACATGATGTTTTTGGTGGGCTGTGGTGGAATCAGCCTGCTGCCTCCAAGTGTGGAAAGAAAATACTCTTTCTCCCAAACAATAAAACATTGATTGGCAGATGCTTCAATCTTCTACTGGACCAAAACGCCATTTCGTGCTCTTCTCCATTGCTTCCTTGGCCGTATAGCATTTGTGTTATAGCCTATGGCTATGTGAGCTCAGACCGTGATCAATTTGCTTTGCTGTTTGCAAATTACTGGCTACGCTTCAGTAGGCAGGTTCTGGACTGGATCTGACCACTTAACAATAAATACTAGAAATCTAGTGTAGTGTTGCCAGACAATTTGAGATCTCTACCTACCGACACATCTGCATTGCAAGAACAGCTGCTAACTCGGTAAATAGGTTTTTATTTTCGTTCGCATTCGGCACAAAAAAGAAAAGCCTGGGGAAACCCATTGGAAAATCTGGCATAGGAAGTGGGAGCCAACTTGTATTTTGCTAACCAATAACATAGTGCAGATGGGTGTCGGTCCAAATTTGGTGACGTCAGTGTTCTCCGCTGATTTCTACTGGGGACGCAGGGACGGCTCCAGGGGGGGCTTTAGCCCCCTCTGGTGGAGGCTTAGCCCCCCCCCCCCCCCCCCCCCCCCTCAAAACAAGCCCAATTGACTGACTTCTATGTAAACCAAGATTCATTAGCCCCCCCATAGCACCCCCAGTCACAATTTTCTGGAGCCGTCGCTGGGGGATTAGGGGGGCGGGCGCTCAGATTGGTGAATCAATAGGATCACGGGCCCCTCTAGACCAGAAATCACACAGGCTGGGGCAGGCTAGCTGCTAACAAACCTTACCTAAGTCTACTGCTTTCAAAATCAATCCTGTCACCACCACAATATGAAGCCGCCCTAAAAACTTTGGAGTGGTTCTGCAATTACTTTTTTTTGTCTCGAATTATTTTCACCCAGCAACAAAGAAAACCTCGTAGATTGTCTAGTCTCTAATTGAGCATAATTTAGGCACATCCTCAGTTTGCAGGAGTGGCTCATTTTTAACAAAATGCCTCGAATCATGAACACAGAATCCGATTGTTGTGAATCTTTTCACACACATTCCCACTAAGCCGAGGAAGTAGTACCACCCTTTTCAAATTGGCCTATTATAGCGCTACCAGCAGGCCGATCTTTTGAAAGCCCTTTTTTTAATATAACTCCTAGACTTTGTTCAAACATCATGCAAATCGGTAAACATTATCTCTATTGTCATGCATCTGATCAAGACGTATCTGTTTTCCTATTCCATCCCGATTGGCTAAGATTGGAATCTATAGTTTGCATGTCTGTGCAATAACTTCATCAACATGAATCCCTTAATCCTAAACAGAGCAATGCCACCATAGGATGGTGCCATCCTGTCTTGTTTGTGTGCAGATGACTCGTCTACAAATCACAATAATGTATTTTATTTGTTTAATAAAAGATAATGGAATTAAATGAATAGTTTTTCATGATAATGATAATAATGATTACACTGTTTTAAAAACAAGTGGTCACAATAGAAATCCAATAGGCCTATCTCACAGCCCGCTTTCCACGCCCACTTCCGGTAAATAGTGGTGTCATTTAACATTAGCATTTACACGTTTTTTTCTCTGGAGAATCTAAGTACATTTTCTAATGTAAAAATGTGACAGACCAATATTATTATGAAGCAAACAAGATGGTAAATCAGCTCTAACAGATAGAACAAACCTTACCTTGAGAAAACAAAAGTTGTAGACTTCTTAAATTACCTCTGTTAACATGTAGCGTCTATGGAGTGACGTCACGCTATCACCACTAACCCCGAAAGGGGGGCGTATTAAGGGGGCGGGGAAATTCTGTGAGGCTTATTGTGAAGCACTAGAGATTCCCACCTCTAGTGGGAGTGGTTATTTTAGTGTAATTTAGTGTCCAGGTCTAGTCAGTACTAGTCTAGAGCTCTGCAAGAGAAACATACCTACCTGATTGAAAATTATTTCTATAGCCTACTTTTCTAAAGGTGCCCTTGAGTAACACTTATTCGTCATGCACTGCCATATAGCAGACAGACTCATTTGGAGTGCACTTCAACCATTCACACAGAAGTATTTTGACCCTGGTCTGACTACAACTCTCCCCATCAACCCCCCTTGACCATGGTGTGGCCAAGTGGTGGTTATATCATTATGTCCGATGTCATCTGAGAAGCAGAAGCATATGATCAAAGGGCCTATATTGAATATCACGTTTAGCAGTGCTGCCTTAATTGTAAGCATGCTACCGTGCCTATGAATGACCAGGGCTTAGTCTGCTGACTGGAGTGTTTTTTTCCCCACACAGTATGGAGATGAAGGAATATTTAAGGAGGATGTTTTGACGATCTCATGTTACATGTTGTACTTTGAAAATTAATGATGCCGCTGTGAGCGCTCTCTCAATCACACACACACACACACACACACACACACACACACACACACACACACACACACACACACACACACACACACACACACACACACACACACACACACACACTGTACACACACACACACACACACACACACACACACACACACACACACACACACACACACACACACACACACACACACACACACACACACACACACACAGTGACACACACACACACACACACACACACACAGTGACACACACACACACACACACACACAGTGACACACACAGTGACACACACACACACACACACACACACACACACACACACACACACACACACACACACACACACACACACACATTTTAAGCATGTGATGATGGTTAGTTCAATATTCCATTGCAATTCTTACTTTAGCTCATAGCTAGGCGGGAAATTGACATGATAGTTCAGTTGGTGATAAAAGCATGAAATTCGGCACAGATGACCTTCATATGACCCTAATTGATAATCAACCTCGGGCCACGCAGAATTCCACCATTTTTCAAGATGGCCGCCAGTTTGCAATTGGACCTATACGTTTTGGACTATATCACTTTGCTAGGGCTGTAAATCTTTGATTTCACCATCATTTTGATATAAGAGAAGATCAAAATAACTTTAGGTTTCAATATGGCGGCATGTTTTCCAATATGGCTGCCAATAAACTGCATAAATGTACATCTGCTCATGGTTAATGCACAGTTGGTGATACAAACATGACATTTGGCACAGATCACCTTCATGACACCCTAATTCCTAATCAACCTTGGGCCATGCAGAATTCCTAAATTTGTCAAGATGGCCGCCAGTTTTAAAAATGGCTGCAACTGGACCTATATTTTGGACTATAGCACTTTGCTGAGGCTGAATCTTTGATTTCCACCTAAGGGAATATGTCCTGGAGGTATTTCTACCAAGTAAGATACAAAATAACATTAAGTTCCAATATGGTGGCATGTTTTCCAATATGGCTGCCGATAAATTGCATAACTGTACATCTGCTCATGGTTAATCCACAGTTGGTGATACAAGTATGACATTTGGCATAGATTACCTTTATACCACCCTAATTGGTAATCAACCTCGGGCCACGCATAATTCCTCCATTTTACAAGATGGTTGCCAGTTTTTGCCAGTTGAAATGGCTTCAACTGGGCCTACGTTTTTGACTATATCCTTTTGCTGGGGCTGTATTTTTTAATTTCCCCCTCATTTTGATATAAGAGAACATGTTCTGGAGGTATTTCTACCAAGTAAGATCAGAAATAACATTAGGTTCCAATATGGCGTCATGTTTTCCAGTATTGCTGCCGATAAATGATTATGGTTAATCCACATGATCTTATAACATGAGCTCCAACACGACATGTGCTTAAATAATAATTGTATTAATAATTACCATACACAGAATCCATTTAGGTTTTCAATGACCTAGGTTCAAATAGCGTGGCATATTTTTAAATATGATCACCATTGTCTGTCTTGTTACAGGTCATTCAAAAGCTACCAAATCACTTTAAAATGTGGCGCAAATGGGCAGATGTTACTTTTAAGGCTGCTGCGAGTGAATTTAGCCGACGATAATTTACACTTCTCTTCTGATATTAACTTCCTTTTTCTTTCCAATTTTGATGTTTTTAACTTCTGTTATCATGAGTCTTGGTATGTAGCTTTGTTCAAGTGTCAACTGAATTCCATCATCAAGTTGCTTGGTCAAAAATAATTGGCATGCAATTAATTTTGTAAAAACAACTTTGTTAGTTCAATCACTGTGTTTTGTTATGGCCGCGTTGCGTCGTGTGAGGGCTTCGGAGGCAGCCAATCATGACTAGGTTGCTACTACGCGATTTGCTACACAAGTCTCATATAGCTTAAGCAGCATTTCAGAGTATGTGGTCAGACTCCCATTGGCTTTAATAGGGGCAGTCAATCATGACTAGGTCACTAAAATAAAATTAGCTGTTGTATGCCAGGTTTTCACCTGGCAAAAAATACACTTTACAATAATTATGGGATACAACTGGGCTGGGCTCAGTAACATCACAATCCTACCCCCAGTCCGATCATTCATCCAATGCTATGTAATTCCTATATGATCTGTACACCTTCCGAAAGACTAAAGCCCTGTCTTCCTTGGCTCGGCTCTCCCGCGCTGGCACATCATGTCAATTCAGGTGCGGCTGTTTAACTTTAATTTGGGGCAAGCTAAACAGCATTTAGGAAACTAGAAAATGTATTAGCATTGAACCCCATGCTGAGTATCACAGCTATAGTGTCAACCAGTGTGCCCTGGTACTGCAATAACACAATAAAAACTTGTCAATTGAGCTTTTGGGCTTTTGAAAACCTGTCAGGCATCTTCCCAAATTGAGGAATTCTGCATGGCACAAGGTTGATTACCAATTAGGGTGGTATGTGCCATATTTCATGCTTGTATCCGGTCTGTGTATTATCCATGAGCAGATGTACATTCATGCAATTTATCGGCAGCCATATTGGAAAACATGTCACCATATTGGAACCTAATGTTATTTCTGATCTTACTTTGTAGAAATACCTCCAGAACATATTCTCTTATATCAAAATGAGGGGGAAATAAAAAAGAATTACAGTCTCAGCAAAAGGATATAGTCCAAAACATAGGCCCAGTTGAAGCCATTTCAACTGGTGAAACCTGGTGGCCATCTTGAAAAATTGAGGAATTATGCATGGCCCGAGGTTGATTACCAATTAGGGTGGTATAAAGGTGATCTGTGCCAAATGTCATGCTTGTATCACCAACTGTGGATTAACCATGAACCATGAACCATGAGTAGTACAGTTATGCAATTTATCGGCAGCCATATTGGAAAACATGCCACCATATTGGAACTTAATGTAATTTTGTTATCTTACCTGGTAGAAATACCTCCAGAACATATTCTCTTATATCAAAATTAGGGGGAAATCAAAGATTCAGCCCCAGCAAAGTGATATTATCCAAAACGTAGGTCCAGTTGCAGCGATTTTGAAAACTGGCGGCCATCTTGAAAAATTTAGGAATTCTGCATTGCCCAAGGTTGATTATGAATTAGGGTGTCATAAAGGTGATCTCTGCCAAATTTCATGTTTGTATCACCAACTGTGCATTAACCATGAGCAGATGTACAGTTATACAGTTTATTGGCAGCCATATTGGAAAACATGCCGCCATATTGGAACCTAATGTTACTTTTTATATCGTACTTGCGGTATAAATACCTCCAGAACATATTCTCTTACATCAAAATGAAGGGAAATAAAACTATTTACAGCCCCAGCAAAGTGATATAGTCCAAAAGGTATGTCCAGTTGCAGCCATTTTTGAAACTCGCGGGCCACCTTGAAAAAATTGAAATTCTGCGTGGCCCGAGGTTGATTATCGATTAGGGTCATATGAAGGTCATCTGTGCCGAATTTCATGCTTTCATCACCAACTGAACTATCATGTATTGAAAACAGCAATTTCAATATCAGTGAAATAGGAGCATTCAGAACAATAACATTAGGCCATCCAACCAATGCACAGTCTGACATCCGTATCATATTGTAGGCCTAATTCACATTTTCTTCAGTCTTTGAAAACAATTTCTACAACACTTAGCCTAAGTGGTTTATTGATATCTGTTGAGCCAAACCACTCTCGTGTTGTTTTCAATGTAAAGCGCTATATATTTCTCCCCCCAATCATATCCACAACATACAAGTGCTTTAAACGCGTCGCTAGTTTCACGTTATTCTTTTTTTCGGATTTAATGCTGTGTTGCTGTCCAACACTTCTAGTCAGAAGAATCATAGTCAGAAGAATCATATTGTGGAAATTGGAGGGGGGATATTGATTGTTGTCATATCGGCATAGAGAGAGAGAGAGAGAGAGAGAGAGAGATACGCGCATTTGCCAAAGTGCTGCTGCAGCTGCTACTTGGCGGGGAGAGTCAGAAACGGCGAACGGAGACGAGAGCAGTGGAAAAGGAGACACGCGCACTCAAGTTGCAAGAGGCTTTTCCCTGTTAGGGCACGACGGACGAACGCACGCACACGCACACAGACGGAGAGTGCTGTAGAGGAAGAGGAAGGATGCAAGTATACTACACACAGACGAGCCAAAACTTATACAGCGTTAGAAAACCACGGCACCATGTTAATTTGATTTAAGTTTTGGTGGATAAGAAAGGAAGAGGTAACATAGGCTATAATAGGCAAAGCAATGTGTGCGCAAATTGGGCTTGTAAAGATTTTTGTGTAGGACCACTTATTCCTTGTGGTGCAGGGAAGAAAACATGATGTCCATGATGTGGACTCTATTTCTACCGCTTTTCGTCTCATCCACACTTGGGAACAACAACAACAACAGCACCACCGAGGAGCGCGTTCCGTTCTTCCACGGACACGTCTTTGAAAACTCCGCTCCCGGTTCCAGACTCAACGGGCTGAGCGTCCCGCTGAAGCGGCTCAACTCGAGGAGGCTGTGCGGTAATAATAACAAGGAGCCGGGGACCGGGTCCGCGGCGGCACACTTCAAACTCCTCGGCGACGGGAGCGAGGCTTTCCGCGTCTTTGCGCACCACAAACGCGGCCACCTCTTGCTGAAGACGTCCAGGGTACTGGACCGGGAGGAGCGGGCCGAGTACACGCTGGGTCTCGGCGTGGTGTGCTGCAGCTGGCACGGCCCTGGGGAGGAGGCGGAGGTGGCGACCGTCAAGGTGGACGTCCTGGACACCAACGACCACGAGCCCACTTTCCCTGACACCGCCCTGAAGATGACCCTGGACGACGCCACTGCCCTGCGCTCCGTCGTCCACACGGTCACCGCGCGGGACGGCGATAGCGGCAAGAACGCCGAGCTCATCTACTTCGCCCTTCCGAAGAACGGGAGTTTCTACGTGGTGCCCAAAACTGGGGATATACTCATCGTGGACTCGATACTTGGCCTCGCGAGCCCGATAAAGTTCCGCGTGTTCGCCCGCGACCGAGGGTGGCCACCGCGCACCAGCCGGAGCGTCGCCGTGGTAATTAACCCCCGCCAATATTGGCCCGCCGCCGGTGGTCCCTCGCCAAACTCCCAAGCAGGGAAACCTCGTAAACCTCGGAGCTCGAGGTCCGTGCGGGAGGAGGAACCCACCGCGGACGACAGCCCGATTCTCATCAACGTGTCCGAAGACGCCAGCATCGGCTCGGTGGTGATGAACCTGCACTCGGCGAGGTTCCAGTCCGCCACGTTCGAGTTGGTGCCCGACGCGGAGAGCAACAGCTTCCCGCCGGTCAGCGTGAGCCGGGACAGCGGAGATATAGTGATATCCAGGAGACTGGACCGGGAGACCGAGCCTCTGGTGGACATCGCTGTCAAAGTGCAAGATAAAAGAGGTGCGTGCGTGCGTGTGTGCGTGTGTGTGTTCGTGCGCCGCCGCGTGTTTGTGCGCCTGGAGATGTTAAGTTTTGTTCGTGCGTGCATGTTAATTTATGAGAGAGGGAAAGCCATTTACTTAACATGTGCCATTTGTTTGTAATTGTATGGCTGTCTGTGTGTGTAATTGCTACCACCTGGACTGTTGAGGTCCATCACTTTGACCTTTAAAATAAGTTGTTTAATTAAATTACATAAGGTTATATACCTTATGTATTGTGTCACTGGAAAGCTTCCGCTTGCTGTTCAGAGCCTTCATTAGTAGCCTGTTAACACCAGTGTGAAGGAAGTAGGCCAGTTAACACAATGTAATCTGGCTGCATGTAGGCCTACGTGAAAAATCTCTGAGGCAGCAGCAATACAACCAGTGGAAAAAAAGAAGAAAGAAAGACATAGGCTATTTGCTACAACATTAATAATACAGTAGTAAAATGAAATTAGTGAGATGTCAGTTCATGCATGGAGATGAATGACAGCTACAGTGACAATAGGTTAATTACCTGTGAATAATAATTATTCAATGCAATGAGAGGGTGAGAGTTGGCCTGAGTGAGCAGGCAGGCAAGTAACAGAAACACATATTGCATGAAATTAGACTAAAAATGTTGACTAAGACATGCCAGCATAACGATATCTTCTCCTTAGCAATGCAATGAATTTGTCTGTTTCTGTTTGGTACGTTTTTATGTCACATAATCACATTGCTGTTATAATGTGTATTGCTCTATAGCAGCCAGCTTGAGTTACACAGCTATGTTCTTGTGCTATAGTATTAGCAGTGGTTCTCAACCTTTTCAGGCAGCAACCTCCCAAAAATAATCATATTTGAACTGGGGACCCCCCAAAATAATCATATTTAAACTGGGTACTGACAAGTACTTGGAATTGTTCGGGGTTGAGGCATTACATCTGGTTTGGCTCAGTTCCCACTGATAAATATTGTAAAAATAGCAGATCTACAAGCTTGTAGATCGGCTATTTTCACAATTTCTTATTGTATATTATTTGACAATTTGATCAATGTTTGGTCAAATTTAATTTCTCTTTTGCTATTAAAAAGGTCATCTAGGGACCCCCCAAATTAATGTGGGTATCCCCCTGCGTGTCCCAACCCACAGGTTGAGAACCACTGCATTACAGGACTGGATAAACCTACTGCGGGGATAGGGGGAGTGAGTCAATCAATACCTAGTCTGATTCAGGGAAGGATAAGGAATTGAGAAGGACATTTCACAGGTATACAGGTTGGACGGACTGTGTGTGAATTCAAATTATCCAGATGTTTGCTCTCCAATGCAAAAAAAATAAAGAAAAACAATTGTGGAATCCCAACACTTTTAAGTGCTCTGGTTGATTTGGGAATTCTGATGGCACTGCTGATGAGGGGATTAATGCAACAATATGCAGTCAACCTCGCAAGCACTTTTGTGCCATTTATCAGAAAATCTAATGATATCATCATGATATTGCCTCCTTTGATCACCACTAGTACATGCAATAGAGAATAACAAATATGACATTCTGATGCAGGGCAGGCTACTTTAATGAATGATTGGCCTATGCACATATTTCATTATCCAGCTAGATACAGAACAAATATTAACATTTTCATTCCACATATCTTTCAGCAGTGTGAAATAATTACCTCAAATCATACACAAAACACAAGGCACATTGGTTGGATTCTGTAAATGAGGGAAATGTGATAATTAAAAGGGGGGAGAGACATGTACATCCACACCCCAAATTGGGCAGGTGCTAAGGAAAAAATATAACATGAAAACTAAAAGAGAACACTTGCACATTGTGGGCTTCAGTTGTAGTTTTATCTTTTATTGCACCCGAGTGCTGCTGTGATGTTTCTGGCTCTCGCCCTTCCCCAGACACAAAATGTGATAAGCCTTGTATCTATCAATATATCATAAGTCATGTGACATTTACTTTTCTTAATCTAGCTAAATGACACAGTTATTAATACACATACTGCATACCTCTTTACATTTGAATGAAAAAGACCATTTGTTCCTTCAAGCAGCGTAACCATTTCAAAGTAAGCTATGGTCAGGGACTCAGGGTACAAAAGGACTTAAGAGGCCAAACAAATCTGTTGAAGATCAATGGAGAGAAGTCTGGCGGCTCCAGGTCAGGATTTGGTGTCTTGTCAAGTTGTCAAACTTGTCATGACCTGATCGGTCCATCTGGTCATTGGCCACACACATACAGTACTGTATGTGCAAACTTAATTTCTGGGCTTATAGTGTGACACGCTCCTGGGTCAAGCTTTGCTTGGTGCCTAGGGAGTGTGAGATGCATCTGTTCTGTCTCATTGTCGCCTATCGGTTGAATCTTTAATAATCTGTTTTGAGTGTGAAGTCCCACACTAGCTTCAACCTCCCTCCATCTGCTCGCATTATCTAGATGTAATCCCATCTCATTCCCTCTCTCTCTCTCTCTCTCTCTCTCTCTCTCGCTCTCTCTCTCTCACACACACACACACACACACACACACACACACACACACACACACACACACACACACACACACACACACACACACACACACACACACACACACACACACACACACACACACACACACACACACACACACAGTGACAGTTGCGGCTGTTCGCCTGGTCTCCCTCTCTCTAACTCCAGAGATTTGAGATTTAGAGTCGATGCACAGCATGGGAGAATGTGAGAGAGAGTGCATATTTGGCGTAGGCATACTTGTGTCTTGTAGTGGTGGAATTGTGCGTGTGTGTGTGTGTGTGTGTGTGTGTGTGTGTGTGTGTGTGTGTGTGTGTGTGTGTGTGTGCGCGTGCGTGCGTGCGTGCGTGCGTGCATGCATGCGTGCGTGCGTGCGTGCGTCCAAGAGCTATGAGGAGAAAGAGAATGTGTGAGACCTGATTGTGTTCTTCATGCTATTGTCCTGAGGAGGTGTTCCGGTTGTGTCAGCCTGTCCACTACTGTGGCCTGCATTGAGACAGACTGTACTGTACTACAGTGTGCTGTTCCAACGCTGGGCATAATTATATTATTGGAGTTGGAGTGTGTGTCTGGCTCTGTGAGTCTGTGAGAGAGAGAACGTGTGTTTGTATGTTCTTCCCACCAGTTAGAATTTTGGACACACATGGAAGACTTCTGGCCTGCATTTCAACTGCATTATGTCCCTTGTACTAGGCATCTGCATGGGTATCCGGAGAACTCGCCAGTTTACCAACTCGCCACAGTGAAAATTCTTCATCAATGTCTTCATCGTTATGCTAAAATGCTGTCTTCATCAGTGTAGTGTGTGTGTGTGTGTGTGTGTGTTTGTGTGTGTGTGACAGACACCTTTGTGGATCACTTGTTAAGACAGACAATGAATTTGCTTCTCAGATCAGTCTTCTTTCCTTTCTCTGTCCCCTAAAGATGTCCTGTCATCCTCATTCTCAAGAAAGTTGAAATTGGTCAAACAATTGACCCTTCGCTATAAACCCCACCCCAAAAGCGATTGTTGTAGTTTAGCCACCCTTCCAGGTGATGGCAATAATACTATAATCACAGTAGTCTTACCGTGCATTACATGAAAACTCATGAAAACTCATTGAAGTTGATTGAGTTGGATACTCACTTGGAGACCCAAAATGTCTAGGGATAAATGGGTAAACATAACATATAAACGGGACAGGAAACCTCACTCAAAGTTGAAAAAGTCTTTACTTGAAAACTACAACTTAACCTGTCGTTCTTTCCCGAAGGGAACTAACATAAAACAAAAGGATAAGCAAAGTTTAAACCAACGCAATGAAAGCAAAACAGCTAGAGCTTAGGTTAGCTGTGTCATCTCCAAGAATAACAGGATGAATGAGTCTTTTATAGGTGACGACTCATGGCCAACGAGTCGTCACATGACCGGTCTGGCCAAGGAGGAGGGATCAAGACCTCACACGGTTTCCACCGGTTCTCACGAGAGATGGCGAGCGAGAAGGGACACTCTTCATCTGTACTTGAGAAAACAGAGACAGTAACATAGCAGCAATACTGGCCGTAATGGCACAGCGTAAACAACGCTGATGACAGTCTTGATATACAAGCTTAGCTCCACAACTGTAAGGAGCGAACTAATGGCTAACGTAAATATATATCTGGAAATAAGAATAAGTACATATATATATTTAACGAACCATAATCAGAAAATAACAACACCAAAAATAATAATAAACGGCTTGCCATCGCAGCGTGGGTGGAGCTAAGCGCAGGACTAATTCCTCAACTGTGGCACATACTATAGTAGATCACAGAAGTCAAAGAAGGAATACTGGCACAGTGGTGCCTGTATGTACCGTGTGAGCATGGTGGTGCATAATAAAATAAAGATTTATGTGCACACTGCACAGTAACACCCTCAGTGTTATTTTAACACTGATGTAATGTAATGTAAAAACGGACTGCATCTGTGCGTATATTTGTGTGATTGTACAGTAGTGGTCAAAAGTTTAATTGCACTTGACACCTATTTCTGGTCATTCTGGCAAAACAGCTCAGTTTCTGTTTCATCTGACCACGGCACTTTCCTCCGGCAGGCATTTTCATGTCCATAATGATCAGCAGCCAACTTCAGTTGAAGGTGCAGAAATAGTGAAGGGAGGTAACAACGGGACAGGCTTCAGACAAGCACACTCTTGAGCAGGGATACGTTTAAAAAGCCTTTAATATCTTGACAGGGCTATCATATATTAAAACAACTGGAATTTCGCCGCCCTTCGGGGCTCATCCTAGAGTTACGTTGCAGCGCAATATGGGAATAAGGAAATTGCGGGAGTTGACAGACTCCACTTCATGTTTCAGCTGTGTTTTTATACCCAGTATTGTGTAGAAACGGATGGGTTATTAATTATTATTGTGTTGTTGCGCGCGTGCACGCACGCACACACACACACACACACACACACACACACACACACACACACACACACACACACACACACACACACACACACACACACACACACACACACACACACACACACACACACACACACACAGTCACTGGTGACTTTGAATCCGTGGTGGGACTGGGAAATAAATAATGCGCGGAAGAACTTGGCATCCGATCATCGCCGTTTTGTGGCGATGAGAGGTGGTGTGTGTGTGTGTGGCTGGCTGGCCATCGTAGACACACGCACACCCTGGGTAAATAGTATGTGCACTGTGCGCGCGCGCGCACACACACACACACACACACACACACACACACACACACACACACACACACACACACACACACACACACACACACACACACACACACACACACACACACACACACCTCCCTCACTCACTCACTCACTCACTCACTCACTCGCACACTTGTCAAAAATCCTCCATAGTGTACTGTGAAGTTGTGAAGCCGTTGCACTGATGCGAGGTCCAGGTTGTACGGCAGCAGCTGCTTTAGCTGCGTTCACCAAGCGTAGTTGTGTTAGCCTGGCTAATAAGCCAGACTAATATCACACAGCTGTGTGGCGTTTGCCGTGCGATAGGCGAGAGATGTGTTTTTCGGGTTGTTGCTGGCGGTGGCCGTCATGGGTCCCTTATTAGTGTAGTGTAGTCAACACGACGTGGTGTCGATGGTGAGGTGGAGTGTTCGCCTGGGTCCGGCACAGCAGCCAGAGGGGGAGGGGGCTGAGTTAGGATGAGCTGATGTGGAGCAGAGGCAGTGAGTTTGGACATTGGGGGTCGGAAATCATCCCGGTCGCGTGGTTCATTTAACGCGTGTGTCACTGTGAAGGCCGTGGCCCCATGAAGTGAACGGAGTTGGCGTAACTTGGCAAAGTGGTGACGATTTTGACGTAGGCTGCTGGTCTTGCGCAATAATGTGTTTTTTCATATAAATGGGTATTGTACTGTAAATATGACAGTTGCATGGATGCAAAGTAGTGGTTGATGTCTGGACAGGCATGCTGTTGGTGCTGTGCATGGTGAGATGTGTGCAAACGGTGTGGTTTGGTAGGAGAAGGTGGACAAAGGATGGGGTGTTGCACTGGCTATTAGTGTGGCAGGATAAAAAGCCACTCAAATGGTGGTTTGGCACCCCACTGTGTCTTCTTCAGGGCATGGCCAGAGGACTGCCACCACCAGTTCATCTTATACTCCCTGTGACCAAGGGGACCAATCAAGTGTGTACGTCACAAATTGAGGCTCAGTGCAAAAAACGATATGTATAACCACCATGTCTCTCCTCTCCGGAGTAATCCTTATGCTTTCTTTCTATGCTAAAAAGATGGAGTGCGTGCTGTATAACTGGTGATTTAATATACAAAAATAATTCAAAGAAACAAACGTGATCAGCCAGGGTTCTAACTGTCCGTAGAGTAAACAACAAAAATAATATCTGACTTCCTCTGATTAGAGCGACCGCTTCCCTCTACACCAGAACTGACAAGAAAACGCAAGCAATCGTATAATACTCCTCGCCGGCGCGCTCAGCCCGCCAACCCAGTAAAAGGAACAATCCCACATATACCATAGGGTTACTTCACCTCTATAATGACCAAATTCCGAACATTGCTGGCCCACAATAACCTACCTGACCTAGTGGAGGCCTGTGCTTCGAGGAGCACTTTTTCTAGTTTATTATATTGTAAGATTGTCTGGTTTCTTCCTTAATAGAAGAAGAGGCAAACGAGCACTCTCAGTCAAAACAATGCAATTTATCGGGTGCACGGCTCACAAAGAATTACTGTAGTAGAGAAATAGCCAGCACTCCAAAGTCCTTCTGGTACATTTATTGCATAAAGCTGGTCAGACAAACAAAACACGGATGCGTTTTGGCGTCAAGCCTTCCTCAGCGTGTATAGGACTTTGGAGTGATCTATTACAGTGATTCTTCCTTTATAGACCGTCCTAGGATATCGTCCACCTATTGTGTGAGTTTTATTTTCCACAAAACAGCTGACAGTAATCAAGAGATTTGACAATTAAATTGGTTGACCTTGAAGAGCTACACTAAAGGTCCCTGCACACAGAGCGCGTTTTTCGGATTTTTTTGCTGTGTTTCTCCACCTTAACTCACTGTCCCTCTCACTCACACAGGCATTAGATATACGCCCGCGCCACGCACGCACGCACGCACACACACACGCACGCACACACACAGACGCACGCACACACAGACACACACACACACACACACACACACACACACACACACACACACACACACACACACACACACACACACACACACACACACACACACACTGCTTGAGGCAAACCTCCACAACATATGGATTGAACACTTAAGTCCATGCAAGTTTCAATAATTTAACAGATTTCTTCCCATGGTAGACACACCGGCAGGCAGCACACAAGTCCACCCACGCACACACACTGATGCATGCAATGAATTAACACATACTGTTGGACATAATGTGGTTCATGGTGTGAATCCTGATCTACAGTATATTAGTACTGTATAGGCAGTATGCAAATAGCCGGAAGAAAGAAATTTTCTTCTTCTTCTTCTTCTTCTTCTTCTTCTTCTTCTTCTTCTTCTTCTTCTGCAAACGGCAAACTAAACTCACAACCATGAGGTGTAATGTTAGAGACCACAGAAGTGAACCTTTCAAGCCTGTTTTCTCAACTCACTGTTTTCTGCAAGACATTACTATATAAGCCATATCTCCAAAACTGATGGGTCAAACTGAACAACCAATATGTCAATTTGAAGCTAGGATTCCCTGCTTTCATATGACATGAAAAAAACGAAAATTCAAAAAAATCCAATGTCAGTCCCTCAGTCAAATTTGGACACATATTTTCCACCTCTGGGATGTCTTACTTCTTTTAATATGTTATTAGTAACATATTTATGAAAATAAAACAGAACTTGAAAGAGTTTCTGTTGCAATTTGCCCTATTTTATAACTGCAGCGGCTCCTTCATTAATCCACACATATGCAGGAACACCCACATAACACCAGATTTCACTCATTTCATTTGCTCACAAATTACTGTCGCAGAAAAAATAAATACACACCCACACATGCATAGCTTTTTCTCCTTCTACTGTACGTGTTAGGACATTGTAATCAATTTTCCAACCTTACTCAATCATATCACTGCTACATAAATGAAAAACATGCATGACATGATGAGCCAATATTATGTCAGTGTAAAATTACTAACAACCGAGGGCAGGACATCAAAGCATTTTGAACACACACCATGCATGCACACGCAGCCACACACACACACACACACACACACACACACACACACACACACACACACACACACACACACACACACACACACACACACACACACACACACACACACACACAGCATGGGATTTGTACGCATGAGATTTGCCAGAAATGGACGTTGCCATTTAAGTTGGGCTTGCCATTTAAGTTGGAGAAACAATTGGAGAACAATTCGTAGGGCGGTAGGAGCCAATCTGCGCAGCTCTAAGCACTATGGTAATATGAAAATGCTCCATCTGTTGTGCAGATTCTTGCAGACTACTGGCACCTCCTGGCAAGGAGTTATTTCCTCTGATGCAATCATGCAGGCGTCTGTGCGGTCTGTACAGAGTATGCACACAGCTGCTTTATATCTGCACCTGACGTCTGACCCAACTGAGCTCTAGATATTCGTCTGTAGTAGTCGGGACAAGTCAGTCTAGGCGTGTAGGGGCCAATTATGTTCTAAAAATAAAAAATAAAAATAAATGAGGCTGATAGTTTGTACTGTAGCCCTAAGACTAATTCTGCTTACTGTATAGGAAACTGCACATACTCATCCCATTTCCCACAAGGCTGTGACACACCAAGCTGATTGGTGATGTTGTGTTGTGGATTACTGCCCAAAGTATAGAACGTGTCAGGGGTACGGTACCATCACTAGTGAAAGAAAGACGCCCAGACTTCACTTCTGGGCATCCATGTCAATCATCTTCGTCATGATGGATGAGATCATGACAGACAATCTCTTATTTTTGTGAGAGGTATAATGTATTCACAAATGTATGTATTTATACGGTATGGTAGATTTTTACTCTAGTGCAGGGCCAGAAAAGTGCCATGCATAGTAGCGTCTTTCTTTTGTCAGGGATTTTCAATTCCAATTACTTTTTAAACCCATTAATGTTAAGGCTTTTCTTTTCTTTTTTAATAATATTTATTTTATTTGGAAAAAGCAGTACAGTATAGACAGCATTTCTAGTTAAGGCTTTTCATGTGTAGTTTGTGCCTTTATGATACTTTTATTTAATTCAATAGATTCTGTAAATGACTATTCACATACTGTACAAAGTGTACATGTATTAGTTTAGTAAACTGCCATGTGAGTATCGAATAAACCTTAACATTGGATTGAAGGAGTTGCAGTCACAATATAATATTGCATAACATAGGCCTAGAACTGTGGGCTGAACAACGACATTTACATTCAGTGGCGGTACAACTCGGTACCGTCCTGATAGATAGAGATAGTGCACGGAGGACCCACTTCTGAACTTAAACGTTTATAAGAAATGGCACGGCGGCCAAACAAAGTACAGTACATCCATGCATTGTATAAGGTATGTAAATGTAGCATTGTATTGTGGTTTGAAAACTAGTTGAACATAAATAAGAATGGTATACAGCTATTACAATTTGCACATTTTATGTACATTTTGTGTGCGCATCAATAATTATTTTTCAATAATGCATCGTTCGTTTATTAGAACACATTGTGTTCAGAATAGCGAACAAGGGCACTGCACAAAAAGGGTACTGCATCCATTGTTAATTGCCAAGGACAACTTGGCAACTTTGAGCCAATCTCTCCATATCTTGCTTGTGTATTGCCCTGTTGTTTGTATGAGAGAGAGAGAGAGAGAGAGAGAGAGAGAGAGAGAGAGCGCTTTTGAACCAGAGGATTTGCGGTGATAATAATTGTAACAAATTGCAGTGTCAGTTTCTCCCGTTTAGGATGTCCGAAGGGATTTATACATTCTCGTTATGTTAAAGGCACCTTCTGTAATCCTCCATGGTCATCCAGATGATCATCATTGTCACTGGGACCTAATAAAGTCACACGGTGCTTTGCTTTGTTTTCTTGAATGCTATCAGTAATGATTGAATAGGCTTCAATCGGTTCTATTACCATGAGAGAAACATATTAAAAGTGATAGATTCTCAGAATGTTTACTTTCTGAAAAGCCTTGAGCTGAATTCCAATACCCCAAATCTCAGCCACTCACTCTCACTCGGTCACTCTGGCGGTGTTACAGTGAAATTGGTGACCTGCTGAAATATGTGACAATCGTGTAGAGTAGACGCCATATTATGTCAGTGTCTGAACGTAAATCATTGCATTTTATTTATTAGAGTTCAACCTAGCGGTATTTAGGCCACGCATTTAAAGACCTCCATGTAAGCTATGTGAAGTCCATGAGACGGTCACATATTTTGGCTGAGATTGTGGGTATTGGACTTTGACTTTGGACAGTTGAGTAAGATGTGGCAGTACATCAGCCTTCAGATGGACTGCTGCCTGCGTCAAAGTGATGCAACAGAATCCATACAGGACAGGTCCCTTGGCTACAGGAGGCTTATTGACCTCAGTCTCTTCAGGCAGCCAGGACCGCACTGAGCTGGACTTCTTTACAAAGTGATGGTGACTGCCAGCTGCTGAGACAGCCCAGTGCACGTCCTTGCTGAAAAATACTTCAATCATGAGATAAAATATGTAATAATGACACAGAAAGTGCACCGGTAGTACACAATAATGGCCAGGATATTTTTCTGTTCCTTTTCTCACTTTTAATTCCTCATGGCCCAAGGACTGCGGGTTTCACAGGTGCACTACACTTCATTTAGGTGCACCAGCATATAACACACAACACGTGTCAAATTGTCAATACATTGGCATTGCTCTGAAAATGTATGATGCAAATAATTGACATAACATCATTCCATTCACAATCTCATTCCAAATTCACCCAAGGAGAGAGAACTCATACAGGTGAGGATACAGGATAAATATGTGACATTGGAAGTACGCAGACTGTTAACTCTGTGCTTTGCGCTGCTTTATCAGGGTATCCTCGAGTCACGTACAAGTCATCGCATACATCTCACTGCTTGTTTTCTGGATGTACAGTGATAACATGCAGAATAATTAATTGTGAGGCCTTTCTGTGTTTACGATGTCAACTAGCTGGATTAATACAGACATTTAGTGTGTCACTTATAATAAACTGTTCATTCTCAAGCCAAACTTCCTCAGCCTCAGCTCCAGACAACAAGTAAGCATGCCAGAGGGAGGATGGTGTTCTGAGCCAATAACTGAGCCAAATAAAAGCAAGCTAAGTTACGTCAAAATACTTTGGCAATGCAACAAAGTCTCTCTTACATGTTTTTACATGATTACTGTTTGCCTGTCTATCCAGTGTTGTATCTGCATACTACAGACTGCACTACATGTATGTCATCCTGTTGAAGCTCCTCACTGGCAGTTTCTGCTGGATTTCCGACCATTAACCCTCCCCGCCCCAGCAGGGGTTTACTTTCTGGTTTATTTCTAATTGTCGCTCCGGCCCGCAAGACATTTTTAATTGCCATTTACTTCCACATAATCCCGCAATATCTAGTACTGCATAATCCCACATTATTTCCATTCAGACCCAAAAAAACGGTGCTTGCCAGTATAGGGCAGGTTATTGAATAGATGCATTATACACATAGGCACATACCTGTTACCTAACAAAAGTAACAAAGATGTTTTAACAAAAATTATAGAAAGGTTTACTTTACAACCTTGCATAAAACATTTTGCTGGGGTATACAAACCCATTGGAGGATGGGATGAAGCAAAGCAGTAATGATCTAGTTCTCACCGTTAATACCGCGTGCGTGCGTGCGTGCATGCGTGCGTGCGTGCGTGCGTGCGTGCGTGCGTGCGTGTGTGCGTGCTTGCGTGCGTGTGCGTGTTGGGCCTTTCTTTTCTAATTGGATTTTGACTGCTTTATGGTTTCACCACTGCTCCCATTAAGTGAACCTGTGAAATATTTAACATGTTAATTAGTGCAGCGTGAATGTATTTCTGCACTTATCATCAGAATTATTGTCACTTCATAATTAACACTGGTTTCACCACCGCTATGTTGTATGTCATGAAGAGTTGTACTGAATCACCAAGTTGACCCCACTTTGAGAGCCATATATATTATTTTCGCGGACATTGTGTTGATGCCGGCTTTACTAATGGCCCTTGTGATGACATTATATACTGCATTTTCTTAGAACCTCAAATATTGTCATATTGTCATAATAGCAAAGTGCAGCAAATCCATCCTTTATCAAACATAATGGCAATCCCTCTTTTCTCAATTGGCTCCCACTCCATCTCCTCTGGCTGTGTGTGAAGGGACAGGACAATGGGTTTTATTTACCTCTTTTCACTTCTGATCTTTCTTATTTCCCATCCTACAATCTCTCTCTGTCTCTCCTGTGTAGCGTTTAGGTTAGTGGCCCACTCATGTGGTTCATTGTGTACGATATGACACTGGCAAGGTTAGAGATTGGATATCTAGTCTACTGATACCACCCATTGTGATTCCACCCGTTGTAAAAGCGCACATACGTGCATGGCATTGTACAGTGCTTTGGGTATGGACTATGGGATAAGTGAAAGGCAGAAACCATCAGATATTTCATCATGGTTGCCAAAAGGTCTCCTGCACTTTTGGGCTTTTTAATCCATTTAGGAGTTAGGACAGAAAAAAAGAACGAAACACCATTCTAAATCCTGAGCTAAGTTTTCTGAAAAATTTCAAATAGATATTCAACAATTAGAAAAAATGTATGTTGCTGTACATAGCAATAAGAACCGAAAAATGGGTTCCCGTCTTGGGTGGTGTAACATGAATAATGGAGCAGATTGTATACCTCTCTACTGCATGTTCTAACCCATTGAATAGATCCCTTATCGCAGTGGTTCCCAAAGTGGGGTCCGGGGCCCCAGAGGTCCTTGAGGGAGTTCCAGGGGGTCCCCAGCTAAATGATAGTTTAGAACCAAGTCACCCTTATGGGTCTGTAACTCTGAGAGTGTAAAAGAGTTCTCAGTTCTCAGAGTTAAATTAACATTGATTTGACAATATAAATTGGGGTCCCAGAGATAGAAATGCCATTAAATGGGGGTCTGTAGACGAATGCATGTCAAACTGAGGGTCCTTGAAATTAAACGGGTTGAGAATCACTGCTAGAGCCGTAAAAATATTCTTTTATGGGGGTCCCTGGAATAGGAATACCTTTTCAAATGGGGGTCTGCGGGCTAATTTGTGTCAATTTGGGGGTCCTTGACATGAAAAAGTGTGGGAACCACTGCCTTATCGGACAACATCACACTGATAAGAGCCGCAATGCACGCAAAAGAACCCAACAGCTCATATCATAAATGGAAATGAAAAAAAAAAGAAATAATAATAAATGGAAATGGAAAACACTTGCATGTAAAACATTCATGCATTCCACCAAACGTTAAGATGTAGTTAAGAGTGTAATGTTAATTAGTGTGCATTTTAATTAGTATGAATGTACACAGGAGCACTGGACTGAAACATGTTTAACATGACGATGACAAGGGAGGTTGTGCCCCCAGAGGCAAAAACAAAGATTTTTCAGTCTAGCAGTGATAAGTGTTATTAGGACCAACATTAGGAAAGTAGCAGATCTGCATGAGAAAACGAGGACACTTTTGTGGAGATCTTGTACAGCCTCCGTTGTGTTGCATTGAGTGGTAATGTTACAGCTACATGTCTTTGTGGAGATCTTGTACAGCCTCCGTTGTGTTGCATTGAGTGGTAATGTTACAGCTACATGTCTTTGTGGAGATCTTGTACAGCCTCCGTTGCGTTGCATTGAGTGGTAATGTTACAGCTACATGTCTTTTGTACAGCCTCCGTTGCGTTGCATTGAGTGGTAATGTTACAGCTACATGTCTTTAGTGGAGATCTTGTACAGCCTCCGTTGCGTTGCATTGAGTGGTAATGTTACAGCTACATGTCTTTTGTACAGCCTCCGTTGCGTTGCATTGAGTGGTAATGTTACAGCTACATGTCTTTGTGGAGATCTTGTACAGCCTCCGTTGTGTTGCATTGAGTGGTAATGTTACAGCTACATGTCTTTGTGAAGCGATAGCATTTCAATAGCACATGTGGTTTCACGTGAAGGTTTCAACACAATGACATGTCGTCGCGGTGAACTAATGAATGATCGCGGCTGGATGTTTTGCCCATGCAGGTTACATTTAATTGTAATACATGTAATTAATCAATGGAAATTTACTGTACAGTAGTATTTGGGCTGGAAACATACCACAACAAATCACACCTGTGTGAAGTGAGGGGGCGCTAATATATTAAAGTCTAACTCGTGTTGATTAGGTGATGTAATGGTGATGTAAAACAAACGGTGCCAACACAAACATTAAATGCCATTAACAATAAAGAGACAATATGACATAATGAGTTACAAAATGACATACATTTTCCCCTTCATTGTCAATGGCGTTGGATCAAATTAAGTCTGATAATGATGTACCATGTAGGGGTGTGCTGAAATATCGATATTGCGATATATATCGATACGTCCTCCCACGATAAATAATCAATATTGATTATTAAAATATTAAATTTGAAATAAAAATGTTGTTCATAATGAAGTGATGAACAGCATGTTTAGAAAAGGAGGAAATGACAGCTAAAATAAAGCAAATCCCACTCTCAGATTCCACAGCAACCAGAAGTACTGAATTACTGGATGGTGATTTGTCCAAACAGCTTTGTGGGAATACAAAATGCAGACTGCATTTCCCCAGCAGTGGACAAGTCCACTGACACCAGTGATAATGGTCAGTTGGTGGTGTTTGTGAGGTATTATGATGATACCAGTGATAATGGTCAGTTGGTGGTGTTTGTGAGGCATTATGATGATACCAGTGATAATGGTCAGTTGGTGGTGTTTGTGAGGTATTATGATGAGGGTATGAGGCAAAGGGGGAGTTTATTGAGTATTTATTTAGTGTTTGAGTGGTGCAACCACTCCTATAGACAACTGTGTGTCCCTCCCTGTGTCCGAGCACAAAAATAGTGTTTTTTTCAGTTCCGAGTATTTTGTAGTTGCAGATATCGTGATATATCGTTGATGAAATTTCATACAATATATCGATATATCGCAAATATCGCAATATATCGAATATTGTGATATTATCGTTATTGAGGGCCTAATATCGCGATATATATATCGTATCATGAGGTACCCATATTGTCCCACACCTAGTACCATGCACGTTGCGACATCATTTACATTACTTAAGACCATTTTTCAAATATTTTATTTTGTAACATTTTGGACACATTAGCCAAACGTTGAGGTGCCCAGATGCCCCTAGTGCCCACTGCCCACCTATTCTATATTCAATTTTAGTTGCCAAACCAATGGGTTGTCTCTCTTGTAATTGACTTTTGTTCTCACTTGCAACATTATGCAAGGTGCATAATGGACTACTGAAGGTGTCTTCCTCTGGGGGGTTTTAACTTTAACACACTGCTGCTATTTAGCAGCACCATGAGGCTGTAAAATCAAGCCCTACAGTAATAATTTGACTTGATTGGCCAGACTAGCAATATAATACAACAGAACTTCAAAAGTTGCTTCTATAAAATGAAGCATGGAATGGTTATGGCTCACACATTCAGTGAAGGCAACCAACCATTTTACCACCCCAAAAATTGGTCTGCGCTGCACGCGCCATGTTATTAATTTATGATTTATATAGGGCCGGTAGACCGATGCAAGGTCTGTACTTTCACAACGTACAACGTTTTACAAATCACATATTGGGATATGGTCTGAAAAATTTCAGTCTTGGGATTTTTTTTGGCTTTAACCCCTGCACACACACACACACACACACACACACACACACACACACACACACACACACACACACACACACACACACACACACACACACACACACACACACACACACACACACACACACACACACACACACAGTGGGTGCAGTGTGTGGGTAGAGGCCACAGGGTTGCTTCTGTCCATGTCTAGACTGGCTGCCTTTGTGTGCTGCGGCGGGATCAATTAATGTATGTGTGTGTGTGTTCGTGTAACTGTGCATGTGGGAGGGACAGGATGTGTGTGTGTGTGTGTGTGTGTGTGTGTGTGTGTGTGTGTGTGTGTGTGTGTGTGTGTGTGTGTGTGTGTGTTTGTGTGGTGTCAGAGCTCATCGTCTCACCACGCGCCCCAAAGCACCTCCTCTAATATGCTCAGCACACCAGGGAGTTCCTCTGTTCTTCCATCTTCTCCTCTCTCTCTCTCTCTCTCTCTCTCTCTCTCTCTCTCTCTCTCCCTCTCTCTCTCCCCCCTAACCCCCTCTTCATGTTTCTTCTATCACCCACATTGCAACCGGTGCGGTGCATGATTTATTTTTTACTTTTAGTTGAATGGCGTTCCTGTGTAACTCGCCCACATGCCCGCACAAACTCTGCCGTGCACTATTTTAAGACTGATGTCCAGGCGCGCATAGCAGCATCTGTCTCATGAATATGTTCCATATCTGAGACGACCTCTCCCTTTCTTATCATCATTCTTCCTTCCTGTATCGTTCTTCCACTTTCTCCTCAGTATATATGCCAGCGCCTCTCTATCTCTCTCTCTCTCTCTCTCTCTCTCTCTCTCTCTCTCTCTCTCTCTCTCCCCTCTTTCACACTCCATTTCATTCTTCGCTCCTATCTATCTCTTCCATACTCTATCCCAGCCCCTTTTTCTTTTTTAATGGCTAACACCCATTTTTCTTTTCCAATCTTTCTCCCTGCCTTCCTGCTTCTCCCGTTACCAATCTCCCCACCTCTGTTCAATTCACCCCAACTCATTTTTCCGCCCTGATCTATACGTTCTTTATTCCACCCATCCCCAGCTCTTCCTCACTCACTCTCTTCACTCCAAGCACTCACCCTTCCTCTGCTCTCATCCCAACACTCTCTCTTGCTCCCCGGCGCGGGCTCATCCTATCAATGAATGTGAGCGATTGTGCGATCCCTCTGTGTGTTAGGGAACATGAGGAGACTGTCAAACAGATCAATAGACAATGCCTGCGCATCTCTGCTGCCCCAAAACCGCCGTCACTCAAACGTGCGCACGGGCTCCATGTGAACATGCATGCACTTTGCAACTCACACTTGCTATGTGTACACGCCTGCGCACATGCACATATTAGTAGGCATGCTTGTGCACACACACACACACACACACACACACACACACACACACACACACACACACACACACACACACACACACACACACACACACGCCACATGGCTGCAGGCACGCATGGAATACCCTTTCATGTCATTCTCTCACATATCATGAGATGGCTGCTTTGTGTCAGCCCAGTGCATGTGGGTCATCCATGGGTGATTGGTGTGTTTTACCGTGATTGATTTCCTGTCTGAACCGCAGGAAGTCAGTTCATCAGATTAAGCGGAGACAAGCCGAGAATTAAAGATAGGAAATAAGCCCCATCACTGTCCTCCCTTCACTCTCTATACACACCAATGTGCACGTGCACGTGCACGTGCACATGCACATGCACACGCACACACACACACACACACACACACACACACACACACACACACACACACACACACACACACACACACACACACACACACACATAGGGATGGAACAATAAGGGATGAAAATGACATGTCACGATTATTGTGGCAAAAGAATGTTTGATTGATTATCACGATAATCAAAATATGCTTGAACTTAAAATGGCACTTTTTAAAGATAATTGTGGGGCTTTTTCTGGCCTTATAGATAGTGTAGTAGGCTATAGTAGATATAGACAGGAAGTGGGAAGAGAGATGGGAAGTGACACGCAGCAGAAGTTGTTGGGATCGGGATTCAAACCCGCGACACGCTGTAGCCTGACGGACTGGTGCCCAGACTGCACCAAAAGTGGCCTTAAAATGTCACTGTTGTTAACCACTTGAACCCTCAGCATAGTTATCGATGACAAAATCAACACATGGCACATACTGTACACACTCCAGTAACAGCCACCACAGAAATGCCAATGACAAGTCTTGTTTTGTCTGCTTTCATAAGTAAGTGGTGGATTAAATTGAAATTGAAATTCCCTGAAGAAACGGCTCTCGATCATGAACGCCATCATGAGCAATCACTGGTGTACAGACGTAGTTGCTTTGAAAGAACATGGAGTGCAGAAATGGCTACGTCGTCGAGAAGCACATTAACACAGCGCATAGACATGCATCCATCTGCTCTCCAATTTGTGCCCTACAGTATAGTTACTCTCCTTTCATCAATTATTAATTTCAGTTCATGTCTCTGTTATTTGCATTTAAATGCTTCTGGTACAGAATGGAACATGTGGTTCTGTGTTTCTGTCGGTCACTGACTCACTGAAGTGATTTCTGCCTGGGTGAGGTGCACTTCCTCCAACAACACAGAGCCACATGTGTTTGCTGCTTGGTTGTTTCAGACATTATTCTGCTTCTAGAAAGGGTTTAACAAGTGCACTGACCAGGTTTGTTTGTCATCTTCTAGGGTAGAACACCATTAGAACACCATTGAACAGCATTGTGTGTCATCTAAAAGTTAATTTATCTCCGTTACATATAGGCCTAAGTGTGGTTGATTACACATTCTGCAGGATGTGCTAATGCTTATGCAATTTGCGTGGAGATGTCTGTGCCTCTAAGGAGCATGTACAATTATGCTATATTAAAAAAAATATGGTGGAGATGCAGCAAAGGGACACAGATAAAGCATTGTAGATGTGCTGAGAATGGAGCAATCATGAAGACATATCATAGACAGTAGACACGCAATTATTAATCTAAGAAATCAAATAAGACCTTGATCCTCCCACGACATTCCCATGCCATTAAAGTAATCTGGCACATCTGAATCATTTGAATCTACAATTGTCACCACAGCAAGTACGTCCCACATCATGTTGTGCACTGTCGTTGTGTTCGATCGTTGAAAACGTCCAACAATTCATACATCTACTTAGAAAGATAGACCAACAACAACAACAATGTAATTTCTGTTCGCCTTTTATGTTTTTTAAAATTGCACAGGGCAGATTATATGACAAGTAACTTAAATATACAAAGAAATTACTGACACGTAATACTTTAAACAAAATGTACAAATATATAAATATATAAACAGGCAAGGCATGCAAGAAACAGCTTACACGTCACTTTGTGACTTGTAGATAGCTTGTAGATCTGAAACATTTTTCAATATGGAAACGATGACAATTATTTCAAATAATTGCAAACTTGTAGATCTGTTTTTTTCAAATAGTATGTTATGTAATAAAAATCTAGAAAGTAACTACTAACTAAAGTCTTAAAATAATTTGAGTGGAGTAAAAGTACAATATTTGCAGATGTACTATAGTGGAGTAGAAGTAAAAGTACTGACCATTGGACATACTCCAGTAAAGTAAAAGTACCTCAACATAACTTAAGTACAGTACTTGAGTAAATGGACTTACCGGTAGTTCCTTTACAGTACACAGTGGGTGTATGGATAATATAAGTACAGGAGTAGGCTACAGGGTAGGAGGCTGCAGTCCATCAAAGTAGTTACTTTACACCAGTACACAGTGGGTGTATGGATAATATAAGTACAGGAGTAGGCTACAGGGTAGGAGGCTGCAGTCCATCAAAGCCAGAAATGCAAGGCTCAAATGCAGATTCTACACAGGGACTGTCCCAATAGATGCACTTCAGCTGTTTGTATTTATTTTTTAATGTGCTTGTTTTAATGCACTGCACTTTAGCAAATTATGCTTATTCTTTTATTTTGTCATAGTTATTTTATTGTACACCGCTGGTCCTGAGTGCGATTTTTGTTTTATATGTGCAAACATATGAAATGACAAATGAAGTGAACCTTGGCCAGTTAAACAACAGTGGGTAATAGTTCACAGGATCGAGGCAGATCTGCAGGATTAGAAGTGTTGTGTAAAATATCACACTCTTACTTGTACAGTCATGTACAAAGAAAACACTGTATTATTAATTAAACTGCATGTATAAAAATAAAACCAAGAAGATGTGAGAAGATTAGAGAAAACATCAAGTGTGTATGGCTATGAAATAAATGTAGGGACTGAGTAGAGTTCATGAATATTCTATATACCATAGCACACGCACACGCACACACTCTCAGGCACCTATGTGTGCCAACCCGTTGCCCTGACTACTTTCCACACAGTGGCCACAATGCAATGAGACCATTTTGTCATTGTCGTCACTGTTGGCCTGCGTGTGTGCGTGCATGCGTGCGTGCGTGCGTGCGTGCATGCGTGCGTGCGTGCGTGCGTGTGCATGTGCGCGGTGGGTGCACCCACACACCACAGAGAAAGAGACATAAGAAAGAAACATGGTCATTGAGTTCAGATCGATATCACTGACTGAGAGATCCCAACAATGTGTTTAGTGGACATTAGTGTGTGTGTGTGTGTGTGTGTGTGTGTGTGTGTGTGTGTGTGTGTGTGTGTGTGTGTGTGTGTGTGTGTGTGTGTGTGTGTGTGTGTGTGTGTGTGTGTGTGTGTGTGACTGTGAGTGATGGAGTGGTGGATGCTTCAATGAAAGTAGCACATGGATGACCACCTTTTTCTTAAACATTGCGTTTGTCCTGTCTTCAAACTCTCTCTCACTCTCCCAGTTCAGTTAGCTCATGGTTCAATGTTTGGTGTTTGGGTCACTGTTTTGGTTCGTTTTCTATTTCTATTCATATCATGTGCATTCGAAAATTCTCTTTATTTTGCTTAGGAAAAACTAAATCCAGTCCCTCACCCCCCTCTCTCTCTCAACCTGTGATCCACCCCTCTCATCACCGGTGTCTTATTGTCTTCAGGCTGCGTTCGTCAGGCCTAGAGGCTTTCTCTCTTCTTCACTTCCTCTCACTGTCTAGTTACATTTCTTTCTCTTTTATTTTTCTCCCCAATGAGGTTGTTTCCTATCTTCTGTGGAGAATATTTGGCTAATTGGCAAGTTCACTCACAGAGACAAATGAAGAGAGGAGACAAGCAGAGAGTCTGACCTTTAAGAGGAAGTCACCTCCTCTCCTCTCCTCTCCAAGTCTCCAAGTTTCCTTCTGGCACATGAATATCCAGCCTTTTTCGGAAGAAACGCACACACGCACGCGCACGCACGCTCGCACACACACACACACACACACACACACACACACACACACACACACACACACACACACACACACACACACACACACACACACACACACACACACACACACACACACACACACACACACAACATTCTGCACATGGCTTCGCATGGTTGTGTAACTGTGTGTGCATACTCGCTCACTTTTAATAGCCCCCTCACCTTGCCAAGTAACCGGAGCTGAAGGAAACGGTCCAGGGCGGAACAATGGTTGCCTCTGTGGTGCAGTCGTCTCGTTTGTCTGTTTGAACCCTCCGTGTGTTCGAGTCGCTCCCCACCTGCCCCGTGGGCCGTGACTGATGATGCCACTGCACTGTGCTGGGGTCTGCATTAGAGCCTGACCTCTCCGTGTCAACAGCATGTCGCTAATGGCCGCTCCCTGCGCCATATATCAGCGCAATGGGGAGAGATGTGAATGATAGGGACAGAGGTGTGACACACATCCACACCCACATACATACACACACATATGTACACAACACACTGCAGTGTGGAACCTGCAGTGTGAAGGTGAGAATGACATTACATTATAGGGATGTTAGTGTTTACTTGCTTACACGCACGCATGCACGCACGCACGCACGCACGCACGCACGCACGCACGCACGCACGCACGCACGCACGCACGCACGCACGCACGCACGCACGCACGCACGCACGCACGCACGCACGCACACACACACACACACACACACACACACACACACACACACACACACACACACACACACACACATACTACATAACATATATACTCATTTGCTGCTTTGATTTTAGAGATATTGCTGTAGGTGGAAATCTGTGAAGAGCACATCTCTCTCTCTCTCTCTCTGAACAGGTGGTTATGGTGTTCAGTGGTGTTAGGTACATGTCCTGCGTCTCTGACGCTCAAACATCGTGCCCAAAAATGTGGTATCGGTCAGGCTCTAGTCGGGGACCACAAGAACTTTATCTTAGCCTACGATCACACAAGACGTTTATGATGAATGTCTTTAGTTTGCCACTATTTCTTCTAGATATTGTACAGTGTGTGATCCCCACGGCGAACCCACCAAAAAAGCATGCGCATGCACAAACAGTTTATTATGTGTGCACTCCATGCAGGTTTGCGCAGAGTGTGACTGTGACTGTTCTTGCCAAACCTGCCCAAATGACAATACACAAATAGAAGCTTTTTTTCCCACCTAGAGCAGTGAAAATTAATCATGTGCGCGAGCGGAGCGCCCACGTGCTGCCAGTGAGAAGTTGAGCGGCTGTATTCATTATCATGGATTGGGGAAAAAAAGCCATGTGCTTAATGTAAAACCCGATTAGTAGGGTTGAAAAACGATTTCAACCCTACTAATACTTTTTACTACTAGGACTTATCAGAGGAAATGATGTAAAAAAATATATAATTTTTTTTTTGCAAATGTTATGCACATTTATAATAATTATTAAATTAATAATAATACATTAATAATTTACATTTGGGGGATATCTTTCACAATAATGAATAAAACATGTTCTATACATTCTAATGATCACAAAAAAACATATATTACAGTTATTTTACTTACTTTTATTAGGGTTAAAGGTCAAATGTCCATACTATGTGGCCTTTTATTGTTTGTGTAGAGGCTCTCTATATTCACGCCTCTCTAGTCTCTATAGTACAGGGATAAAAGAAAACTGGCCATGATATGGCTTTCCACGCCCTGGCCCTGACACGGGCACTTCAGATGACTTAATGGCCTTGCGGAGGAATGAGGTCTTGGTTCTAGAGAGTGCTGGCTGGTGTGTCTGGGAGATATACAACATAATATCTCTGGTGGAGAGCTCTTCAGAGTCTGTCTGTTCAGCGCTGCTGACCTGTCTGCACTTCGATAAAGGAAAATGTCAAACTGTTGCCCTGCGTGTTTTCTCGTTATGGACCCACTTGTCTGGCTGTCAACCTCCCTCCAGGCTGCTTCATGTGTTGCCTGGTCCAATATTATCAGCCAATATCAACATGATGGTTTACTTCTGAACATCAAAGTGACACCATAGGCATGGTGTTTCAGTGTCCAGCATGCTTTTCGATGTTTTTTCCCATGGGTACAGTCGGGTCCTCTGCATTTTCTGTGCATTGTCAGATTGTATCAAGTCAGTGCGCTTCTTGCTCAGACCAGTTTTTTCCAACTGATTGCTTTCCCTCTATGCTGAGAATCAGAGAGGCGAGCTTGTCTGTATATCTGTGTGAAGTTGTGAAGCTGCTTCAAGGCTTGCCACGCTCTCCTAACGTTTTTCTCCTCATTCCGTCTCTTCCTCCAAGCATCTCCCCTTTTGTACCATACAACTCTCAGAAGGATAGGTGGTGTGTGTACAGTATGTGCTGGAATGTGTCAATATGAATTCTTGTTTCTCACTGACTTGCCCCATTATGTACTGACCTGAATATAATAATGATAGACAAGCAATTGACTGAATGCCACATAATATATATATATATATATCCTACACTTTTATCGAGGCATTGGCCCTCATTTATGGAATTTAATTGAAATAGAAAACTGGGCACAGCTTGGTTGGTATACCATCATTTCTTTGCAAAGCTCTACATTTATTAACACAATCTGTGCTGGCACAATAAAATCTCGTGAATAGCTACTGTACCCAGCTGTGCCATCCACGAGATTACGAGATATATTTTGTTCTCTCGTGGTAGAAACACGTACATGCCGATCCGACGCGCACATGGCCGCGCGCACACACAATAGTCATTTTTCTCCTCAAAATGGACCTTATAAAACTCAAAACTTTCACCGTGCTAAGAAAATGTATCCATCGCGCATCGACACAGCCTAGAATGAGGACGTGGCTCAAATATGGAGGGCTATTACTTCCGGGTCGGGCGGAAGTGGTCTGTTTTTATGAGTTTTTCGCGAAATTGCCTGACACTGGCAACCTGTGAAACATTGTGGTGCATTGCAAATCTGGTCAGAGAATGTCAGAGAATCGTTATCATACAATATATAGATCTGCCATGTAAGCATGTGAAACCACATATTGATCACATGAAAATGTAGCCAATGGTAAAACAATCTATATTGTAAAGGTCTACATTGACTATGTGTCATATCCCTCACATACATTTTACGATTATCAAATTGTTTGCAATTAACAGGGTTCTTTTTTATGTGCAATAAAGTTTTCTTTAATTTTAAGATATCCTACTTATTTGGAGTACTGTAACGTTACATTAGCGATTAAAAGCAACATTATACGCTATATACAGTAATACATATCACTAAACATTCAAACCTCAGCTCCGACCGATCTTACTTTTCATGCTGCCAAATCGCACAGATTGTTATTTTCCTTAGTATATATATTTGTCCGGCATTTTAATTGTCAAGGTGTTTGTTGCTTTACGTTTGCACTGGGACCGGTGAGCGTTTCCCTCGATATTAAACGTCCTCTTCATTCCCAGCAATTGACATACTGTATACTACACAGACGTTGCTCTCTGATATTCTGAACTATTATACCACATATTTAATATTATTGTCTCCACCAGGCCGAAGGCATGGGGAGAGAGTATGTTTTGCACTCCGTCCGTGTGTGTGTGTGTGTGTGTGTGTGTGTGTCAGATATTACTCCTCCAGATTCTGTCCAAAAATCTTACAAATCGTTACACAGTATCTCTATGGTCATGTGCTCAAGTCGGATCTGTCCGATATTTCATATTCCATCCTAATTGGCTATAATTGGCTTTCAAAGTTTGCAAGATTGCCCCGTTTTGAAGCCTCAAATCATGAACGCAGCGTGCAATTTACGTGAAATCTTTCACACATTTTCTTACTATGCTGAGGAATATATCCCACCCTTTTCACATTGGCCTGTTATAGCGCCACCAACAGGTTTATTTTTGCAAAACACATTTTTGGAACAAAATGCTCAAATCATCCAATTGCCATCAAAGGCGTATGAATAAATGTCACCCTTTTCACATTGGCCTATTATAGCGCCACCAGGAGGCCACAACCTGACCTGCCCTGGTGGAGACCTGTGCCCCGAGGGGCACTTTTTCTAGTTTCCTTTGGAATATCTCAGTGAAACCGGGCATACGTGTAGCTATGCTTTGTGGAAAAGCTTGGCATCTCAACAGTAACTGGGAACTGGGTGAGAGTTTCTATTTTGAGGCCAGAGACCTTTCTCTTCTTGGATGTTGTCATAACCTCTAGGGTCGAGGCCTCTAAACTGAGAATTGAGGCACTTATTGTTTACAGCCACCACTTTTATCTATCACATGATCACGTGAACCCTGTTGTTAGTGGATTCCTGCATTCGGATCTGCTCTGGTTTTGTTAGCTTGATAAATGAGGGCCATTGGGCCAGATTCACTAAGCAGTTTATGCACATATTTTGAACGTACTGGCATTTACAACAATTGAAACTTAGTAGTCTGATTCACTAATGTTTTATTGTCTTGAGGTTATTGCGGGAGGTCTGCTCGGAGGCTGACTTGTGGAACGGATGTCACTGGTGGACGGTTTTCTGAACTGCCCCCAGTCCTCCTATGAGACAGACTGAGTAGAACAAAATTGTGCCATTTTATCATGATTATGATTATGAGGACCTATTATATGAAGATATGTTGAAAAGTGGTGAAGTGGTCCTTTAAAGCCAAGGGACACAGACAGATGGGTAGAATGGATCTCCAACTTCCGACCGACTCTGTGCTCTACAGCCAGGCCGGTCTAGTATAAAAAAATCACACCCGTGTGAAGTGAGGGGCGCTCATCATCATCGTACATCATCATTAAGAATGGTGGTCCCTTATTGGCCAAGCCTTCCCACCGACATCTGATTGGTTAGCCGATTTGCTAGTCTACATATGACGTACATTTTCCCTTCATTACTTGCGCAAGCAGAGCGTGCAAGTAATGTTATCAGTCAGGTGCTACGATGCGCGTGTTCAGGGCCAGCACATGTTATGACGTCATATGCTGGCCCCAAGCTGACCGTGCAGGTATGTTTTCCGTCATCCTACGAAGCATATGTCCCATGACGTGATGAAGATATGTACCAATGTCCCTTAGAATGCACATGATATGATGTCATACGGACATACGGAAGCTGACCGTGCAGGTATGCTTTCCGTGAACCGTGATGAAGATTATGTACCAACGCCAGGGTATAATTGGTTGACGATGGTGACGTAATGATGATATGTTTCAGTGTCAAGTACATACACATCAAACCACCCAGCTAATCACATTATACCACTATACCACTCAGAAACTACATATACATACATATAGACATATACACATATATGGACATATGAGCATATGACGTGATGAATATATGTACCAATGCCAGGGTATAATTGGTTATCAATGGTGACGTAACGAAGACATGTTTCAGTGTCGGGTGGACTAAAGGTAATGCCCCTATGTATACATGTATGTAATCTGACACTACTGCCATAACAGGCATAAGTAATCATTACATACTTCAAAATACTACTTTTTCTCCTCCAAAAGCAAGGTACGTAGCAAATAGCTAAACCTAATAATTCCAAATAATTCAACGTTCCTTCACAGAGAGGCTGAGATTTGAAAGTTTGTAGCGGTCTACAGTACTTGCACGCTCTGCTTGCGCACTAGTAGGCCATTTATGGCCTACTTGTGTGCAACAAGCAAGTAGGCACTCGACAGAGTGCAGTTCTAGTTGTTAATGTTTTGATGTAATTTTGATAATTTACGTCATATTTGGCAGACATTTATTTCTCCTTTCATTGTCAATGGCAAATATTGAGACGTGTGGTGACAAGATTTAGCAGACATTTGACCTGAATTCCCCTTTCATTGTCAATGGCAAATATTGAGACGTGTAGGTACAAAAGCTTTCTTTTTAGCGTCCCTCAAAAAGAAAGAAAGCATATGTTTTGCCATGTCCATTACGCCATTTCCAATTCCGATGTAGTGGGACAGTGGAGGATATGTTCATCCAAAGGACAGAATCCCCTCAGTAATCAATAAAGCTCTGATAAAGGTTATGGGTTATGGTTATTATCTTTTTACCTCTGCAAAGGTGAGAGAGCAATTAGTATAAAGGGCTTTTATAATATCCTTGCCATGTTTTATTAGCCTTTGGTCATGAGATTGAACTTTATAAATTAACTCCTTTCTCATTCTCATTTTACGTGAGAGTATGGCTGTACTTTATTAACGCTAACGCCACGATACACACAAATGAATGCGTACAGCCTTCTGTGTGTACAACGCAGCTTGGTAAATCACACATTAGATTGTGCTTATAGAAAATACGCACCCCTTTAGTAACTTTATTTAGGCACTATGTTTGCACTATTTAATCAGGCCCATTGTCTTTGGTATTCTCCCTCCGCAAAGAGATCTGAATAGTGTATTTGAAGTGTGATCTAATTAAAATGTATTTTACTCACCCAGAGGAAGTTTTTTTCTCATTGTCTTGCATACTTATGTCCTCTCATTATAACATCCTCCCATCAACGCCTCTATATTTCATTTTTCCACAGTCATCTTTCTCTCCTGTCTCCCTCCATCATCCCCGTTTTCCCACTTTACAGTACATTATTCCTGTCTGCGTCCAACTGTATTACAGTCATAAACCTTCTACCGAGCATATTTCTTTGCCCCTGCTGTCGTCTGAGGAGTGGATGAAAGTGCAGCTTGACAGACTGCATGTCTGTCACACGTTAGCCAACGTTTGTTGACACTTCACGTCGTTTCTTTTCTGTGATGCGCTCAGTTCGTTAGGCACTTCTTTTCAAAGAGAAACCTCTAGTGTCTGTCTTCAGGATGATTTGTTTACACGTTTTTGAGGACGGCTTTGCTGCATTGCTTTCCAATTCACTCAGATCGTTGTGTAAGCGACTGAGTGGAGGAAAGTGCGTAAGTCCACTGTGCACTCACGCACGCACACACGCACGCACGCACGCACGCATGCACACAGTGTGTTTAAATGGATATTATAAATATTGTTATGTCTATTTGTTTAAATGGATATCATACATGGGAATTAAATCGTTTTTTGAGTTTTCATTTTGGCCAAGCTTCTTTTGGCCCCAGGTGGCCTTACCAGATGGTGTCTTTTGATGGTCCTGCCAGGACGCTGCTCTATAGCTATTCATTGCTGTACAGTACACTATACAGCAATGAGATCATTGATTAAAGGGCCACTTCACCCCTTTTGCAACCAGATTTTTTCATGATGTTTAGGACAAAAAACAATTTCCTGTATTTTGTATGTGTGTAATCAGTTTTTAGATATTTTAGTATTTCAAATGCCTAATGACACATCAGGTATAGAGGTTATGCGCATGCTTAAAGTGAATGGCACATCGAGTGGCAAATCGAGTGGCAAAGCAACATGCAAAGTGAGTTTAACATTGTTTAATGTTGTTTAATGCAATCAAATCAGACTTCTCTTGCCACTCAGTAGGCATTCCTGCATAACTTCCTGGTTTGATGATGATGTCACGCGCATACCCTCTATTGGTCTCACTTACTCCCTGGACTACATCTCCGAAAGACAGCCCTCCCCCTCTCCACAAGGAGGAGGCAGTGCACCAAAGCATTATGAAATTCAGCAATTCAGTCAAACATACAGACTACATTATTTCTCTGGCCATAGGGTGCAAATTTCAAATTGTGCTATTGTTTGATTAACATTGAGTTGAGTGACTGCAGTTTCTTCCAGTGGTGAAATGTCCCTTTAACCACACCGTACCTGCAGCAGCATTGGCTGGCTATAGCTGCCCAATAAGGGCCTTTCTCGGCCCCACCCCTCTCCAATTGTTTGTATTTTGTTTAGTTTCCAAGACGGCCGCAGCACCAGGAGGGGGTGGGGCGGAGGTGAGCGGGTGGGGTTGACATATGCCCTTACTGGGCTGCGTTCACACATTCAAGACACCTGTCTTGTGTCTGTCTTGTGTCTGTGTTTAATGTCCGCTCCAATGCATTTCCAATAGAAGCCCATATGGTTTGACCAAACATTTTGTTTGATGGGGGGGCAGAACACATCCATCAAAGCTGTGTTCAGACACAAGTCAGGTCATTTTAGATTTTAACCACTTTAACCATTATTTTTGAGGGGTGCTTGCCCCTCCTATATATAGCTTTTGTCCACACACGTCTCATATTTGCCATTGAAAGGAGAAATTAGGTCAAATGTCCGCCAAATATGACGTACATTTGTGGCAACACAAACTGTGAGAGGGAGGATGACTGATTTAAGCAGTCACACCTGGCCTGAGTCAAACTAGAACTGGACTCAGAGCTGGGTGTGGCTGCGCACCTATTGTGCATGGACTTGATCAAGGCACAACAGGATAAATCAGTCATCTCCACAAACACTCATAAGAGAGGCTCTGTCCGGACAGTGGAGAACCATCTGCTCTCCTGTGTAAACTAATATTGTGATGCTTTCAAAATGTTATTCCCTTGACTTGGAGGAATAAAGCTACAAACGTAAGAAAGCTGCCCTGTGTTGTGTCCTTCCTTGCCCTGGGTAGTGACTAGTCGGTCACACAAACATTAAATGCCGTTGACAATGAAGGGAAAATTTACGTCATATGTAGACGAGCAAATTGGCTAAACAATCACATAAATTAGTGTATTTGGTGTGTGTGTGTGTGTGTGTGTGTGTGTGTGTGTGTGTGTGTGTGTGTGTGTGTGTGTGTGTGTGTGTGTGTGTGTGTGTGTTAGGGATGCCAAACGACTCATATTTGGCCAATTGACATGTCGAGGCCGAAAATCGACGTGTCCCGTAATGAACTGATACGGGACGCACGTTGTTCCGTATTTTAATGTCGGGTCTGGGAATAAATACAGTATGAATGATGGCGGGATTTATTTGACAACTCTGTCCTGCTTTCTTCACGAGAAGAGAAGAGCGCTCACAGCTCAGAACAGAGCGGACCTGTGGCTGTCAGTTGACTTTACGGCATGTGTGAGAGTTGCCAATTTGTGAGATAAATAAGCATTCAGGTCTATGAAAACAAGCCAAAAAGAAGCAACTAATGGGCTATTTGAAAATAGCCGATCTACAAGCTCATAACGCGTTGCGTTGATCTGCTGTTTTCAAAACAATCATGGGATTATTATATTATTATTATTATTATTATTTTCTTTTATAAAATGTGGAATATTCTTTGAAACATTTTACCAACAACACAAATCTTGTATGGGGGTTCCTGGTACAAAATATGTCTAGATCTTAGGTTGTAGTTGGACAAATACATTAATCTGGAACCTGCAAGTTGTAGTTCCAGGATGCAACTACAAACTACAAACAACTTTACAGAAAAACAATCCCAAAGTCGCTTATAATAAAACTGTCTGTGAGTGTGAGCAATGAGATGTGAACCTGGGGTCTGGGAAGCTCAGAGCTGCAGCCATTGGCTCATGATACGAGCACACGACCAATGGGACAGACGGTGGGGTCTATTCTATTCTCAAACTAATAATAAAAAACGATTTTTCGACTCATACGTTTTTGAGTCGCGGTAGGCAATCGAGTCGATTTTTTTTTCAACATCCCTAGTGTGTGTGTTTCTCACCCACCCCCATGCTGGTTTCACCAATGGCCACAAACACTAATTAGCTGGTGTGTCAGCTGGTGAAAGACGGAACAGGAGGATGAGAGCAGGCAAGTGTGTGTGTGTGTGTGTGTGTGTGTGTGTGTGTGTGTGTGTGTGTGTGTGCGTGCGTGCGTGCGTGCGTGCGTGCGTGCGTGCGTGCGTGCGTGCGTGCGTGTGTGTGTGTGGGAGGGAGTCTGTGGACACCCCATGACCCCTCATTTAATGGCACGAGGGATGGATGACCACATGCAGCACAGCATGACATAACAGACACATAAACAGCAACCCATAAGTGTGTGTACGGTAACTGGACTTTTGCTCTAATTTGAGGTCACACATTTAGGGCAACTGTGAGCACAGATACACTGTGTTTTGACTTGTGACTTCACCCATTAAGACCTGAGGACGGTTCTACAAATGCTTTCAAAATTAGCAGAACTATTTTGTGCCAAGAGCCCTCAAAAAGTAATATGTATTTGGTACACGGACCCCCATCTGAGAATGTTTTGTACCAAGGACCCCTATGAGAGAGGGAGGAAAAATATCTAAATCTATTATTCACTTCCATGATTTTTCTGAAATGTTCAAAAATAGCAGATGTACAAGCTCGCAGTGACGCGCGTGAGCTTGCCTTGGTGTTTAAGTGGTTAAATGTTGATAAGAGAGCAACGTATCAATATGTTAACATAACAGAAAATCATACCAGCATTTATTTTATTTTTATGAGGAAGGGAGGGGGGAACACACCAAGCAAGAATAGTTTCCAAACTAGAAAAAGTGCCCTTCTGGGCACAGGTCTCCACAAGGAGGATAGGACTGTGTGAGATGTTTGGCAAAATGTTTAGGATTAATATAAACATGTTTTTGAAGCATTTTGTTCCAAAAATGTGTTTTGCAAAAATCAACCTGTTGGTGGCGCTATAACAGGCCAATGTGAAAAGGGTGGGATATATTCCTCAGCCTAGTAAGAAAATGTGTGAAAGATTTCACGTAAATTGCATGCTGCGTTCATTTTTGTTCAAAACGGGGCAATCTTGCAAACTGTGAAAGCCAATTATAGCCAATTAGGATGGAATATGAAATATCGGACAGATCCGACTTGAGCACATGACCATAGAGATACTGTGTAACGATTTGTGAGATTTCTGGACAGAATCTGGAGGAGTAATATAAAAAAATGTGTTTTACAAAAGTCGGCCTCCTGGTGGCGCTATAAAAGGCAGATGCGGAAAATGCAGGTCAAAGGTTTGTCCTTGGCCTCTAGGGAGTGTGCATGCAACGTATCACGCAGATCGGTGCAGTTTTAGGTAAACAATGTGAAAAGCTGCCTCATGGTGGCGCTATAACAGGCCGTTCTGGAAAATGTGGGGCAGAGGTTCATCGTTGGCATCCAGGGAGTGTGTGTGCAAAGTTTGGCATTGATCGGGCCAACGGTGCCGGAGATTAGCTGATAACGGACGGACGGAAGGACGGACGGACGGACGGAAGGAAGGACACACACGGAGTGCAAAACATACTCTCTCCCCATGCCTTCGGCCTGGTGGAGACAATGACAAAAGGCACCAGAATAACAGGTTACAGTTTGTTGTCTTGATTCATTGTGCAGTCCTAACTGAACACGTCAGCAGCTTTTTACTCCATGGGCAACTTAAGAGACCAACACAAAAATCAGCTATTTCCACTACTTTGCTTTGTGTGAAACTCTTGTATGATGAAGTAGGGCTTTAATTTACAAACAAAAACAAATGTTAAACTTCGACAGTGACGATATATAATAATAACAACTAAAATGAAACAGACGCTTGTCGTTAAATATCCCTGATGTGTGTGTCGCCTCGGAGGGAGAGTAGGAGAGGAAGGAAGGAAGATTCACGTGATAAAGTTCTCAGAATCTCAGCATTTATTTGGTAAAACACAAGATGAAGTCGTTACAAAGCAGTAGCATGTAAAAAAGGTACACGCTAAGTTGTCTGATTCAACCAAGTCTCGGAGCCAAAAATGAGTCTCAGTTGAACAGCCCAGAGAGAAGCCCTCCAAGGTGTTATATACAAAGATCACAGCTCCAGGTCCCTCCTCTCACCGGACATGAAGTAGGCGCTTCCTGACTTTTGACCAATGAGATCTGGCCAGTAGCTACTTCCGGTTACAGAGAGGCGGGCGCCTGAACAAAGACATATCCCATCTTAATTATTTAAACCTTTGACAGAGTTCTAACTTAAATAATAAAACAACAATGATGAATTAAAGATACAATGAAAACATAGTTAACTCTTTGAGAGTTTCAAGGATTTCTATATAGTTTGTAGACTTCTCTATGGCAGAATGGCGTTTTTGAATGATTTATTGACAATTCTCTGTTGTGAATGTGTGACAACGAAAGACCTTCAGAGAAAGCTTGACTTGTCTGCTTCCAGGAAAAAAATGAACTGAGTTGATAAAATGTTTAGTTCTTGTGTTGGAAGCCATTTAAAAGAGCCTGCATTTACACTGTTTCTGTTTCTAGGACAACCAAAAAAAGTTATGCCCGGTTGAAGTTTTATTTTCTAAATAACTTTTTTTCTGCTGGGCATACATAGCCATGCAATATCTCATTTTAAAGGGTGAGTTGTCTAGTTCAATTAAAATAAAATAAAAAGTTTCTCACATGTACCACTGTAGATATTTTGCCATCTATAAATAGCATGGTCAGTCATGATCAATCTGACCTATCCAGCTAAAAGTCCCCATAGCTCTGAAATTGGAACATCATATAAACTCAATTCTTTTTTGGGGTAAAATTAGACATTCTAACGCACATTTTGATATATACCATGTTTACATAGTCTTACCAGTACCTTGTCTATTCATGCATGTATCTCAAAAACCTGTTATGAAGAAACACAGTTTTGATAAAAAACACATCCAAGGACATTGTTTTGATATGACTTGGTGCCCATGATATGTATCAAAATATAGACTTGAATGTATACTGTATTATAAAAAAGAAATTGAGTTATTACCATCTACCGTTACAGAGTAAATCACAGTTGAAACTTGCTTAGTCATATACAATAAACCTCACAATAGTGAACAAAATAGTCATGACAGGTCTAACTCATTGTAAAAGCGTCTTTTATTTTTTACGACTACTAACATAATAAAATGATAAATATTACAGAAAATAAATAGGCCTACATACAAAACAGTTACTCCTCCCCTAGCTCTGATCCATAGCTCTAAATGCGCATTTAGAGCTATGGATCAGAGCTACTCCTCCCAAATGTCCCCAAACCCAGTCCTTGACGGTGTGTGTGTGTGAGTTAACCTGACTCCGCCATATGGGGCAGCAGAGTGTACACTGTGTTCCCCCCTCCTGCTCCCATCTGGGAACTCTCAGGCAGACTTGATGCCCGGCCACAAAACGGCCTGGCCAATCAGCAGCAGCTTCTAGCAACTTCTAGCAGCAGCTTCTAGCTTCTACTAGCTGCTGCTGATTGGCCAGGCCGTTTTGTGAGCAACTTCGCTTCTAGCTGCTGCTGATTGGCCAGGCCGTTTTGTGGCCGGGCATCAAGTCTGCCTGAGAGTTCCCAGATGGGAGCAGGAGGGGGGAACCCAGTGTACTCTCTGCTGCCCCATCTGGCGGAGTCAGGTTATGTGTGAGTAGGCTAAATAAAAAAAACACCCCAAAACTGCCCCCCCCTGAAATGAATGAATGAATGAATCCGGTTCAGTGTCGGAGAACGCCATCGCAGTCTTGACTCTTCATCCTCCTCCTCCTCCTCCTCATCTGATGCCAGTTCTAAATATATAAAAAGAAATAAACATTTTAGCTGTAGTCAGTGCACGCTACTATTACATGGCGTTTTACCCGGCTGCTGGCGATCAATGATTTTATTGTGCAGTGTCTTTGTGGGCCGAGTCGTGGCATGACAAATACAAATAGATGCTTGTATAAGTAGTATCACGATAAAATAATATGGCAACGTTAGAATGAAACACCAATGAGTGATCGGTGGTAATGTAGCTAGCTGCCCAGGGTATATCCAGCACCATTGCGTCGCAATCATCCAGCAACATTGGTACTGGCTATTGCCCGGGCTTGTGGCCCGGCCAATAGCCAGTACCATTTGTGCAGTGTTTGTTAGCAACTACTACTAGCCAACAGCCAGTGGAATGTGGTGACGTGATGGTGCTGGATATACGCTGGGCAGCTACATTACACGCGATCACTCATTGGTGGTGTCATTCTAACGTCGCCATATTATTTTATCGTGATACTAATTATACAAACATCTATTTGTATGCCACGATGCCACGATTCGGCCCACAAAGACACAGTACAATACATTCATTTGATCAGATGTTTTTGTTAGCTACGTCGATCACCTATAGTACCGACCCTTGTTATATATTCTCCGACTATGCATGTCACGATGACTAAACCAGTTAGATCTATCCATATATGGTTCTACCACATCTATCTGATATCAGCACTAGGTCGGCTCGGGCCAAATATAGGGATCGTCTTACTAGACATGTCATATTAGGGCATTTTCGAATACAATAAAATTACCTTTTAGCGAAGGCATCAGCCTTGGTGGTAACTCCGGTGGGGAGAAGAAAAAACATTGCACACGTGTAATCCGCGAGGGTGGATGTTGCAGCCCGGCCAACGGTCTGGGACTGGAGAATGCCACTGGACACGGATGGATCATTTTTCAGATTGTTTTTTTTGCGGCGACTGCAAACCTGGCTGAAAAACTCTTCCTCCAGTGCCCACCTCGGAGGAGTCAACCAACCCCCCTGTTCACTGGGGGCTGGGCGTCAGTTTCCAATAGGAAAGCATACACGTGTGTCACGTGACACGGGAATTCTGGGAAATGTAGTTGATATTTATGCTCAATACTATATACAGAGGTGCGGACCGAATTAATATATTGGTATTAATAAAAAAAGAGAACTACGGAAAATCACGTACAGGGCAGAAAAGACTAATGCAAAACTCCACGTGTTTTCCAGTAGTAATCTGTCTAAGGGTTAAAAGATAACGGAAATAAATGAAACTGAAGAGACTATATTAAGAAATGAATTAAACTGTTTAACCCAGTACAGAAAACTATAATCATTAAAATGTTATTAGTACATTTTAAATCAGTACTAAATGCACTCACTTGTAATAGTTTCATAGCGTTTCTCATTATTCTATACTGACGGAAGATTTGTTAAAAGTCATTTTAAGAAAGTAAATGTTGAAACCAACTACAACAGCCAGAAAGATAGGAGTCTCTCTCTACAGCCAAATGGTCATCGGAAGGTTCTAGATTCTCACCAGTTTTAGAACAATAGGCCCTTTTGAGTTCAGGTGTTGAAGTGTAAACATTTTTTACTATGGTAAATAAGGAGTCGTTGAGTCTACAGCAGAAGGAACATTTTGGCATGAACCTCAGACAGGAGGGAACTTCTTGTTTAGTTTCATACTCAAGTAGTTATGAAATATGATTCATGATACACCACACGCTTTTTCGGATGGAAAGGTATAAGAACATTAGGATTTCCAGGTCTAAATGCGTTTCCTAGCTACTGTCCTCTCTGTGACTCTTTCAGTGGTGTCTGTCCTGTTGTTTTGTTGGACCGCTATGTGGTGCTCATGAGAGCCTGGGAGAAGTGGCATACATTCAGCTCAATTCCTTGAACTCATTTAAGAGAAGTCAAGTGACTCCTTTTCATCAGTGCCTCAACTCTGTACTGTTCATAATACTGTTCATAATCTACATTCTCTACAGCTACACCTATTCAAAACTAGCAAGGTCATCTTCATACAATGTCCCTTATTCAGTCCCCAGCATGGTCGAATGGAATGTCTTTCATCACCACAATCAGAGAAAGCTCTCTCTCTCTCTCTCTCTCTCTCTCTCTCTCTCTCGTTCATCTCTTTAGGAGTTTTAAAATGTATTGAAGGATAGCCCCCCCCCCCCCCTCTTCGTTTTCAAGGGGGTCTTGAACTAGAAACTATTTTATAATTTTTAAATACGGGTGAATCGCCGGCCTTGATGAGGTCCAAGCTATCAACAGCATTGTCCTTTTCACAAGATCATTACCACTATAAGAGAGAAGGTTCTTTTATTTTCTTATTTCTCTCCCGTCCATCACTCTAGAAACTTTTTGAATCTTTTTAACTCGGGTGAATTGCCGGCCTTGATGAGATTATAAATTATCACTAGCTCTAGTCTTGCAAAAAAAATACTTTTTCTTTCTTCAGTTTCATTACGATTTAAAAGTTTGGCTTATATTTTATTTAAGTTAAGTAAGGACCATGAGTGACTATAAGTCCTGAGTTCACCTCGGGTATTCTTTCTTTGTTTCCTGAAATGGAATGGCACCTTTTGTGTCTGTACAAGGAAGTGGCTGGTTGACAAGGCATCTGCACTACTGTATCCGCAACTCCTACAGTATGTTACAGCATAGCTTGGTATAGCTTCTGTGCCACACACACACACACACACACACACACACGCACGTGTGCGTGCGTGCGTGCGTGCGTGCGTGCGTGCGTGTGTAACCATATATACAGTATATCATATATACCATACCATATACTGTATGTGCAGTTTGCAGAAGTCCTGAGCTGGCAAAGCGTTTCCGTGAGAGAGGGAGCAGATATAATCATTACACTGACTTCGACTAAGGCCCTGTCCCGCTGACTCTACTTACGCTATTCCACGATGCTGAGCACGCCGCTAAAGCAATAAATTGGGGGTGTCCGAGGTTATGAGTGACAGCTGTCACCATCCGTCAGCGTGTGTGTCTGATGTCGAGGTGACGAAACAGGCAGTATGGAAAGACGCCTATTTTGAAATCAAAGATTTGATTCCTTGCTCGGATTTCAGGAGGTGTACTTTAGGTCCAGACTCTATATAGCATTTGCAGATTGTGGAATAGTTGTCTGGCTATACACAAGACTACCTCTGCCCCATCAGGCTCTTGTCTGGGCAGAGTGCAGCTTTCCTGGGGGCAAACCTGTCCTGATTCTTTATTTATGTTGTTTGGTTTTTCTGTATCAATCTACAGCTGCTATTTTAAAAGTTGAATCTTCATATAGCAGTTCGCTCTGCCAGTTGCACGTGTTTCTAGTCCATGGCCACAGAGAGGGCTCACCAATCAGAGGCCAGCTGCAGACCCAAGTTCCCAACATTCCGTTGGCTTGTTTGAACAGCTTATATTGATATTTTAGGCATTAAATATGCTGTGTGCCTTTCTCATGCACAGCTGGCTACTTAATTACTATAGTTTTGATGCAAAAGGTTGTGACTTCTATACTAGTGCAGCACCCATGGAAAGCAAAGCAGTCTAGAAAGGATGATTGATTGGCATCTTTATCGATCATGAATTAAAAACACATGCTGGGGTTCAAGTGGTTAAACGTATAAAGTATAGTTATTTTCAATCTGTCCTAAACGGATATTCTCTCAAGTTTTCCTTACATGGCAATGACATACTGTATCTGAAATAAGTGGGAAAGATTTACGTACCGTAATTATGTACGGTTCTGCAAACGAACTGCGTCATTCAGGGGTGGATGAAAACACTGGTGAGTGCATGAGTTCAGTATGTGCTATAATGTGTCCCTGGGAACACATGCTGTCAAAATCAATCAATCAATCAATCAATCAATCAAAACTTTATTTGTATAGCAGATTTCATAAAGCAAGTGCAACCCAATGTGCTTCACAGATTACAAATAGAAGAGACATTCAAATAAAAAGAAAACAAAGAAGGAAGAAAGACAACATTTGACATTACGAATAAACATAAACAGGAATGATATGACCTAATTAAAAGCAATGCTAAAAAGTTATGTCTTAAGATTTCTCTTAAAAATGTCTGTGGATTCAGAGAGCCTCAGGTTTACAGGCAGGCTGTTCCACATTATAGGACCATAATAGCTAAAGGCTGCTTCTCCATGCCTTTTAGTTTTGGGTCTATCCTTAGGAACTTCTAAAAGACCGGTTTCCGAGGATCTGAGAGCTCTTCCAGGCACATACCCAGCAGGGAGCATTTCAGACAAATATGCAGGTGCATTTCCATTAATAGATTTAAAAACCAGCAGAAGAACCTTAAAATCAATTCTAGAAGAAACAGGCAACCAGTGAAGTGACTTTAAAATGGGTGTGATGTGTGTGAAAATGACACGGGATCTTTATACTCTAGTCTTAACCCAGTCAGACTTGAGGCCGATTTTACAACTGCCTTCTAAATCAGTAGTTCTCACACTTTTTCACAAATGTTTTTCAAAAATGTTCAAACATAGTAGATGTACAAGCTCGCTGGATATGCTTTCCCGCTAAAATCTAAAATGACACGGATATGCTTTCCTGGCTTTAATCGGTTAATAAATAAGTACAAGCAAACTGCTTCACAAGATCACTTTTGTTGTAAGAGATTCCCTAGCAAATGTTTATTTTATATACACATAACTATAACAATATGCTGTGGTCCATTCTTTGACTGGGAGAAAAATGTTCTGTCCCTGGTGGGTGGAGATGGGGAAAGAATCATAGGTGATGATTGGTTTGTTGCAACTTTGCTGCAATAGCAGCAAAGTTGAGGTTTTCTCATCTTCGACAGCACACCGATGCAGAGAGATGCTCGTTCATATAGACTTTGCATTGAAACTTCCTAAGGACTAGCGTTGAAGCTGGTGGTCTGAAATGGATGTTACTCTGTCCATGGTGCTGAAGGTCACCTATTAGCACACACTGAAGTAAAATGAGACACAAGTAACATGTGCTTAAATTCATTTAGAAAATGTTTCAGATGTCAAACATTTCTGAGATGATAGAATGGTGATGGATGATGATGGTCATGGAAGGGGAACATTCTGAAAGCTTCATGGGCAAAGATAATAAACTTCAAACTCTAAAAAGAAAACAGTCAAAATGACCTCTCAGACATGCTAGTGAGGAAAGTTGCTAAGTGGGGACATTATCAGTTGACCGTTGGCAGTTGATGACGAAAGGGATCATTGATGCATGCAGCATTAAGGTGTATGCATACTACACATGAACAGGTTCCAGAGGGCAGGAAGGTGACAAATACTGTTAAATTCGATCTTCAAAATGTTGAACAGACTTGACAACTGCTGCTAAAACAGATCTCCACTGCATGATTTTTTATCACACATTGTGATATTCAAACTGCATGGTCATTTGCTGGTGCCACTGTCCAGCAACCAATTGAACAGGTTTTCAAGAGAGCTAAAGGTCTTAGACAAGAAACCAAACTCATACCATAATCATCATATCATCATCATCATACTATAATTAACTCAATGTCTGAATGTCTGAATGTCTGTCAGAAACACTGCTGTATCTCCTCACCGCCTGCACCAATCGCTCCCACTTTTCACACAGGCATTGACCATAATAATATGGAGGTCTTAACGAAGCCCTTTTTCCAATTTAACAAATTATAAATGAATAATGAATGTATTAGTGAATTAAAAATGCACCCAGGGCGCAGTACCCCCCGCTGCAAGTATTTTTCTTAATGAACGGCAATTAAAGATATTTATTTTAAAGATATATTTATCACAATACAGTGAATATAAAATCACAGACATCAAAATAAAAATAGGCATGAGAAGCATTTAAGATATTTGTTGAAAAATAATAATACAATAAATGCTGGGGAAGCCTCAATAAAGTGCTACGGTAGGGTGGAGAAGGCCAATCTAAAGAGGTGTGTTTTTAGTTTTTGTTTGAAAATGTTGGTGGAGTTGGCCTGAGGAATTGTATTCCATAATTTTAGTGCATAAAAAGAGAATGCAGCCTCCTATTTTCTTTTGTGGTTTCTTTTTTCCTTTTGTGACAAATCTACAGCACATAATGTCATAGGTCTATTGTGTCATGTTTCTTATGCATTAACACCACCTGACTGACACAAGTGTCGGGTGATTAATGCACACTTGAAATCCGGTGTCAGGTGCTAATGCACACTGTTGAAGTTCAGGATGACTGAACAGTGAGTCACTGCCTTCTTCTTCCCAGAAGGAGCTGCATGTTGATGGCTGTTAATGTCTGAGTCTGTCTGTGTGAAACTGGCAGTGGGCGGAAAATACTCACCTATTTTACTCAAGTAAAAGTATCAATACTGCATTTTAGAAATACTCTAAAAATCTGAATGTCACGTTTAACACGCGTACGTTTTCAAATGTACAAAAATATTTTGAAAACACACGCACACACACGTCACACACACACACACACACACACACACACACACACACACACACACACACACACACACACACACACACACACACACACACACTCTGTTGTATGTTATGTTATCCATTCTATTACTGGACAATGAAACGCATCAGAGCATTGAACGTATACAACACTCTGATCCAGTACTGAATACAAACTTAGGTTAAGTACTGAACACTGAGTGTGTTGTTGTTGTCTGTGTGTACCATTAACTTTTGTGTGAGTCAATTGATGGACTCTGACAGTTTAACAGCTTTCCATCGGTTGAGCAGTCTCTGTTTCACACAAGAAACACACCCAGACACTTTATCTTGAATTCTCGTCCTGTCTCTCTCTCTCTCTCTCTCTATATATCTCTCTCTCTCTCTCTCTCTCTCTCTCTCTCTCTCTCGCTCTCTCTCTCTCTCTCTCTCTCTCTCTCTCTCTCTCTCTCTCCCTCGTCCTTCCATCATTTTGAATGTCCAACATTCATTGGAGCCAAGCAATCAGATTCCGATCTTTGCTCACGGAGGTGCACGAGTACACATCTTAACAGAGTACTCCTCTATCTTATACCCTCATTCATTGTGTACCAACCATCATCTCCTTTTTACACTTCATAGGGTGCATTCTTCACCCCTTGTCTAATCTCTCTCTCTCTCTCTCTCTCTCTCTCTCTCTCTCTCTCTCTCTCTCTCTCTCCTGTGTATTTGTCTTTCTCTAATATCCCGCACTATTTATGCTAGCACACAACTTACGCAACTCACTAGCAGCTCAAATACTACCACAACTTCCACAACAAGCTGATCATTGACTAGCTGACCGGCCAGACCACCACGCTGACGCGGCTGCCTTCGGTCAACAGTCAGACACCCGCAGCCTGGTGGCCGGGCCGACGTCCTTCTCATAATCCCATTTCATTGTCATTGCTTGTATCCCACTCTATAATTAGGTCACTCAATGAGAAGCAATTCATATGCAATCATTTTATTACATCAAACAATATCGACATTTTAAACCCGCAGCCAGAAACCTATGTGTCACCCTCGATTCCGACCTCTCCCTGGAGGGCCATATACAAAAGGTTGTCCAGTCCTCATTTTACCACCTTCGCAATATTGCCAAAATAAAACCCTTCCTCTCATGCCCGACTTAACCAAAGTCATCCACGCCTTCATATATTCACGCCTAGACTATTGCAATTCCCTTTACACCTGTCTTTCCAAAAAATCTATTCACCGACTACAATTGGTCCAAAATGCAGCAGCCCGCCTCCTAACAGGTGCAAGAAAGTTCGACCATATTACTCCCATCCTCGCCACCCTCCACTGGTTGCCTATCTCTTTTAGAATTAATTTTAAAATTCTACTTTTTACTTTCAAGGCTAGGTCCGGCCTTGCTCCGTCCTACCTTTCAGACTTACTTGACCCCTAATGATTTAAACTACGCCTTAACCCCTGCAAACATCTAGGCCTAAACCACAATCACAACAGAAGTGATGATCAGTGGAAATCTGTATTGAAACACTGGAGCCTTGATGGGACATGTGCAGCATGGTGAGCATTTTGATTAGCATTTTGATGTAGAACTATACTGACTATACTACAAATCTGTGGGTGGAGAGTGCACTCACAGTCTGTATGATGCAAACAACTTACCATGTACATACAAACGATAATGACAATATGGTGTGTGTGTGTGTGTGTATGTGTGTGTGTGTGTGTGTGTGTGTGTGTGTGCGTGCGTGCGTGCGTGCGTGCGTGCGTGCGTGCGTGCGTGCGTGCGTGCGTGCGTGCGTGCGTGCGTGTGCGTGCACGCCTGTCTCTGTTTCTGTGGCTGCATAATGGATCTAGCTCGTTAAACTTTGATTGCAAGTCTGCATGAGAGACATGATCAGAGTGCAGATGTGCCGATAGTGATTGTGACATTACTCTGTGTGTGTGTGTGTGTGTGTGTGTGTGTGTGTGTGTGTGTGTGTGTGTGTGTGTGTGTGTGTGTGTGTGTGTGTGTGTGTGTGTGTGTGTGTGTGTGTGTGTGAGCTCACGTTCGTGCCTGGGTGCGTGTGAGTCGCCTACAGGAGCAATCGACATAACCCTGATGTCTTTACATGGTTTCCATAATGTGAGAGCTTTGCATGTACACTAAAAGCCTATTTGCCTATCTGCTATTTTAGGTGTGCGACATCTTAGCAGCAGCTAGCAGACACACTGCAATGCATTGTGAGTTGTTGAGATCTTTTATTTTAGGTATGCAACATATTATGGCACACAACCAAGTATCTTTCTTTCTTCCTTGATTTGCTTATGTATGGGACAGTGCAGCACCTTAATGAACATTCAATACATGAATATATAATACAAGAATTCAATACATTTAAAGGGCCACTTCACCACTTTTCTTCATATATTAGGTCCTCACTAATAATCATGAAAAAAATGGCGCAATGTTTTTCTACTCGGTCTGTGTCTCATAGGAGGGCTGTGGGCAGTTCAGAAACCGTCTTCCAGTGACATCATCGATGGGGAATTACAAGCCAATAGAAACTGCAGGCTTTCTAGTCCTGAAAAGTTGCAATGCGAAAATGGAAGCCATCGTTCTCACGATAATGAAAATCTAAACATTTTTGTAAAAAAATCTTGTTTAAAAAAAAAATCTGCCTAATGATGATGTCACTGGAAGACGGTTTCTAAACTTCCCACAGCCCTCCTATGAGACACAGACTGAGTAGAAAATAATCGTGCCATTTTATTTATATGAAGATAGGTTGAAAAGTGGTGATGTGGTCCTTTAACATGATCTCACGTAAACATGCCAGATTTAGCTAGAAGCTCATGCGCTACATATCAAAACAAAATAGAATATAACCAGATAAGAAAACTGAATTATCTGAAAACCAATAATATGCACATGGCAGTCCTTGTCTTAGAAAACAAAAACAAATCATTAAGTGTCTTATCTGGATATGTGCATCGCATAATGAAGTAAATAGAGCTTAATCAACTGAAACGGAAAACAAAGGTATACTGTAGTTCTCCTGGGCCATTCCTTGATGACTGTCTTGGCAGCAAAACAGGGTTGATGAGACTGAAAAAGGCTGTGGTTCTTTTTCTTTGACTTACATACTTGCGATCAGTAAGCACATAGAAGAACATACCACTTACGTTCTTTATTGAAGATATAATATAGAAAACCAACTAACAACTAACTAATCCTAATCATTTTGACTTGATCCTAACCGTAACAGCATCACACATCTGATGACTTTCAGTTTTATGTAAAGCACTTTGTTTCGACAATTGCTCTATAACGAAAGTTTATTATTACTACAGCTACATTATAACTCAAACAGCCTGGAAAGAGTTTTGGAGTACACTTTTGTATTATCTGCATTATCTGAACTTATTAATTAAGTGTGTTGTGTTTTGCTATTTGTCACTTTTATTATTTCATCAAGGTAATAGACTGCGCTGCATAATCAATCATCCGCTGAGGTGGCAGAATGCATTTCCAATTTCATCCGGAATGCCAGAGTGCTCGTGAGTGCAAGACAAATGTCAATTGAGAGTGAGAATTGCTGGTGGGGTACCTGTCTGGTGACATTCAGTCAAATTCACATTTATGTGAATTCCTGTCTTGTAGCCAGAGAACAAATACTATATAACTTTGTATGTGGTAGCATGCTGAATATGCACTTGCTCTCTGAAAATAATATGCACTGTATAAAGTTTGTATAAAGTTTTAATTGAGACTGTACAATTGGTGCACTTGCCAGCATGCAACTCCCTCCCTCCCCTACAAATGCTTCCCACTGTGTTGAATTTTCCCAAATCCATTTCAGCCGCACGGCATCTGTGTATACATGCAAAAAGTAACAACCAGTTGAGTTGCTCCGTGCAGACAGTTGGATTGGCAGTGGCTTAGGAGGAAGAGTGGCTGTTGGGAAACAAAAGGTTCTCAGTTCCTCCTGGCTCGGTGTTAAAGGGTCCTGAGCAAGACATTGAACTTCAACTTCTGCACTGGCCCTGTTCAATAGAATACGGTACTCCATCAAATAAAATGTATGTCTTTATTTGTTTATTATATACATCTTCAATTGACCCGATTAATACAACTGAAACGGCCTGTTGGTAGCAGCCAAGTTGGTCTTGCTTGCTAGCGAATGACAACAATACATTCCTTGTCAGTTCGGCCTTTTGGCTTCCTGCCTACTTTCATGATAGTGCACTGCTTTTTTGAATTTATCAATCATGCTTTGTACCACACATCAGTCAATGCAGAGTGGCCAACATTGTGTATACAACCTGCACGGTCAGCTCTGCACTTCTGTTCCCTGTAAAGTCTGCCCATAATGCTCATCAAGACAGACAAAATATGGAACAGCAGAGAGCGGCAATTAGTTGAGTGTCTTCCGACTTGTAATGAGGCCTTTAACACAGACCTATAAAATATGAAGGCATATAACACAAATGCCTTAATCTATAAAAAGGAACAGATATCCCATAACCACTTATTGAGCTGTCTCTCACACTTTGTCTTGGTATTGCTCTGTTTATCTGCACTTCTGTCTTCGTCTGTGACCGCATGGAATTGTTCTTACCGTGGTGAAAAATCGGCTGGTAACTGCACCAATTTTGTGATGAGATGTGAGCTTTGCAGTGTGTTTGGGGCTGTGATGATTTTGACAGCAATTATTTGTTTAGTTTCAGTCATACTCTTTTGGATAAAAATCTGTTTAGTTTCAGTCATATTTTAGTCATCTGAAATGTTTTAGTTTTAGTCTAGTTTTAGTCGACTAAAAATACATTAGTCGACAGTTGATTTTGATGGTGTCATAACAGCTGATTTTACACTTAGTTGCATGCTGAAAACAATGCGACGCGTTGTGAGCTTGTAGATCTGCTATTTTCAGACAACAAAATGCAACTATGCAACAAAATTACTTGTCTTTTAGTTCTAAATGACAAGTTCTCTTCTCCACTAGTCCCTCCCTAACATTTTGGGAGGGACTAAATGTTGAACATATTTGTTCTTCAACAAATTGATTTGATTGATTGATTTGACGAAATTGTCAATATATTTTTTTATATATAAATATAATAATATAAATATATATTTAGTCATAGTTTTAGTCATCATAGCTTAGTTTTTATTTAGTTTTCGTCTATGAAAAGAGGTAGTCGATGAACATTTTTCATCATAGTTTTAGTTGACAAAATCAACACTGGAGGGGGGCTGTGATATGTGTAGCAGTGACAGCTGAGCTATGTAGTTTGTGATTGTTCTACTTTTGTGGGACACATACATATAAACAGACAGACTGATCTAGTGACAACATTTTTTATTAAATAAAAATACAATACAATAAACATGAACGTTATGTTTTTAGAATGCCATTTGAAAATAAACAACCAACGGCTGGTTATTTAAAGAGCAGATCCCACCATGTCCCCCAGGCAAAGGATCCAACTCATCTATGGCAATGGTGGCAGAAAATAATTTGCAAGATAACTTCCCTTGAGAGAGAGAAAGACAACAACACCGAAGGCAGGCACCCATTAGACATTGGCAGGGACTATGAAAAGTTGATCATCACAACAATGCACGAGGCAGAGGAGAGAAGCAGAACGATGAGAGACTGAGAAAACTTTTCAGCTCATAAACTACTGCACGCCATCTGTGACATGTCTTGGTGCGTGGATGATGTGGTCCTAGGAGAGATCTGCACCAAATATATGTGTGATGCTCACACACACAGGCGCACGCACGCTAATGCGTGTGAAGTCCGCACACACATGTACACAATACAGTATATATTATACACATGCATGTGGACATACATGCATAAAATATACAGTAGAAGGAGTCAGTGAGACAGTTACACTGATTATCTCCCAGGTGTACAGTATGTGCCACCACCACCACCACGCACGCACGCACGCACGCACGCACGCACGCACGCACGCACGCACGCACGCACGCACGCACACACACACACACACACACACACACACACACACACACAAACTGCCACTTATACTGTATACTGTACATTGAGGAACATGTGGGGGAAGCGAGCACACACAATTGCCTAGGCCTACTCAACAGTACAGTGCAAGTCACTGTAGTAGTACTGTACAGTAAACGTATAAACATTATACAGTATATATAATATACAATGAATATGAAGAATATAGACATTATACACAAAGTACAACAGTATATGTAGTATTTAACAAAATGCTTCTATACTCTATTATGTCTGTCCTACATGGGGGCATACGTTAGTCCGGCATACCAATAGTCTGACATACGTGGCCAGTTAAGACTCACCTGTGGTTTCCTCGTGCGGTTGCATGCGTTAGTCTGATGTGCCAGTAGTCCGACATATGTGGCTGGTTAAGACTCACCCATGCCATGAAATGTCACACTCCTCTGTGTACTTTGGTGTAGTACCCATTATCACACTGTTTGGATGACATCAGGGGTATCCTTGGCAAAATGTACAGACACACACACACACACACACACACACACACACACACACACACACCACACACACACACACACACACACACACACACACACACACACACACACACACACACACACACACACACACACAGGTACAATGATTTGTGTATTTACGCTTGTTTGAAGTCAATTGGACAAACAGTTCTCGATCCCATCTAGTTCCCAGTTCCCATCCAGAGTTCCACTTACTTACTTTACTTACGCCTATAGCCAAAACTTTGGGCATAGGCCACGAACAAGAGCTCTCCAGACATCCCGGTCCTGGGCCATCTTCTCCAGCTGTCCCCATGTGTGGCCAGATCTCTTCACATCTGCATCCAGGTCACGGCGCCAGGTGTTTCGTGGTCTGCCCCTCTTCCTTCTCCCTTGTGGGTTCCAGAACAGGGCATGTCTTGTGATGCTAGATGCAGGCTTGCGAAGAGTGTGGCCGATCCATCGCCAGCGCCTTTGGATGATTTCTTCCTCCACCGGGTGTTGACTTGTTTGCTGCCACAGTTCCCGGTTACTGATTGGATTTGGCCAGCGTATTCGGAGGATTCTTCTGAGGCAGGTGTTTATGAATGTCTGGATTCTTGTCATGGTGTTTAAGGTTGTTCTCCAGGTTTCTGCTCCGTACAGCAGTTCCACAGATAAAGTTAAAATTTGCATAACACACTTTAATCCTCCAGATGGCGGTGTGCTTGATGGCTGGCGCGCACGGACACTGACCATCAACTCTGCGACATTGTCTCCAATAAATCCAGACACACTGCATTGTATTACCTCTTTGGCTCTTTGCCGTTTATACTACTTCACTGTCAGCCTGCCTGCTATTCACTGTGTCAGTCAGTTCTGTGCTCCAGTGTCGTGTTTGATATTAGTTTGCTATGGATTCTACTTTAGCATTATTATTATTTTGTTTTACTTTGGAAACTATGCCAAGCAAAGCCCCAGAGCCACGTGTAGTCCGCAGACTAGATCAGCGCGTATAGCAGATTCAACAGGAGACGGGCGGCGTTGAGAAATGCGCAGGTGTTACGCGTCGTGCAGCGTCTGTGTGTTTTTTTTTGTTGACGCTTGGCTCGTCGACTAGAGATTATGTCACGTTCTAAAAAAAAACAGTCCACTTCCTTCTTTAGGTACGCATGCATTCACATTGGAACGATCCGTATCTGAATACAACGGTCCAGAGACCCGCCCCCCATGCGGTCCCGGGGACGGTTGGGCAATCCGCTCCCGGGAACGGTATGCATCATTCACACTACCACAACATCTGCCAAGTGGTTCCGAGTGCTCACCCGGGACCATAGTGTGAATCGCCCCTAAGTGTCAGCACTGTTCCAGATATGGCTAACTAAAGATAGTCGATAGTTGTGATGTGTGTGTGTGTGTGTGTGTGTGTGTGTGTGTGTGTGTGTGTGTGTGTGTGTGTGTGTGTGTGTGTGTGTGTGTGTGTGTGTGTGTGTGTGTGTTCACGTGGTCTTGTATCAGTAGCATCTCAGTGTCAGTATCTCAGTGTGTACAATTCCACATAATTAATAGTGATACTATACCTGTAGATTGCTGATAGAGGAAATATGTTCACCAGAGGACCAACTGTAAGTCAGCGCCATATATGGTAGTAGATGCACCATAGCAGAGAGACTGACTCATACAGTTGTGGATTTACTAAGCCATTTGTGCTGGGTGGGTATGATTCACTGATTGTGTGCATTTGACTCAAATGAGGTGCTTTACCAAAGTGGTGCTGCAGCTTTTGATATACAGTTTGCCGTAAATCTATTGTACAAAAAGCAAGGAAATGTACACTCTCCTCTCGTATACAAGGAATGTGTTACAATTTAACCCATCAAACTGGGAATGCATCTGTACCATTTTAGATTTGAGCTAAAAAAAAAACATAATTTTATACTTTGGTTTTTCAAAAATAACATATACAAGATCATATAATTGATGCTGTATAGCGACATGCGCTTTTCAGAAAACTGTTTGCTGCATTGATGGGTACAATCAAAATGGCAGACATGAGTGGTCCGCTGCTCGTACTTTCATTTTACATCACCTCACTAATCTTAATCATTTATGAATTAAGCCATTTTTTCCTTTTCTTATCAGTATCTACTAGCTGTAGCGGGGTCTCGCTGGTGATGATTTTCTTTCTTCTCGAAATATCGTATGCAATGTAATTACATTGAAAGGGCATCTTATCTTGCCTGGAATTCTATTTTTATCAAACACTAGTAGAATTGTTTTTAAATGCTTGCTCAATACAATTATTTTATCTTTTCATGCCAGACAAACAACCATTTGTGTTATTGGAATAAGTAGAACAGTGTACATTATCTATCTATCTATAAATGTCTCGGTATGTCTGTCTGTTTGTGTGTAATCCACGTCACTCGAGAACCGTTTGCCCCACCGACTTCAAATTCGACACACGCGTTCATCATTACATCATCCACGATGTTGAAGATGATCACTTCACACGGGTGTGATTTTTTATATCTCATAATGATTCATATAGTCAAGTTCTTATTGCTTCACAGTTATTAACAGACAACAAAAAATGCTCAGAAATATACAGTTTTGGATTAAACAATTCACTATTCTAAAATAAATGACAAAGCAAAGAGCAGTGTTGATTTTGTCAACTATAACTATGCTGAAAAATGTCCGTCGACGATACCTTTTTTCATTGACAAACACTAAACAAAAACTAAGCTATGATGACTAAAACTATGACTACATATACTGACAATGTTATCAACAAATAAACACTAGACTGAAATGTTAGAGATTGACTAAGTGGAGAGGGAGATCCAATAGATCTAAGTCATTTTACATTTGGTTGTGCTCGGGTGTTACGCTCTGTAAAATAGCAGATCTACAAGCAGTAGAGTGTGTAGATCTGCCATTATCAGCATGCAACCAAGTGTAAACGTTTTTTTGTCGATTAAACTGTAGATCAACTGTAGATTTTGTCGACTTTAACCAGACTAAAGGTAAAACATTTCAGGTGACTAAACTATGAATAAACCTTAACATAATTGTATTCATATGACTAAATCAAGGTTTGCTTCAGGGCTGTATTTGCTGTTCAATTTGTATGTGCACTTTTATGTCTTCTTACATGCCCAATGGTTGTCAGTACTGATTGGTAATTAGTTGCAGCCTTTGTAAATTTTACTCTAGTTCCATGGAAATTACCTCAGAGGCTGTGCTGTACTTCTGATCCTTGTAACTTCAGCCCATTATGCTTATCAAAGACATACAAAACAGTGCTAAGTTGCATATTGTATAGCTGTGTGCACATGTACTCACGTGCATGTGAGTACGTGTAATCAGCACAAGAAAATAAATGGCATTTTCTTTTTAAGACAAAAAGGAAAACAACAAAGAGCTTCCATCACAATCGGCATGGCTGTCTGATCATCTGGATGATCTTCTATTTAAGGGGAAATTTCTCTCAATCATCCCTTTTGATGTTCTGTTTTCAAATGTTCACTGATGAAAAAAGTAAAACAGCTCTCATCAGTGATTATTCAGAACATTGGATGTGTGGAGTCCACACATCCAATGTTCTGAATAATCACTGATGTTGAAAAGCAAATTTGCAGACAGCCACCTCTGAAGGGTAGAGACATACACATACCGTCTCTCATCTCCATTCAATAGTTTGTTTTTGCTGAGCAGTTTAGTTGGATATTGTATGTGCCTGTGTGTGGTCATTGGATAAACATGATTGATATACTTTCTTTCTTTCTTTCTTTCTTTAAATTTGCATTAGGTATTTACGGGCCTCTAAACAACCCAGTGCAAAAAGTGATGAACCCGATAGGGGGAACAAAAATGGGAACCACTGTTTGTTGCAGAGACATATTTTCCTTCACCAGATTTTCACCAAACCATGGTGGTCCGTGGCTCAAATGCAGAATTTCTGAATACTGTACATGATGGACCTTTATAAAAAGGGTTGAAAACCATGCTATAAAAGAATGACACTGATTTAGATGTTTCATGATGGCATGGTTACACTGATAATTGCTCAATATTTGTGTAAGTAATAAGGCCACATGATGAATTCTAAACGTCACACTTTTAAATAGAATGGGTAAACTATCTAATGGCATTGCTGCTGTTATACTTTCTGACGGATGTGAACATTCTGCAAAATTGACAGTGAGGATGAAAAGTCACCAGAGCAAAATAATTAGATGGAGACAGAGGGATGAACGGGAGGATGATAGACCCGGCGAAAGAGTAGAGCAAATTAATAACATGCCTGTTGGAGTAATGGAACATGTTACAACGCTGGAAGACGTTTATACACCCATGCACGCACCCACCCACGCACGTTCGCACACACAGGGTTCCTACGCAAGTATGCAAAGTGTGGAAAAGTATGGAATTTCATTTTATACTTTTCCAGGTCTGGAAAAGTATGGGAAATGTAAAATAATGTATGGAAAAATATGTTCTGTTTTCCTGGGCAGAGAACTCGTGGGGAGGCCCCTGGGCCCTGGTCCCTGCCTGGCTGTGATTCCAGCTCGTGCTGTAGCCTTTAGGTGCCTGGGGTGTCCATACTCCCAGGGCTCCGCATACATTGTGGGCACTAGTGGGCCTTTGCATGTCGAGGCTTCGCCTAGTGCTGCACAATTCATTGGAAAAAGGTTGCAATCTCGATTCAGACTAGCCTCGCATAGCGATACTAATATCTCTGCGTGGATATTAGTCTTGTCCCTCTCAGTGTTAGATATGTTTCTGCAATGTCCTGCCCGGCCCATATTTGCATTATGGGCCCTGGTTGGTTGTAGCTTGGTTCCAGACGAATCTGGTTGGCATTTCGGCTCTGAATTCCTCCCACAATTGAGAGGGGCCAGACTTAATCTTCCTGGGGCAATATGCATTGCAAAGGCAGATGAAGGCTGGCTATGCGAGGCTAGATTCAGACACCTACCCGATCTCAATTCCTAAATTTGAACAAGAATCGTGCAGCACTAGTTGGCAACAAAATGCCACAAATCACAAACACAGTGTCCAATTTCCATGAAATTATACACAAACATTTCCACTAGGCCAAGGACGACATGCCACTATTTATTTCCCAAATCAGCCTCACGGTGGCACTATAACAGGCCAATTCCTGTTTTTACCTATAACTGCATCGATCTGTATACAACTTATGTATGCGCACTCCCTAGAGGCCATGGAAAAACATTTTCCCTGCATCCCTCCACATCCCCCCACACACCCTTCTTGTTTGTCCTTTTTGATTTTGATTTCTAGTTTTTAACCTTTTAAACCTTTTAACTAGTTTTTCTAATAAAAATGTCTGTACTTCTTTTCTGTAAAGCGACTTTGGGTACCCAGAAAAGCGCTATATAAATCGTATATATTATTATTATCTGCCGGTTATAGCGCCACCATGAGGCCGATTTCTGCAAAACACATTGTTTATGTTAGTCGCACAGATTTCATCCAAATCTCACACAAATCGGTACACATGATCTCTGTAGTCATTCTACACTGATTAGCTAAGATTGCCTTCCAACTTTTTCAGGAGTAGCCCGTTTTGTACAAAATGTCCTGCTCATCCAGAATTCTATCCTCAGAGATGCTATGAGTGATCTGGCTCTGCATTTCATGAAGGAAATTGTTGCAAGAAACAAACAAACAAAAAAACATGTTTATATTACTCCTAAACATTTTGCCAAACATCACACACACTCCTATCCTCCTGGTGGAGACCTGTGCACAGAAGGGCACTTTTTCTAGTTGTCTGAGTTGCCTGCACATCTATCGAGAGAGACAGTTACGGCACTCCCGATGACTTACATTATAATGTAGAATATACAGTATACATCATGTATTGAATTATATTTTATTAAAGTGTCAAATCACAACAAGTTGTCTCAAGACACTTTACGTGTAGAGCAGAGACCCGACAGAGATCCCACCCTGAGCAAGCAATTTTGCGACGGTGGCAACAAAAACTTAACTGGAAGAAATGTCAGGCAGACACAGGCTCTAGGGTGGGCTGACAAACAGCCTTCTGCCTCGACCGCGTGTGAGTCATAACCGGAAGAATAAGATCGCGGTTACAAGCGTCCAAAATGTGTTTTCTCAGACGGGTGTCCGGCTGTCCGCCCTCTCCTTAGAGATGGGGTGAGAACTCATCCGTTAGAGACTCAGAGTAGAACCGCTGCTCCTTGACGTGGAAAGAAGCCAGCTTACAGTAGGTGGTTTGGTCATCTACTATAGAAAAAAGTATTATGTTACCAGACTATTGACTCAAAAATCCACACATGCCCCACCAAATGAGCTGAAAGACAATGTGATGATCTATGAATTGCATGTACATAGCATCACAAATAAGATCATGACAAATGTGTTGACTCTGAACATTTATTTGTTACGCAAATACGCAGTGTAGTTATTTTCATAAGGAAACCATAATTGTTTGGCTGCATTCATTGTCATGTCCTGCATGGACACAGTTAATACATGGGGCTTCACAGACGGCACAGACATTTAATTATTTTTATTGACTCATTTTCGGTTGTTATTTAGAAAAGAAATTCACCGGGAGAACAATATATTGTTTTTCCAATCAAGTAAGGGGAAATAATGAGTCTAGGACCATTTCAGTTAGTTCACTTATTTATAATTGTTTGTTGTGCTGACATGTATGTTTTACTTTATAAACAGCCATTGAAGCAACGTTGGTGGACTAGTTATCTTTTCTAGTTCACTGGTGAAATGAACATCACTTATGTTAATCAGAGCTCCTCTCCAGGGAGAGTCACTATGGGGTCCAGCCACACATACCAAACGGGTCGCCCCTTTACCAACTCCCCCCCGGGCGTACAGCCGGCGGAAAGTAACCTAAGTAAATTATGCTTAAATGGTTAAACCTAGCCTTATTCCTAAAGTTAACCTCAGTAAAACTATGCCTAAAGCTAACCGTATACCTAAACTTAACCCCAGTAAAACTGCCTATAACCCTAAACTAATTTCTAACCTTATTCTCAGTAAAACGAAATAAAGAATACAAGAACCGCGGCACCGAGCGGTTGGCGTGAGGTCAACGGAAAAATTGTGGGGCGAGATGGTTTAGGGGCGACCGTACCTGATACCCCAGCCACCAGGTGGCGCAGACACACAGAACATTACATACACTCACAAACAATTCTATTGGATCGTGACATTGTCGTTCCACCAAGGTGAGGTCACTGACCCTGCCCCTCAGGTATATAATTGTGTCCTACACAATTTGTATAGGACAAAAATACCGATTTGCTCGTCCACATATGACGTAAATTCATTGTCAATGGGAATTGAATGTGTGTAAGACGAAGATCTACACTAATAGCTGAATATAGGACGGGCTAGCGCACCTCAAAAATGTAGTGGAGTAGAGTACAGGAAATTGGAAATACTCCAGTAAAGTAAAAAAACAGGAAATTGGAAATACTCTAGTAAAGTAAAAATACCTCAAAACTGTACTTAAAGTTAACAGTACTCTTTAAAATGTACTTAGTTACTTCCCACCACTGAACAGCTCCAAAAACCATCAATGGGGCTGACATGACTCATTCAGTCTATGATGGATAGCCCAGAGCCTGCCAGCTTACATCCTCGCCACAAGGGAGCCAGATTTGAAGGGTTGAGCAGATTTAAATAGATGTACAGTCTCTCCCAACAGACTCAACATCCACAATAACGTCATATACTTCTGCCCAAATAATGATATTCAGATATTAACATTCTGTTCCGAAACGCCCATGAACCATAGTGGCACGCTCAATAGAGTGCAAATATCCACCAGGATGCAATGCTCCAATAATATTACTTACTTACACTGTCTCTCTCTGACAAACACACCTGTAGTCTAACAAGGTGCTGTGATGTGGTGCATGCTGTTCTGCTGATGTACTGCACTGTCTACATGAGTTTCCCACCAGGGAGTGCCATCATGTGAAGACATGCTGGCCAGTCGAGTCTGGGATATTGGACGTGTGGAAGCAACACAGGACAGAGCGCAAATGAAAGCAGCCTCATACTGTCTGTCTGACAGAGTGATGGAACACGTTCTCTCTCTCTCTATCTCTCTCTCTCTCTCTCTCTCTCTCTCTCTCTCTCTCTCTCTTAAACTCCCTCTCTTTTGTATTTGTGTATGCTGTATGTATATGCGATATTTATACTTTTCCACTATTATGAACAGCACGACTACACAAAAACAATGGCCAGGTTTACATGAGGACTTTTAACCTCTTTTAATTACGAATAAACACCTACAAAAACTTAAATCCGAATGAAAATGCCCAATGCCCAATTAAAAAACCATTCCAATGTAAGGGACAGGTCGAAATTTAAATAGGGTTACCCCTGGAGGAAATGTATGTGCCCTGATATAAAATACCATCATAGAACATAGAGCGCGTTTCTTTGTGCATTTTGCAGATCCGAAACAAAGCGTGGAGCACAGCAGCAACAGTGATGATGATCCCCCTCCTCTGTGACTGTGAGTCAGTGGCGTGCACAGATAGACACTAGGGGGTGCTAGAGCACCCCCTGCCCTTTTGGCAATGTGCCCTTTTGGAAAAAAAAAAACTCATGACAACACAAACAATATTTTGGACCAAACAAATAATTACAAAGAAGAAAAACAACAAAAAAAGTGTTTTGCCGTTTTTTCTTTTAATTATTTTTTTGGCCCCAAAATGATTTGTCACGACTCGAGTTGGCTTTGTCCGCGGCGTAAACGTCTTTAAATAAATACTTTCTGAAATGTCTATGAGGAAAATGAACGGAGAATCATTTCCTGGTCCATGGTAAGGGGCGGGACTGCGACGCTCTATAGGCTAGCGGAGCCTATGTATCTGGATTGCGATACTGTACAGTGCAGCGGGGGACTCACAGAAAGACAGTGGAGGAGTGGACGCAATGCCATCAGCCCGCGGGCACACGGGCACACACACTACTTCTCTGGTAGCCGCGTTGCGCCCGGAATAGCCTATATTTAATGCCATGACATGATGCGGCTGTCACAAAGCTCTATGGGTTCAAGCGTGGATTATCTTTCGTCGCACGATGGTGTAGTTTTTCGATTGATTGATTGATTGATTGATTTATTAACAGTTTGCAGAATTAAGGTGGTTGCACACCGGCTGTGTTTTTCTGAAAACCGATGGAGAAACACCCCAAAAAATTCGCGCCCGGTGTGTGGAGACCTTTACAGTACATTTCAAGTACAACTCAATACAAAAACTGTTAACTGTGAGTGGAGGACACCATAATAAAGCATTACAGCATTGCAGATAACAATATGCGATGTAGGCTACAAGACCACAGATGGGTCACGTTGTCAGCCTGTAGACCAGCTCTTACACAATGTACGTGCATTGTGCAAAGACGAAGCACAAAGAAATCCAATAGCCTTGTGAGGCGCACAAAAGTTGATAAATGCGATGCCCCCCCTCTCTGTTTACCGCTTTGTGTGTGTGTGTGTGTGTGTGTGTGTGTGTGTGTGTGCGTGCGTGCGTGCGTGCGTGCGTGCGTGCGTATGTGTGTTCAACAGTCTCTCTCTCTCTCTCTCTCTCTATAACGAGCGACCTTGATACAATATGTGTTGCGTGCCCTGGCCATGCTGCCTATTTTCACACCCAATCGGATTTTTAATAAAGTACAAAACGAGATGATCACCTTCTCAGCGGAGAAGGGGACCCGCAGCGGGTGAAACAACGTAAAGACATAAACATATGCCCGCTGCTGCGGAATGAAATAATGGGATTTAAAAGTATCGTCCATGTAAACACTCATTCGGAATGACCATTTTCCATGTAAACTCGCAGGAAAAAACATTACTTCCGATTTATTTTATTCTGAAGTTTTTATTCGGAATGAAAAGCTGTCATGTAACCGCGGCCAATGTCGGTGTACTGTAAATAAGGAGATTTGCTGAAACATACATTCATATAGACTGGAGCTTTGGCTTGTGTTCCGTTATATTTATTATTGAAAAGGTCACTGTAATATGTTGGATGTCTGGGTGGTGCAGGGGTTAAGTAACGTGCCTGCCACTAGGGAGACAGAGCTTCGATTGCTCCACAGTGCTCCATTGAACACAATTAGCTGTGTTCTCAGGTGTGAAGCTGGGGGGGTTGTTTGTAAGGTAATCTTTGTCGCTGCACTAGTAACTCCTCTGGTTGGTTGCACTTGTTGGCTAGTGGCGAGCAGCTCTGTGTATCAGAGGAGACGTGTGCTTGTCTTGTCCATAGACATATATACGTAGACGCCCTTTCCGGCTCTGAGGCGCGTGTCACCATTGAAGGCACAATTTTCCCGAGATTCCTTGCAAAGCATTTGCCTTCAATGAGCAGCTTCCGCGTGTGTAACATAAGTCCCGGAAAAGACGCGCTGTGATTGGCCAGTAGTCACTTGAGTGACAGCGAGAGACATGGAGGAGTCGCATGAGTGACGTCACTTGGGCAGCGACGCAGTGTGCCTTCAGCAAATGCCTTCAGCACTTCTAAATAAGAAAGCTGCGGAGAACTGTTGCTTTGTGTTCACTCTTTAATATTTTCTGTTAGTAATCTAATCCCCCCTGGCTCTGATGTTGTATTGTTGTATTAATAACTTTGTTGTTTGTGTATATGTATTGTCATGACTGTCATAAAGATTTGTTAGGGGAAAAAAAGCCTTCAGCACTGCACTTCCGCCTTCATTGGGATACACGTCGCTCCAATGAACTGCAACGGCCAGTGAGGCATCTATTTTTTATAATATCTATGGTCTTGTCACCCTCCCCAGGTCAACAAGCAGGGACCAAGCTGTAGTTAAGAGTCATTTGTTTGAGGGGAGTTGCCATAACTAAATTGGAGACAAAAATAGAAAGACATGTATTTAATGTGATTACTTGACGGTCAAAAAGATAACTTGTGGAACAAAGACAAGCATTCACATTTTTTTGATGTAGTTCTAAATGATGACAGAAGACAATAGTGGCACATGGCATGCTAATGGTCCATCATTGACGAGCAGCTTCATTTGGGAATCTAAAAGCCATGCGTAAAATAATTCTGGGAGGTGCAGTTTGGCTGATTGTGTAAAGAAAACATTCCCCATCCCAACCAACAAATGAACTGCACACATTTTTGGATTCAAATACATTTTGTTGTAGTTTTGTTGCGGTTTGTGCACAGGAGCTAGGACGTGAACAATGATTGACATGGCATGTCTTACAAAACACATTGTTATAGATATGTTCTAGTTACGTTCTTAGCTTACGCATGTTTCTTGATAAATGCATTTTATATATGTGATGTATTCCCATACTTTTGTTCTTGCCTAATGTAAATCGCTCTGGATTAAGAGCGTCTGCTAAATGCCTAAATTGTAAATTGTAAATTGCTGTCGGCTGGAAACCTTGTACGTTTCCAGAAATTGAAAAATATGGTCCAGTGGATGCAATGTGTAACTCTTCATTTTACATGTACCGGAAATATTTTATATTATATTTTGGACATATTAGGTGAACATTTTTATAAGGTTTTCATTGAAATATGGAGGGAAAAAGCTGACACTTTTGGCATTTTTTGCTGAAAGGTGTAGCGAAGTTACTGGAGTCCTGGTAAAACATTGTCTGCATCAAGGAGACCATGCCAGCTCTCAATTACAGGATGTTGCATTTCTTTATATGCATAATCTATTCAGCAGTTGAGTTAATTGCAAACCTTTCACACTATTCCTGTCCTCCATTGTACTATTTATTATTGTATCCATTCAATTATTTGCCATTACATTCCACATCACCACCATTGTCACCATTATGGATCATTGTCATCAGCAGCAGCATCAAGGACACCATTTAGACTGGGAAATGCTATTAGGGACATTGTATTTCGATCTAATGTGGGGCGGCTGTGGAGCAGGTCGTCCAATGATCCCAGGGTCAGCGGTTTGAATCCCGGCTCCTCCTGTCCACATGTCGAAGTGGGCAAGACACTGAACCCTACATCATCTCCAATGAGTTGGGTCGGTGTGAGCTTCCCACGATTGGTGTGTGAATGTGGGAAGTGAAGACGCTGGCGTCGACTATTCGCCGCTTCACCTCCCAATGTATGAATGAATTAACCATTGTAAAGCACTTTGATCACTTGGAAAAGCACTACAAAAATGCAATTCATTATTATTATTATTAAAGTGGTCCTTGATGTTAATAATGGAAGTCAGTGCCACTGCCCACATTTAAGTCATTGTTAATTCCCTCTCTGCACTCTGCTCTCTAACTCCCCTCATCCTAAACTCATATACTAAATACTCTTAGAGTTTTATGTCTTGATGAATTGAATACACAGGACCACAATGGAAGCAATTTTTGCGTTATCCTTTTAGCATTGTTGCATAACTGTACCTCTGTATTGTTAATAAAGTATTGAATCAATCAAGCCATTTTACAACAACATTGAAATGGCTACCGGTATATACTGTATGCTAAAAATACATCGTATTCAGATTCTGTGTTATTTGACCAAAGTATTTGTTGGTAAAACTTGCAGTGTTTATGCACAATGTGTTATATGATATCTTCATAATGCATTATAACACATGTATTGCATTGTAGCCTATACTTTTCTCTACCTTAAATCTAATAACAGTACTATATAGTATACTATACATTCTACTATGTATAGATATCTCTGTTGCATTACGGGCAGTTTTTAAAAGTATAGACTTTTTAAACACTAACCATATGCTAGGTTATATTGCACTAAATCACATTTTGATAAGAGGCTATTTTTGGCATGGCTGAGAAGAGCAGGAGAAGAGTTGTGGACAGAATATGTCCATGTACTATTAAGAGATACAGCATGGACGTGTAGTGTGATCAGCAACATCACTCTTCTTTTTCAATCCCACTCTTTCTCCTTGGATGGCTCCCGTTTTGCACTTGCTTGCTCGCTAGCTTACCTTCCTATATAGTCCCTGTAACAGCCCCTTCCCCATCCCCCCCCACTCCCTCATCCCCCCATATTTCATATTCCCTACTCCCAAATCCCTTTATTGAATCAAATCCAGAGGACACAGTTTCCTAGAAGCAGCAATACGGTGAAGGACCACCGCAATAAAACCCCTGAGGATGCATAAAGCTCTGCCGTCCATGCTCTTCCATCTCTGCGTGCCTGCTGGTGGTGAGTGAGGACGGTGCTGGTGCTGGTGAATTTCCCATGGCACACACACACACACACACACACACACATACTGCACACACACACACACACACACACACACACACACACACACACACACACACACACACACACACACACACACACACACACACACACACACACACACACACACACACACACACACACACACACACACACACTGTGTATAGCCAGAGGAACATTCTGTGTGTTTGTGCAAGGAAGAGGTTATAAGCATGGAGCTGAAAGCAGATTAAGGCCATGTACAGAGAAAGACTGAGATACTGAGTATGTGAGCTTAAAATGTTAAGTCTTGAATAGCCCGAGTAGAGTGTGTGTGCGTGTATGCGTGTGTGTGTGTGTGTGTGTGTGTGTGTGTGTGTGTGTGTGTGTGTGTGTGTGTGTGTGTGTGTGTGTGTGGGGGAGAGAGCATGAGCATCATGTCAAGGTCAGAGCACAAAGGGCTCCACGTTATCTCTTTTTAGGTGTTCAGTTTTCTGTGGTGACATCACCCCTCCATTTTTCCCAGTTGTTTTTTGAGTGGTGCTAGCGCCACTCCTATGCAGAGCTATGTGTGTATGTATGCTTATCGCGTATGTATGCGTACGTAGCTGCAACACCTAAAGTGGCCAGTAGAGCATGCACACACACACACACACACACACACACACACACACACACACACACACACACACACACACACACACACACACACACACACACACACACACACACACACACACACACACACAGGTCAGGGAGGAGTACAGTACAGTACAGTACAGTACAGTACAGTACAGTACAGTACAGTACAGTACAGTACAGTACAGTACAGTACTACAAAGTACAGACCCAATAGTCAGACAGCCAATAGTAAGACAACCAATCGTCAGCCACCCCGACAGCACCACTCACTTCAGACGGGTCTGATATTTGTTTCTTCTCTCTCCTCATTTCATCCTCATTGTATCTCAGCCCTAGTCCTTCGTCTCTCATTTCCACAGTGTTTTCTCTCTCCTCATTTCATCCTCATTGTATCTCAGCCCTAGTCCTTCGTCTCTCTCCTCATTTCATCCTCATTGTATCTCAGCCCTAGTCCTTCGTCTCTCTCCTCATTTCATCCTCATTGTATCTCAGCCCTAGTCCTTCGTCTCTCTCCTCATTTCATCCTCATTGTATCTCAGCCCTAGTCCTTCGTCTCTCTCCTCATTTCATCCTCATTGTATCTCAGCCCTAGTCCTTCGTCTCTCATTTCCACAGTGTTTTTCCTCCATTGCTCTCTTTGTTTCTTAATCTTTTTCTCACTGCCATACCCCTTGGGTGGGGGTCCATTACTCTGCCTTAGCCACCAATATGACCAGCCATCCACTGCTTCCTCTGGACACACACACACACACACACACACACACACACACACACACACACACACACACACACACACACACACACACACACACACACACACACACACACACACAGGGCGGCGTGCACGAGCGCGCACACAAACACGAGCATTTATGCTCATATACAAACACACTGGGCATGTTTGGGCACACTGCTCACGCGCATGAACATTTCACACAACCCCAGGCCTGTGGCCAAGTTGTCTTGGGATTGAGACTAATGGTGAAATTACACAGGCTGCGCTTCTAAACAATAGCCTTCACTCACACTGTGCTGGGTCGATGCTACCCAGTGCCTCCAGGGGCGGAGGCGGGGATGGATGTGGGGGTGCTGTTGGTCAGCATTGGAGATGCCGGGGGTGGATTTAAGTAAGGGAAAGCCAGATACAAGTTAAAAGTGCTGCACTCCACTCCCCCTTTAGCTTGTGTTGTCATTTTCATTTGCCTGAAACAAAAAACACAGTTAATACAAGTTGTATTAACTGTGTTTTTGACAACCCTGGCACAACTCCAAGATTGTACCCAAATGGAGCTGTAAGGGTCACTCTTTTGTTTTGTTTGTTGCTTGCCGTGTACATACTGTAGTAAAACCCTCAGTGTTCCATGTCTATACCTAAATTCTATTATACACTCAAATGTCATTCAGGGTTTTGGTGTTTGCGTGCGTGGTGCTTGTGTGCGTGGGTGGGTGGGTGCGTGTGTGCATGTGTATGATTCATGCACACATCTTTGTCTTTTTTTCTAGCTAGGTTGGTGTGACTGTTTGCAAGCTAGAACAGGAGAATTGATGATTCCCGTAGATGCAGGAAATGAAACACATTTTTTCCTCCTTTCCTGTGAGGCCCCCATTTCTCTTCTCTATCTCTGCTCTCCCTATCCCTTCCCTTTCCTCCCACCTTTTGTGATTTCCCACTATTTACTTCTGTATGGATTTTTTCCCCCCCTCCCCAATGGGGGGAGGAATAGCAAGGGGAAAGAGAGGAGAAGGCAGAGAGACAGACAGACAGACAGAGCCAAATAGAGAGCCTGTGCCTATATATGTTTATCTTCTGCCATTCTCCCTCAGCGAGGAGAGCAGAGCGAGTGGTGAGGTAGGTGGTGGGTGGGCGGGCGAGAGAGGCAGATGAAGGTGACAGAGAGAGAGAGAAGAAAAGGAGAGAATAGAGATATGGAGGGAAGAGGTGTCTGGGCAAAGAAAGCCTTATGGAGTGTGAAGACGGTGAGAGAAATGGCTCTATGCATGGTATCCGGTGTGTGTGTGTGTGTGTGTGTGTGTGTGTGTGTGTGTGTGTGTGTGTGTGTGTGTGTGTGTGTGTATATGTGTTGTGTTGGGGAGTTTTTATTGTATTGTTCTTTAAAAAGAAAGAAAAGAAACAGACCGTCAATAGGTGTGTCTGTGCTTGTCAGTTTCTGTGCTGCTTGCAGCCTGCGTGCGGAGCATTCCCTTTCCTGCAATCTCTCTTCTTCCCTATACGTTACGCCTGCGTTTCTCAGTCTAATCTGCCCCTGTCAGTTCAGTCAGCCTGAATAACATTGTTGGATGTGAACTTCCTACAACCTACCCCCTATACGCACGCACGCACGCACGCACGCACGCACGCACGCACGCACGCACGCACGCACGCACGCACGCACGCACGCACGCACGCACGCACGCACGCACGCACGCACACACACACACAGTATAATGCATACAAGACAAACATACGGTTTGCACTCCTCAACAGCTGAACTGCATATACCCGCTGTGGAGAATATTGTACGGCCATACTGTAACTAGGGATGCTCCGATCAGGATTTTTGGGACAGATCCCGATCAATGATTGTTTTTCTCATGAACCGCCGATACCGATCTTGTGTGTAAGGGGAAAATTTGAATATTTTCAGAATTATATGTCAAAACCCACGTCAAAACTGTTCCTGTGTGTGTTGGGAGGAAGGGGAGAATGTTTAGGCCTGTCACAAAGATGCACAATTACATTATACTATATATCCGATTGACGTTTATACCACTTAACCCATTTAGACCTGAGGCCGATTCTAAGAAATGTCTTCTAAATCCTAAAAGTTTTCTGAAAAACCTATGTTTCTATGTCACTGATGCTCAACCTTTTTCATGTCAAGGACCCCCAGAATTATCTGTATTTGGCGGTGAATCCCCATCTGAAAATATGTTTTTCCAGGGACCCCCCTAGAAGCAAAGATTTGAATTAAAAATGTTCGCTCTGAAAGAATATATATATATATATATTCAAAGTTTTGGGCCACATTTTCACGATTTTTCAATAGCTAAAGTATAACATAATGCTTAAAACACCTAAAGGGGTTCCTGTCCTGAATGGGTTAAATCATGGTATAAGACGATTTCTCCAGATAGGGTAAATTGCCGATCAGAGATAGGGTAAATTGCCGATCAGAGATAGGGTAAATTGCCGATCAGAGATAGGGTAAATTGCTGATCAGAGATAGGGTAAATTGTCGATCACTGATCGAGTCATTTGGAGAGTGGATATCGGCCGATCACAGATCGGTGGCCGATTGATTGGGGGATCTCAACTGTAACCATTGCTATACAAAACTCCAAAGCTCACATTGCTCCTAACTGATCCTCACTGTTTTCACACATGCACCGACTATGTGCAGCATCTACAATATATATAAGGTTTCTGATATCTTAATACGTAAAATAGTAATGAAAATATCATCTGCAAAATTGTTAGATTTGTATCTGTTCTGTGCAAAAGATGATACATGCTGTTATTTGTCTTGTCTCACACGTCCCAATTATTTTCCCACTACCCATACTGCTCACACCTACTGTAGGTGAGTGAAGGAAGTAAAGTCCTGGCTTAGTATCACAAACTTTTGTGAGAGTTCCATTACTTTGGCTTATTGGATTCCCTGCACAGTAACCCAGGTTAGGTTATTTTTACTACTGAAATAGCCTCCCTATACCAGGCTAACTGTCAAGATTAATTTAGCTGTGTTTGAAATAATTTCCAATGGGCAGACAAAGTAGTAGACAATACCTTGGAGAATAATGTCTGATGAGCCCCTAGCTCTATCATTCCCTCTATATATAACTCTTTAAACTGCAGAGAGAACAAGCTACTTTGAATGCTCTTCAGAACTATAGTGAATTTCAGTATACAGTATCTCTTCCAATTGAATCTTGTGGGACATTTCCACTCTCTGTTGTATCAGACAGACTGCTGTGCTGACAGTGAAGTTCTTCAGATCAAGGTTTGGCAGGTGGGATTCAGGTGGTATTCCTCTGGGTAAACTGTGTAAAACTTTACCTGTAGTTCTGGCCACTAATCAATCAACTTAAAATAAACTTTTTTGTCTCTCTTTCTTTTTAAATACGAACACATAGTTTAATTTCGATAGTTTCGATCTACTGTACTTTTATAGTCCGCGAGTGCCGTGACTTTTGGATCCCATCTCCTGGAGAGTATGGAGTTTTGTGTAGCTCTGTGTTTACCTAGTTCTGGCCGTTAATCAATCGACTTAAAGGGATAGTTAAAAATGTTTGAACTTAAGTTGTATGAAATACTTGCCATTAATATAGTGGTTGCAACTGTATTCATTGATTTCCCGAGTCCTGTGGTGGGAGTTCTGCTCTGGTTTTGGTGAATATTAAGTAGTTCCGGTCATTATGTGGGGGGCCACGCATTAAAAGTAAATTAATCCACAAAACTAGCGTCATTTGTATTGTTGACCTATTTCTAAAATATTAGCGCAACTTTCGTTAATTTTTTACCCCTCTATCACACGGAACTATGTTTTTTGTGTCCATATCACTACGCCCAAAATATTGTTCCATGTGATAGAGGGGTCAAAGTTGAACGAAAGTTGTGCTAATATTTTAGAAATAATAAACTAGATAAACTAATGAAATGATTCCACGGCTGCAGCTCACCGCTCCTTGGCTGCGGCTCACTGCTCCAAGAGATGGGTAAAATGCGGAGAACAAATTTCACTGCGGTAACGTGTGTGACAAATCGTATGACTTTGACTTGATATCACTATCAAATTAAATTGACTATTAAATTGACTTTTAATGCGTGGCCCCATTGCCCCCCACAAAATGACCGGAACTACTTAATATTCACCAAAACCAGAGCAGAACTCCCACCACGGGACTCAGGAAATCAATTAATACATTACATTACATTACATTACATTACAGTCATTTAGCAGACGCTTTTATCCAAAGCGACTTACAATAAGTGTATTCAACATAGGTAGGGAACAAAAACTACTAATCACCAGAAGTCTTTAGTGCATTTTCTGCAAAAACAAGCAACCAAGAGTATACCTAGCGCTAAGGTAAAAGTGCAATATATCAGCTACCTATTTCCTTAACCAGATGAGACAAAATAGCTAAATCAAATGAGCATGAGCTAAAACAATTAAGTGTATCGACTAAACAAGATCCAATAAACAATACAACAATAGAAAACAAGCGTTCGTACAACTAGTTAACAACAAGTAGGTCAGGCAGAGAGGAAGGGTAGTGTTTCCTGAAGAGGTGGGTTTTCAACCTGCGGCGAAATATGGGCAGTGACTCTGCTGTCCTAACATCAGTGGGGAGTTCATTCCACCACTGTGGGGCCAGAACAGAAAAGAGTCGTGACCGTGTGGATCGGCCAGAAGGACCCTTGAGTGACGAGGCAATCAGTCGCCCCGAGGTGGCAGACCGAAGTGGTCGGGCAGGGGTGTAGGCATCGACCATAGCCCGGAGGTAGGAAGGAGCTGTTCCTTTCACTGCCCTATAGGCTAACACCAGGGTTTTGAACTGGATGCGGGCCGCTACGGGGAGCCAGTGTAGAGAACGGAGAAGGATGGTTGTGTGGGAGAACTTGGGGCGGTTGAACACCAGACGAGCCGCAGCTTTCTGAACAAGCTCCAGAGGTCTGATGGCAGATGCCGGAGCACCAGCAAGGAGGGAGTTGCAGTAGTCCAGGCGGGAGATGACGAGAGCCTGGATGAGCACCTGGGCTGCCTTCTCCGTGAGGAAGGGGCGAATCCTCCTGATGTTGTAGAGGAGGAATCTGCAGGACCTTGTCACTGATGCGATGTTTGCCGAGAACGTCAGTTGATCGTCCAGGGTCACACCCAGATTTTTCGCAGTCCGAGTTGAGGTCACCACAGCATTATCAATGGTGATGTCTCGGTGCGGACAGCCCTTCCCCGGGAGGAACATCAGCTCGGTCTTGTCCAGGTTGAGCTTCAGGTGGTTTGTCGACATCCACGCCGAGATGTCAGCCAGACAAGCAGCAATGCGTGCCTCCACTTGGGTATCAGAGGGGGGGAATGAGAGGATCAGCTGGGTGTCATCGGCATAGCAGTGGTAGGAAAAGCCATGGGAGTGGATGACAGCACCCAGAGATGTAGTGTAGAGAGAGAAAAGAAGAGGACCCAGAACCGAGCCTTGGGGAACCCCAGTTGTGAGCCTGTGTGGTTCTGACACAGACCCTCTCAGCATCACCTGGTAGGAGCGACCCGTCAGGTAGGATGCAAACAGGGAGAGTGCAGAGCCTGAGACACCCATCCCCTCGAGGGTGGAGAGGAGGATCTGATGGTTCACCGTGTCGAACGCTGCAGACAGGTCCAGGAGTATCAGGACGGAGGAGAGAGAGTTCGCTCTAGCGGCATGGAGCGACTCCGTCACTGCCAGCAGGGCAGTCTCTGTCGAGTGACCCACTTTGAAACCAGACTGGTTGGAGTCCAGGAGGTTGTTCTGGTGGAGATAGGAGGACAGTTGTTTAAAGACAGCACGTTCGAGAGTTTTAGATAGGAAGGATAGAAGGGAAACCGGTCTGTAGTTCTTGATCTCAGAGGGGTCAAGTGTCGGTTTCTTCAGGAGGGGGGTGACTCTGGCAGTCTTGAAAGTAGAGGGAAAGTAGCCAGATGTCAGAGAGGTGTTAATAAGGTGGGTTAAGAAGGGAAGAAGTTCAGGTGCAATAGACTGCAACAGAGTGGATGGGACCGGGTCCAGAGAGCATGAGGTGGGGCGACTAGAGGTAACAAGGAGAAGGACCTCGTTAGGGGAGAGGGGAGAGAAGTGGGATAGAGAGGGGATGGGGGGGGGAAGAGGAGTAGATGAAGGTAGAAAGGGGGGGGTGGCAGGCAGACGGGTGTACAGTTGCAACCTCTATAATAACACCCCGAGCAGCATAAACAGAGTTCTCCGTCCTATCAAATAGTAACGCCCAGCGCTCAGGACGGAGATTAATAAAAGGACAGAGATTTATTGATATCTAAACCGATCGCTTCGCTCCACAGGCTGGGAGCGTCTGTTGCGCAACATTCAATGTTATTTTCTGATCGGTCATTTTAGCCGATCAGATCGAAAATCTTAAAACGTGAATAACTCTTGATCTAAATCATTCCGTCCAATTCTAAGCAAAGATTATGTTTTAGACGGCCCATCGCTGTCCCGTCGCTAGTCGTGTTAGAATTAATCATACCTCCCGTTGTTGTCGATCGCCTCGGGAGTGTTTTGGCTACATCTAACTACTTCAGCTACATCCGGGATAGCGCCTGGTGTGTCGCTAAATGTGCTCCATTGCTGTAAATGGCTGGGTGCTCTGATTTAATGATCCTAAATACCCCTGGGCGTTCTAGGTGTTAAAGCTGCTATAAGCAATAATATAAAAATTGAATTACCTTTTTTCTTTCTTTTTTTTTTTTGGTATTCAGAC
>NC_136808.1:32729858-32819858 GCF_951216825.1 Electrona antarctica | reverse complement strand
CGAGATTAATCCCTCCATGGAAACGCATTGAGCGTTCATAATACATGAAATAATACCCTGCTTAACCCATCAGACGCACTTTGGTGTTGTGAATTGTATTTCCGGTAGTCTATTATCATATTTTTTAATTGTATACTTTTGCACGTTCAAATTAACTGACAGTGCGGGACAGTGAGGGGATTATGTCCAAACCCGCTACTTTGCAGGAAATTGAAAACACTGGATCCAGTATAGTTATTATTTAGCCACAAGTTCTCCTTAATACTTTTCATTGGTTCAATATTCATAAAACCCACAGACACACTTAACTACTTTCAGTTTCAGTGAAAGTGAAAGTGTGTCACTATGCGAATGGTTATGAGCTTGTAAATAGTCTATTGTCGCTACTTTAGCACAACAGTATTCTATGATGTAGTAGGGCATTACTTTACTTTATGAAGAAAAAAACATATGCGATAAGCGACACACACACACACACACACACACACACACACACACACACACACACACACACACACACACACACACACACACACACACAGTTTTATGCACAAAAGACGTGACTTGGCCTGTTATAGTGCCACCATGAGGCTGATTTGAAAAATGTCAAGTGGCATTGCTTCCTCAGCCTAGTAGGTATAGTTTCACTCCACTTCCACTCCTGACAACTTTGGAAGGCAATCTTAGCCAATCAGTGTAGAATCGGAGAAATCCAACAGACTTGTCTTGATCACATGACTACAGACATCATGTGTACCGATTTGCGTGAGATTTGAATGAAATCTGTGCGACTAATATAAACAAATGTGTTTTGCAAATTCGGCCTCATGTTCACGCTATAACTGGGAGATGTGGACAATGCAGGGAAAATGTTTTGCCATGCGGGCTCTAGGGAGTGTGCATACAAAGTTGTACACAGATCGATGCAGTTATAGGTAAAAACAGGAATTGGCCTGTTATAGCACCACCGTGAGGCTGATTTGGCATGTCGTCCTCGGCCTAGTGGAAATGTGCGTGTATAATTTCACGGAAATTGCACACTGTGTTTGTGATTTGTGGCATTTTGTTCAAAACGGACCAATCATGTGATCTCTACTCCGAGTCTCTCTCGTGTGACTGAACTTCTCACCCTATCTCTAAGGGAGATAACCCACACTTCATGACCATAGGTGAGAGGTTATTTTGTCCTCCATTTTGGAGTCACTGCAAACAAACCACTAGGGGGCGCACCAACGTTTGCACAGGTTTTTGAAAACCGTATACCCATACCTACCCATACATATCACCATACATAAATCTATGGTGAGTTCCTCCCCAGCTATACTACCTCAGGCTGGAAATTAGTTTGGATTTCTACAGGTTTTCAGACTGTGGCGGAAGATTGGGAGAGACAGTCCTGACAGAAGGAGTGAGGTTATTCCACAGCTTGGGAGCCAGGAGAGCGAGGGGTCTTGAGGCAGCCTGAAGCAGTGGCTAGTGATTTCACTGGATAACTAACAGTTTGAAGCTTGGAAACTGATTCATACTTTGTCGCACAACGGCATCACTATAAGCTTGCACCGTGTTGCATCACGGCACGTTGGGAGCTTGTAGTTCGGCTATAGTTGGCATGCAACACCAACCATGAAATCTAGATGGAGTATAAATTAAGCCCGAGAATACATTGGGCATTCGGCTAAGCGTATAGCATGAAAAGGTATTCATGTACTGTATGTGCATGGGTAATAATAATTATCTCAAACATAAAAAACGCACACACAAAACTGAAAACCTCACACAAAATGCTAAACCCTGACACTCCTTTTGCATGATGACTCTTTGCCATCAAATCTCAGTCTTAACTGTTCCCAAAATGGAACTTATGTTTTCATTTGGTACACACAGCCATATTTTCAAATAACACACACATATCATTCATTGAGTACACATAACTAAGCATTTGCTCCACACTACCAAGCATTTACAGAACAATGAAGTGCAAAATTGAAAACACAATTGTAGAAATGGAACACACCATATAGATGACAATGACTCTGGAGAATGAGCCATTTTTCCTTTTGTAAAATGATTAAGTGTAGGCCTACATTTTTCATAGTCAAACATAGATCAGCAGCCAAAATATGCAACCAAAACAGTTTTATTTCATTTTTAAAATGTACATTACCGTAAACCGGCCTGCTCATATAACGCAACACGCAAGCCTCCTCCATAGCCTGGAGCAGTGGAGTCTGTGGGTTCCGTTCATATACCTCCAAAGTTGAAAAGTACTCCTCAATGGGATTCAGGAAAGGAGAATGTGGTCCTGGAACAACTCACACACTTGAGCAGCCCAGTGGAAGCTCACATTGTCCCAGACAGCAAATCGATCACAGACCTGAATGTTTAGAGATTTGAATAGTTGTGTGTTGTAGGTTGATGCTTTGATATTTTACATGAGAAGTGTGTGCAACAACTGAACATTGTGTGTAGTGTTTGGACAATAATGTGTAATTGACATCATTGTGTAAGGAAAGACAGAGTCTAATGCAGATAAGAGTGTGAAGTAGGACAAATTGTGCCGAGGTACATGACGTGAAGGTTGTGTAAATTGTGCCAAATTCCCGATTTTTGTGTGTTAAGTTAACACTGTTAACAATCGTGAAAAACTGTAAGATACGGTCAGCTCTAACCACCGATTCCTCAGCAATCTATCAATAGGGCTTGGAATAACACACGCACGCACGCACGCACGCACGCACGCACGCACGCACGCACGCACGCACGCACGCACGCACGCACGCACGCACGCACGCACGCACGCACGCACGCACGCACGCACGCACGCACGCACGCACGCACGCACACACACACACACACACACACACACACACACACACACACACACACACACACACACACACACACACACACACACACACACACACACGGCATAAAGATACAGGCCTTATTAAAGAGATGACAGTGGGGAGATCATTGGAGGGCAGTGAAATGCATTCCCAAGTCTCATAAAAGAATAACTACGCCTTTAAACCTCCCTGTCTCTCCTCAGCCTTCTTTCTTCATCTATCTCGTTGTTCTTCCGCATCACTCTCTCTCTCGCTCACTCTCTTTCTCCAAAGATGTCTTTGAACCATTAGCCGTATGCAGTTCTTTATTTTTCCCCCTATGTTTTTCTTCGACATAAGAAAGAAACAAGAAGAATGGGTTCTGTGTTGTTTGTGTTCTGTCTCTCTCTGTGGTTCCCTTGTCGAGTTCTCTCCACTGATTACAGAAAATTAGGGTTAATTGTTTCATCTCTCATCTTTTGCTCCACTCCGTCCATGGAAGAAAACGAGCAGCAGCGGGGGGGAGTCTTGGAGATAATGAGGGATGAAACCATGATGGATCTGGCAACCCACTCGTTCGGGCTCTCTGGTAACGCCGGCACGAGCCAGCTCAGCCGTGCAGCAGTGTGAAAATGTGTACTTTAGTCCAAATCCTTCAGGCTAGCCCTCCATGCGAAAGAAAATGAGTGGGAGAGAGGATGGGGAGACAGGCAGAGCAGTGGAAAAGAGAGAAATGGTAGTGGGTGAGAAGAGAGAGGACGAGAGCGATAGTGATGGGAGATACAAAAGAATGACCGGAGTGAGAGCTGGAGAGTTGGGGATAGAGGAAAAGAGATGAGAGGAAATATGAGGATGTGCGTGCGTGTGTGTGCGCGCACGTGCGCCTGCGTGTGTGTGTGTGATTTGTATATGTGCCAGACTAGAGAACACATCATTAGTGAGTAAGCAGAGCAATAGGCCTTCATACTTTTCCTCTATAGCAACAACATGCAAAGGTTAGTAATGCACAGATAGACACACAGGCTCACATTGTTCTCAATCCAACGGATATGGGGATATTTCTTATAGAAAGCATATGGTAGCACTGAGCTGAAGACAAAAATAGTTGCAGGCAGAAGGCTCAAAGCAGAACAAGGTGTGCCTCTTGTCACTCTGATGAAAGCTGGATAGCTGATCAACGGATTTGTGTATGCATATTCTTAAACATATTTTCCCCCGTACTCTACCAACATTGGCATCGTTTAGTTTGCAGAGCCCTTTTTTCACTTTGATATGTCATGTATGTACAGTATACAGTTGAAGACAATATACAACTCCTTGAACATGGCAACAAACCTACGTTTGTTTTTAAAACTCAACGAAAGAGAGGCCCAAAATGTGCACACCTAACAAATGCCCAGCACAGAGTTGGTATATATATTATTCATGAGACACAGTCCCTCTCTGCGCAGCAAGTTATGAAACTTGAAATGTGGGTAAATAGACCACTGTCACCTGAAAAGTGAAATGTGGAGCTTTCCATCATGGCGTTTCTGTGGTACCACAATGCCAATAAACAGCATAGCGTGAAATGGAGCTAAACGGATTATTAACGAGCAGGCATAAGGATTAGCGGTGCAGCTTTGAAGTCAATCTTAAGAAGGGAATTGACTTGGAACGTGCGCACCCCATCCCTTTCAAACAAAAAAAATGGCTTATTTAAAATAAAATAAAGTATTTCCAATAATTAACCCCCTAACATACAGTACATGATATGTGACATGCTACCCTTTCCACCAGAAGCAGATTTCAGGTTTCAAGTTCATTGGGTTCACTTTTATTTTAATATATTTAATATATATTTACCAATAATATATGTTTCGTTACAGCACAATATGCAGTCCCAACAACATGCTTCACTGCTTGTCGCTGCAGACTAAAAACTAAAAACGTCTTGAATGATTCTACCCCTGTATCGTTTATCTGCCTTCCTTTTTTCCCTCTTTTGCTCTGTCTGTCTGTCTGTCTGTCTGTCTGTCTGTCTGTCTGTCTGTCTGTCTGTCTGTCTGTCTGTCTGTCTGTCTGTCTGTCTGTCTGTCTGGCTGTCTGTCTGTCTGTCTGTCTGTCTGTCTCTCTCTCTCTCTCTCTCTCTCTCTCTCTCTCTCTCTCTCTCTCTCGTGCGGATGTGTGTGAGTGAGGAGCGTGGTGCGGAGTGAGGTTACGGAGTGAGTGTTTGGTCTATCTATACTCTGTCTATGCTTGCTCTTCTATCTCGCTAGTGTTGGGTTTTGCGGTTTTTTGCACTGGTCTAGTGTTTAAACTGCTGTTGGTGGTTTTGTGTTTGCTGTTCGCTGACGGCTTTCAGCGTCGCCATGGCTTTCACAACTCTCACAAGGAAGCATGGTTTTAAGATCTCGCCAGCTTTCCCGTGCTCTGTAGAGGACTGCAGTTTAGCGGTCGCAAAAGTAGTCGGACCCGCTAGCGTTAAATCTGCTGCCAGAATGAATGGTGGCGTTGTGATTTTTGTCGATGGGATGAATAAAGCAAACGCTGTGATCGAGAGGGGCGTTGAGATAAAGGGCACGCTTGTGAAAGTAACGCCACTCGCAATGCCATCGAGTAAAGTGTTTCTGTCAAACGTCCCCCCATTCATTGATGATGAACTGATAGTGAGAGAGTTGACCAAGTTTGGGAAGGTGGTGTCGCCGATTAAAAAGCTCCCGTCAGGGTGTAAATCACCTGAGTTGCGACATGTTGTTTCTCACAGGAGAATGCTGTTCATGATTTTGAGAAACAGGAGTAAAGAGCTGATTACAGGCTTTAAGATCAAAGTCGACAATTTTGAATACACTCTATTTGCTACAACCGAGAATATGAAGTGCTTTGGCTGTGGGGTGGAAGGGCACTTGATAAGGTCCTGTCCAGAGAGGGTTGTTGACTCTGGCGAGGGGACAAGCAATGCTACCAGGGGGGGGAGGGGGAGTAATCCCTGGGGAAATTTTTTTGAAAAGGAGATGGGAAACGTTAATGGGGATGGTACTGGGAGTGGGCAGGTGGGTGAAGATGAAGGAGTAAATGCTGAACCCGAGTTGTTGGCAGAGAATGTCAATAAAGATGGGGGGGGAACTGAGCAAACAGGTGAAGATGAAGGGGAAAAAGAAAATAGCCAGCAGGAAAACAGTGGAGGTGAAGGAGAAATGGTTAATGCTGAACCTGTGGCTGACACAAGTTCCCAAGAGGACAGTAGTCCTCCTGTCAGTCAAGTGGAGGAGGGAGGGGCTAAAGTAGCTGACATGGAGATGGGGGCTGAGGAGGAAGGGGTGAAGGTGGTGGGGCAGAAAAGAAAGGCAAAAGGTTCAAATGGGACAAAAGCAAAAAAGGTGACCGAGGGGAAAAGTGAACTCAATTCAGACGATAGTACTTGTGGTTGGGTGAGCGATGATGAAACATGTGTAAAAAAGAAAAATGTCTATGGGGTGTCAGAAATGAAACGTTTTTTGCAGAAAACAAAAAACAAGAGACTGATCGATGTTGAAAAGTACTTCCCAGATAGTAAGGGTTTTGTGAAGGCTGCCAGGCAAAACATGAAGTTAGCAGAAGGAGTATGCTTTACCAGGCAAGAGATTTTCAGAGTGAAGAAACTGGTGCAGAGGATTGATGCGGAATTAGAATGGTGATGGTGGTGGTGCCGCTGGGTTCCTTCTGTGCGCTGGGTCCTCTTTTGCATTTGGTTCTGTTTTTAATGGACATGAAGATTAACTGGACAATGAAACAGCCGGCCACTTGTGAGGTGGGTTGGCTTTGGTTGACTGGACAATGGTGGAGCGGCTGGAGCCCGCTACGAGTGCTACGTGTAGACTCGGATTCTCAGACGGACCTCTCGTTGGAAGGGCCAGGATGGACCTTCATCACATACCAACATCGAGGCTCACTCACAGCCTGTGTGACAGTGATCATGGTGGAGCTGTTGGATGTAGCTGGTCAGAGCTTGGTGGATGCAGGAGCAATAGCTGATCTGTTGGGGCTGATATCACCTTGCCGTGTGGGTTGTTTCCCAGAACTGTGCATCGAAAAACTATCTATGAAAGATACTGAACATGAGAATCACAGGAGGGGAGAGGAAAGTGGACTTGTACTGTACTGTTGTGTTGTGTCCAGAGACGGGCTGGGTGTGGAGGAGGACTCGGCGTATAGGGGGGGTTCAGGGGCAGCAGCAGCATGTCACTGGCTGAACCCTCTGCACTGGTTTGTTGCAGCAATGGTCTTTTGAATATGAATAATGATGTTTTGTTTTTTTGTTTCGAGTTGTATGCAAGATGCCATGTTTGACTGAAAACAAGTAAAGCTTTTGCTGTTCTTTTTTAGTTTGTAAATAAAAAGGTTTTATAAAAAGTCAAGTCTCTCTCTCTCTCTCTCTCTCTCTCTCTCTCTCTCTCTCTCTCTCTCTCTAGTATATGAGCTGAAATAAAAATGTAAGGTCTCTGTCACCACAATTAGTCATGTTTTTTCACAAAGCCAGCACTCATTACCACAGCGCTGACAGTAACAATTATAGCTATTAGGTGCATGCATGTTTGTGTGTGTGTGTGTGTGTGTGTGTGTGTGTGTGTGTGTGTGTGTGTGTGTGTGTGTGTGTGTGTGTGCGCACGTGTGTGCGTGCGTGCGTGCGTGTGTGTGTGTGTGGGTGGGGTTAAACTAACCGCATCCCACTGTGAGCTTTCTTAATGATGGCCTCACTTGTATAACAGCAGGTCTCCACAGAGCCCAGTCAGGCACACAAGGTCGGCAGGTTTACTTGGAAGGGGGAGGGGCAAACCCCAAAACACCATTTCACTTGTCTTCAAAAATAAGACACAACAACTCTGGAAACTGGAAAATGTCTATGCAGCCACCACAACATGTACAACTGCAATATATTAACAAACAGCCCCAGCAGCTATACTAGGAAGTACAGGAGTTACTGTATCTTGTAGAAGTAGAAGTATACTGTTACATCTTGAACATGGATTGTGGTGAGTTTCTTTTTTCACACTACGCGTCCCTCGCCCCTAATGAGCAGATGTGTCGCTGCCCATCTGAAAGGGCCTTAACTGGCTTATGGCCAGCCTAATTAAACAGTGGATTGTGCCTTCTGCCTGCACTATTCATATGTTTAATTTGTCATTTTAATGCCAATAGAAAAATCCGTGATATACACACTGCATCTCATTCTCACACGGCAATCCTATAGTATTATACCCAGTCCTGATGGTGGCGGTAACGTCACCATCATGCCGATTTTGACCAAAGCGAATCTGGCGATGTCACTTCCGGTTTAAGGAATCACAACATCCAGGACTAGTTTGGACTGGTGCAGCACTATCAGATGTCCGGAATGCTAAGCGATCATTGTTTATTTTAATAACTAAGTCAAATTAAGCTCTAATCAAGCCCAAAATATCGCATTTTACGCAGCGATGCATGCGCGATCACACGCGTGCGTGATCGACCGTGCACGCGCGGATTTCCGCCGGTTTTAGGTAGATTACATCGGCCGTTAGCCAAACAAGCTAAAAGTTGCTACATTTTGTTATATTAAGCTCCCGATTACAGGGGATTAAACGATTACGTCAATAGGGGGGTTAAGGGTGTACAAATTGTACAGACTCAGACTTACAGATGGATACATGAACACTGAGGATTTTAGCCTCCCTATTCTGGGCAAATCATAATTGTGCTAGATCGAATATTTTTGGTATTATTATTATCCCCGTCATAGTCGGACCAGCACAGACATCTCAAAGCAAAAAACGTTCTTGCAACCGGTTGCCTAGTTGCATTGGTGTGGACTGGGCTTTACTCTCAGTTCTGTGGCAACATCCCCAAAAGGAACAGTCCATAGTTGGGATGGCTATAGGTGCTTTGATAAGCCTGTGTGTGTTTTGCTGACACGCCCAAGGCAGTTACAGTTCCCATACCAACCAGATGCAAGCAGCCAGGAAGCTCTTGGTGGTTCCTCTGCGGAAGGCCTGTAGAACATTGGGCTCCTTGCCAAACTTTGTCAGTCCCCTGAGGTGAGAGAGGCATATCTGTGCCGTCGTTTTCACATGGCTTCTGTGTACATCCCACGTGAGTTTCTCACTGATGTGGATGCAGAGAAATGTGAGCTTCCTGACCCTCTCCACTGCGGCACTTCATATTCATAAGAGTGTTTATATGAGTGTACACAGTATGTGTAACACATACCTTCACTGCATGCCTTCCCCCCCCCCCATCTCTCTCCCCATTTCCTGTCAGCCTACTGTCTGTCCCTCCATAAAATATATAAAATAAAGGCGAAAGCCAAAACATAAAAACAAAAAACAAAACAAAAACATTGCAGCTCGATTCCATCTATGCTTTACACAGAATGTATAATTTTCTTTCAGATAACAATATTTTATGGGGAATGTTGATTCCGGAAAAAACTTTGGATTAGCAAAGCAAAACAACTTTCACTGGGGCTTTAGGCAAGTAAGATGACTTTAAGATGACGCTTAAGAGTTGCCTTGTGGGTTGAATATTCAGCTGTTAAAAGTAACTAAAATTAGACTTGAGCTTGAAGGGTTTGAGGCCAGGGGCGATTAGCCAGCCTCTCTGTGAGTGCTTGATTTGGCGCTGTCTGTCCAACAGCTGCTCTTTAAATGTTTGCAGAATTCTTATTAAAACACGGTGCATTGATCTTCAGATGAGCCGCAGCGTTCTTTGAGCCCAGCAGCCAGTGTGTGTAAGAGAGAAAGCAGACTGGAACAGTAGTTTGTAATCTCCAAGGAATCCCAGCACATCTTAATAGGATACAGAAAAGCTTGGGATCGTATAGGTTACCTTAACTGAACTAACAAATGAACAACCACTCGCACGCACGCACGCACGCACACACATGGACGCCGGCACACAGCCACGCACGCACATGCACGCACGCAGGCACTCACACACAACCACACATTTTCAGTGCGGGACACCGGCATGTATAAATAAGCCTGTATAGACTGCATTCCTGTGTAAAGATATAAAGATATCCAGATAAGTTCAGTATATACAGTAATTGCGAAAAGAAAACAATTTACAATTTAGGCAATTTACAATTTAATCCAGAGCGATTTACAGTAAGCAAGAACGATGGTAATACATCAAATGCATATAAATGGTCATCTAGGATGATAAGAACTTATCATCCGTCGAACAGTAGAATATCCATACATTGAATAAACAATATAGAATGCTAAAATAAAATAAAAATTGCCTTTGCTTGTAAGGTCGCCGAGGCTAGGGAAAGTGACAGAAAACACTAGTGACACAGTCCCATGTTATTGTGTGTAGGCGAGCGTGTGCGCGTGCATTCATGTGTGCGGTACTGCCATTTTCAATTATGGACAGCTACCCCATGAGGGAGGAGTAATGGCACTGTTGCACACCCAGTTGTATCATTTGCAATTAGCATAAGACCTAAAGCCTGCGCGTCTCCGTCCCGTCGGTGTGTTTAATTGTCTTTTCCATGTTCAGTCTGCAAAAGTCAGTAAGTCGGCAGCAGCTGGCTGTTTCGAAAGATTATGGGAGTCCTAGTCTGGGCCAAATAGCCCTCTGGAATCCACAGAGAAGACGGTTAATTAAATGGGCTTCTTATACTCTCTCTCTTTCTCTCTCTGTGCCTCTCTCTCTGTGTGTGTGTCTCTGGGATGTGTGTGTCTTTAGTCCGTTTCTTAAAGTCTCCATCTCTGCCCTGTTTCGCTCTCCTCACCCCATCCTCTTTGCTTCATTTACTTTTATTTATCTCTCTCTCTCATTCAGTCTGCCTGTCTCGCTTTCTTTCGCTGTTACACTTTTTGTTCTTCCGTTTGCACGCACGCACGCACGCACGCACGCACGCACGCACGCACGCACGCACGCACGCACGCACTCTCTGTCTCTCTCTCTCTCTCTCTCTCTCTCTCTCTCTCTCTCTCTCTCTCTCTGTGTGCTGCGGCTCTCCTTCACTGGTTTTGTTGTTGTCGGCTGTAATAAACGTCTTCTCACAAAAGGCCCAACGGACTGGACTAGTTGGGGAGCTGCAGTATTATGCTAAATGAGAGGGAGAGGTGGGATGTTGCGGGGGAGGACGACTGGAGCAGAGTGAAGAGTTCCACATTAGCCAACCTTCTACAGTCTACACTGTCAGCAGATTACGGGGAAGAAGGGAGAGAGAGAGAGAGAGAGAGAGAGAGAGAGAGAGAGAGAGAGAGAGAGAGAGAGAGAGAGAGAGAGAGAGAGAGAGAGATAGAGAGAGAGAGAGAGAGAGATAGATAGATAGATAGATAGATAGATAGATAGATAGATAGATAGATAGATAGATAGATAGATAGATAGATAGATAGATAGATAGATAGAGAGAAAGAGAGAGAGCGAGAAAGAGAGAGAGCGAGAGAGAGAAAGAGAGAGAGAGCGAGAGAGAGAGAGATTGAGAGAAGGAGAGGAACAGAGGTGCTGATTGGGGTCACCGCAACACTCGCTCTAACAATGTGTGGGAGGTTGGGATGAAAAACGGACGAGTAGGGAGTAGCAATGACAGGGGGAGAGGAGAGGACTGACTTTGACTCATTAGCCGTTAACGATGTAGAACACACGCACACATATACCGTACGTACGCATGCACATGTGCGAGCGCGCACGCACACACACACACACATACACACACACGTGCGCGCGCACGCACACACACACACACACACACATGCACACACACCTGAGCAAACAGTCCTGTTCATGTTGACATTTGGAGTATTTCTTCAGTATACAGTATATTGCATCGTTCACTTTTGTGCTCAGCAGAGTGAATCTGGCTGATCTCCTGCTAACTCATAGGAGAGTAGCAGAGTTAAAACAGACTTTTCCGTGTAGCCTTGCCACCATAAGTCTCGGAAGATTTGGAATTCATGTTTGTCATGATCAAGTAAAAGTGCCTGACGAGGGTTGCTGGTTCTGGCACAGTGTCGGTGTATACTGTTAAGATCTATCGCTGTTCAGCAACTCAACTTGTAACGAGCCAAAGTCTATTCTAAGCTTTAAACTCCAACTCAACCTAACTTTCAAACTCGTAATTATAGTTAGTCCCTCCCATGCTATCATTGTGGATGTATAGGGTATGCGCATGCTTAAAGTGAATGGCACATCGAGTGGCAAATCGAGTGGCAAAGCAACATGCAAAGTGAGTTTAACATTGTTTAATGTTGTTTAATGCAATCAGATTTTTTTTCTGTGTGGATGTATGGGCTGTCAAGGCCAGGAAGTAGTTTTTTGCCACTCAGTAGGCGTTCCTGCATAACTTCCTGGTTTGATGATGATGTCACGCGCATACTCTCTATAGTAATCATGTCAGAGGTAAAAATAAGAAATACTGTTGATAGAGGTAAAAGGTGAAAGGTATGGTGAAAATAAATCGGTTGGATAGATAACTGTGGTTTCAGATGAGCGCTAGATGCTTGCTCATAAAAAATGTAATATTTTTTTTAAATCCTGGTAACGACTCTAAATGTGAATTCACCCCAGGCATGATACTGAAGTATATAAACTACAAAGGAGAGAGACTGCTTTTCCTCTCCCCATAGAGCATAATCAGACCTTAAATACTTAGACTAAAAAACACTCAGGCAAAAATACGGAGAAGTTCTATATTAATGTGAATTATGGTTTCCATATACATCAATACGTTTCAAGCAATTGCTTGTGTGCTCCAAGACAGCCTACACAAATCGAGTGATACGTTAGAACCCCCCCAGGCATCTCAGTGGTTCTCAACCCACATGGTTGAGAACCACTGCCCTATGGTGTTGGCCATTGCCAAGGGGTAAGTGTGGCTTTTTTCCTTTTTTATTTATTTTTTCATTTTGCTTTTAGTTTAGTTTTAGTATAATTATTCTCCCTCAGGAAACTGAACCCTGGCCTGTTTACAGCACAGCAGCAGTGTAGCCATCCGTTGCAGTTATTCACAGGGGTGTCCTCACAGATTGATTCACTTCTCTAACCTTTGCCATTTATATGCATATTGTGTTTTCCCGTTCAGACTGTAATGGTGCTTAATCTACAGGTCCAAATCATTAGGCTACTCCAAACATGCATTATGAACAGGAATAATGCACAAGGTTGCAAACTGTGAATCTGTAAGTTATGTTGTGTCGCTGATCCATTTCAGACTTCAGGAAGACAAATAAGCGATAGCGACAATTTATAAAAGTCATTAATACAAATGATACGTAGCTTGCAGAGTTAGTTCAGTCAGATAGACTCGAGCGGCTTCATGATATATGCTCACGGAACATACATGTACTCGAGGGGTTAATATGATGCATTACTATGTGGGTGTATTCAGTGTTTGCAAGACCCACACGTCTTACGCTGATGTGACAGTCGGCTGACCAATAGAGCGTCGCAGTCCCGCCCCCTACCAGGGCCCAGGAAATGATTCTCCGTTCATTTTCCTCACAGACATTTCAGAAAGTATTTATTTAAAGACGTTTACGCCGCGGACAAAGCCAACTCTTGTCGTGACAAATCATGACAACAAACACAATCTTTCGGGCCAAACAAAGAATTAGAAAGTAGAAAAAAACGGCAGGTTACAACACTTTTTTTGTTGTTTTTCTTCTATGTAATTATTTGTTTGGTCCAAAATATTGTGTGTGTTGTCATGATTTGTCACGACTCGAGTTGGCTTCGTACGACGCTTAAAAGGTCTTTAAATAAATACTTTTTGAAATGTCTATGGGAAAAATGCATTGTGATTCATTTCCTGGGCCTGGCGTCGTCATGAAAGGGGGCGGGACTGCGATGCTCTATTGGGCGGGGTATTTAAGCTCACCTAGACGATAGATATTTAAAAAATAGATGACTCATTGGCCGCGGCAGTTCGTTGGAGCCATGTGTGTTGAAGGAGGGGCGGAAGAATTTACACTGGGCGAGGAAGTACGCCAGAAGTGTAGAAGGCACGTTACGTCATGCACATGTACAGACCCGAACATGCACTCTGTGACGCACGCTCATGCTTCCAGATTGGAACATTGTCGTTTTCTAGAGCAAGGATGGCCTCATTTTAGCTCGCTAGATGTTAGCTAATCATTGGATCCAGTGTGCTGCATTAGTGTGCTGTTTGTATAGTTAACCAGTTATCATTGGACCCAGTTAAAGTGGGCTGCTGTTTGTATAGATGGTGACTTATCATTGGATCCAGTGGGCTGCAGTTTGCATAGATGGTGACTTATCATTGGACCCAGTGGGCTGCAGTTTGCATAGATGGTGACTTATCATTGGACCCAGTGGGCTGCAGTTTGCATAGATGGTGACTTATCATTGGACCCAGTGGGCTGCAGTTTGCATAGATGGTGACTTATCATTGGACCCAGTGGGCTCCTGTTTGTAGATGGTGACTTATCATTGGATCCAGTGGGCTGCTGTTTGTAGATGGTGACTTATCATTGGACCCAGTGGGCTGCAGTTTGCATAGATGGTGACTTATCATTGGACCCAGTGGGCTGCAGTTTGCATAGATGGTGACTTATCATTGGATCCAGTGGGCTGCAGTTTGCATAGATGGTGTATTATCATTGGATCCAGTGGGCTGCTTTTTGAATAGATGGTGACTTATCATTGGATCCAGTGGGATGCAGTTTGAATAGATGGTGACTTATCATTGGATCCAGTGAGCTGCAGTTTGTAGATGGTGACTTATCATTGGACCCAGTGGGCTGCTGTTTGTATAGATGGTGACTTATCATTGGATCCAGTGGGCTGCTGTTTGTATAGATGGTGACTTATCATTGGATCCAGTGGGCTGCTGTTTGTATAGATGGTGACTTATCATTGGATCCAGTGGGATGCAGTTTGAATAGATGGTGACTTATCATTGGATCCAGTGAGCTGCAGTTTGTAGATGGTGACTTATCATTGGACCCAGTGGGCTGCTGTTTGTATAGATGGTGACTTATCATTGGATCCAGTGGGATGCAGTTTGAATAGATGGTGACTTATCATTGGACCCAGTGGGCTGCATCAGTGTGAGGGATGGTGATAACACAGTGCTGAGTGTCTCCACGGCCCTTCATTAGCCACTAATCTACTGTCATTAGAAAGGAAAAGAGGGGTTGTAATTGTTATAATAGTTGTGTGTGTGTGTGTGTGCGTGCGTGCGTGCGTGCGTGCGTGCGTGCGTGCGTGCGTGCGTGCGTGCGTGCATGTCAGTGTGTGTGCGTGAAAACAACTGCATGTGCAGCAGTGTTTGTATTTGTGTGTGCTTGCATAATTAATTTGTACAGTATGCATTGTGCCTGTGTGTGCGGTGCGTGTGTGTGTGCGTGTGTGCGTGCGTGTGCACGTGCGAGAGAAAGAGATTCATTTTGGCATGCTGCTGTGTATATTATCCAGGTGATTTATTATCTGGGAAATGCGGTCCCCTGTTCCCTAAAGCTCCATTGTCCTTTTGCCAATTAATTCTGAATATGTTACGACCACCGGGAGAGAGAGAGGGTGGGAGGATCAAAGGAGGGCAACATGGAGAGAAGTAGACAAAGAAGAAGAACCAATAAAGTCACAGGTCAAATGCAAAGTTCATTATACTGTATATACATGGTAATTCCTCACCGTTTTTGTTTTTCCGCCTCCTGTTCCTTTGCTGCCTCTACTTTCTGATTCCATTGATTCCTGCAATTGCTGCCTATTTATTTATTTATTTATTTAACAGTCGAGGAATTCAAATATCTCGGGGCCTGGACTGCTGCAGCAGAACTGGGCCTGAAGGTCTGGAGGGCACTTGCCTCGAATGCCCTGCATGGAATGATTTGAGGAGAGAGTGTGGAGATCAGACACGGGAGAAGACCTCGAGAGGCGGCTGTTCGTAGCAAAGTCAGAGAGAGAAGGGTGAGGGTGGCAGAGCACTGTCTGCCCCAGGAACCCTGAACTAGTGGCAAGACACTATGCGGGAGCCAACCCAGGGCAAAGCTAGGAAAGGCAAGAAGCGCACCACCAAGTTATTAGTACAGCTGTGCCCGGCAGCTGGCAAAAACTAGAGTTCTCAACAGGCCCGAAAATTAAGGCCCAGTCCTACCTGGGCCCTCATCAAACCAAGACACTGCCCCCGCTGCCACCCTTAGATCTCCATATATGGAGCTGACCTGTCCTGACCTTCCATATGTTGATCTGACCTCATCAAACCCTGTACACTCAAGACACACACCATATATGGCCAGTACAGAATTCATTCCATATGTTTATCTGACCCCCCATTCCAAAGCGCCAGCGCTCGCCCAGCAGTCTGCTGTCACCCAGGCGGATGCGTGCACGCGACCTCAGGTGTCTTACTGGTTATTAGAAAGGAAAAGAGGGTTTGTAGTGTGTGCGTGCGTGCATGCGTGCGTGCATGCGTGTGTCATATAAATAGGCTAGCTGTCTCAGAGGGATGGAGAGGGTCTCAGCATGGCTGCCTGTTAGATTCCCTATCAGTTCCCTATCAAAACCAACTGCAGCTGTGGCTCTCAGCGTGCGGTGTCCCACTATTGACTGGCTGAATTTGAAGTTTGAACTGCGCTGTGTCAGAGAGAAGTAACAGATAGAAGCGCGGAAACTTTATCCCCAAACGATATCCCCCTCACCTCCGTGCTGGAAATAAAACGTCTGGCTTTCCGAGCCTACATCCGTGCTGACGCAATGACTGTCCTGTTTCTGGTTTAGCTTTACGCGCGGGGCACATCACATGAACCTCTTCGTCTCCGGTCAGTGCGGGTTGTTACTTGTTGTTTATTTGCATGGCTCAGAAAATAAGTAACAAACTAACATGATAACGTTATCGAGTTGGAGGAGGAGGAGGAGGAGGAGGGGAAGGTTCACGTGGAAGGTAATGCAGATTGTATTCTGATGATGTGCCAAACTGCTGCTGGCTGCTGTGATGATAATATATAGACCTATGTCTTCTATATTGTGTTCTGAAGGTCGGGCTGACTGCCACTAGTGTTAATGTTATATAATTGTATTGTGTTCTCGGGCCGCTGTGCTGCGCTGTGCTGCGCGCTGCTGCTGGCGCTGTGTGCCAATGATGCCCCCTCTCCTGTTGTGTTTTCTGGTCTGTGTACCAGTGTGCGACGCACACACTGTTTAGTATTTACTATTATAGTTTTATGTTTTGATAATCTGCGCTTTGTCATATACTGTAGATGATACATACACTGTGCCATATTGGAGAGGCCACTGTGTGTGTGCGCAGTGCTTTGTTTGACCCCCCCTGTCCCGTCCCGTCCCATCATACAAAACGATAAATCGACTCAACTTCGACTTTACTGTCTGACAAGTCGTCTTGGAAAAATCTCATGTCGTTAATGCCCTAACACACACACACACACACACACACACACACACACACACACACACACACACACACACACACACACACACACACACACACACACACACACACACACACACACACACACACACACACACACAGACAGAGCAACTGCTGTTGCTATTTGAACGAGGTTGCCAATAAAGGAAGCAGGCAGAGGATCAGACAGATGGAGGAAAGTAAAAGGCTGTGGACTGTGGCTGCATGGGGACACAGAGCGTCCAGGTGGTGTACAGTCGTAGTGGACTGTGGGGACATACAGAGAGCTCTCAGGTACGGTGTAGAGTAGTAGTTGACAGGTCTTTCAGATGTACAATGCAGTAGTTAAGTTATGCAGGACAAAAGCAGCCCGGCTAATGCATCTCCAAACTGCATCCAGAGACCAGGAGGACTCCCTTGATCCTGTCAGTATTATTGCATAGATAATGAAGGGGCTGTTGGAGTGCAGCAGGTGGCTATCACCATCTTGAATCTTAACAAATCATGCACACTCTACGCATGGCTTTGCTGAAGCACAGTGTCACCACACTGATTGTATACACTGTTGCGGTCACACAGCCATGCATGTCATACCACTAGAATTGCACATTTTCTACAGTGCAGATGTGAGTGACATTGTGGAAAGGCTGGCCGATAGCCGGAGGCTCCATAAAGCAGCAGGTACACAAATACATTTTGGGTATTTTATTTACCTAAAAAACAGTCAGTGCAAGCAAGCGACAACTACAACAAAAATAAAAAATAAAACTGGCCAAAAACAATGTTCCAAAAATAGGAAATTAAATACTGAAACACTTAAAACTTTAGAAAACAACAAACAGGAACTTAATAATACTGTAGGCTATGCCTCCTTCCATTTCCCTGGCAGCTCTTCATGCTTCATCCTAATGTTCTTCCTGGCTGGCCTCAAGGAAGCTCTGAGAAGGAAGATAAGTGGTCACGTGACTGGGCTGCGCCATGACACTTTCATGGACACTTTCATGGGAGCCAAACTACCCGGAAGTTTGGCAGAATGCACTGGAGTCAATGAGAGCTCAGTGACCAGCTCATGAACAAACATTATTTATGAATGACTGAGACCTTATTTTGTAAATTAATCACTTCTGGAAAATAACAGAAGACATGTAACACATTATTGTATGCTGTGTTGCTTTTCGATGTGTACACTGTGTAATTTTTATAGAGGTATGGTATCTAAAGAGCACCTTTCTGAATGTACCTTTCTGAATGTACCAAGTATCGCGAGACTTCCCACCGTTTCCTGTCTGTCAGCCAAATCTCGCGATACTTTGGAGCCAGAAACAATACCTGCTGCTGTTTAGATCCTCAGATAAAATGATATACTCTGTGCACATGGAAAAGTAAGTGATTAGAAAACAACCTGCTCTTAAACACACACACACACACACACACACACACACACACACACACACACACACACACACACACACACACACACACACACACACACACACACACACACACACACACACACACACTCTCACTCTCTCACACACACACACACACACACACACACACACATAGACAGTAAGTCCCCGATGACACACTGAATCCGTTACCCTCACTTTACGTCAAAAGTCCTAACTATTGGCCTGGGCCATGGCTCAGTGGTCCAGGCTGGTAATCCAGTCTGGCAGCGTGCCGCGGGTTCGACTCCCGATCCCGACGGCCCTCACTGCATGTCTTCCCCCCCATCTCTCTCCCCATTTCCTGCCAGCCTACTGTCTGTCCCTCCATGAAAAATATAAAATAAAGGCGAAAGCCAAAAAAAAAACTATTACTCGAAGTATATTTTTTAACACCATAGCTTTCACTGTGTATTTTATTAATTGAACACATTGATAAAATTCCCTGCTGCGTTTCCTTGCTGCGCTTGACACAACCAGTGTGAAGGTTGCTTATTGTAAGTCGCTCTGGATTAAGAGCGTCTGCTAAATGCCTAAATTGTAAATTGTAAATTGTAAGGCAAACCGCAGCAAATTAAATATGCAAGAATCCCAACTTCTCCGCCCATTCGCATCGAGTCTACCAAAGTATTAGGTGAGAATGTGAAGTCCATAATTTATTCTGACCCCTCCCCGAAAAGGCCTAGCTGTCCTGACCCCTTATCCATAATGTATACAATATGGATAATTCGTGTGGACTTAGACTGTTCGTCTCAACTGCTGTTGATCAGTTCGACTCAGCTTTGTGGTGTGTGCGCAAGGTCCTTGATTGTGTGTGTATAGGGCATGGGCTGCCTTGACACAATATTTTCTACTGAAACAGAACGTTTTAACTGTCACACACAAAGTATTAACAATAGTCACTTGCTTGTTTTCCTGGTATCTTTAGTGGGGTAGCTAGTTGATTGGGCTCGATAAGGACCCGGCTCGATAAGCCTGCTCGATAAGGTGATCGTTATAAATAAAAATTAACGAGCTCCATCCCTAGATGTGGTGCATTCAAATACGAGAGCCAATTAAAGTTGGGGGAATATTAAAAGCTGAATGGAGCCTACTCAGACCAACAGTGGAAACTGTTCCATTGGGACATTATGTTTTAGGTGACTGTGGTGTTCATAATAATATGCAATTGCTTTCCGTTGTTTTTTGATGGAGAGTGTTTGTTCTTGTGGGTTTGGATTTTGTCGTCACGATCCTTTGAGATTGTTACATTGAGGAAATGGACAATTGTAGGACTGCTATCCACTGTAAATCTGAAAAAGGTTGTGGCATTATTGAGATGGGAAATAAACTCCCGGAGATATCTAGTTAAGAAAAACAAAATATATTGTCAACAATCCGCAGGGTTTAGTGTTAGAAAGGTGTTCAGTGAACGGTGAACACTCAATTATTCTCCCATAGTCTCCAACAACAATATTGGTATAGCTTCCTTGGAGCCACAGAGGTGCCCACAGCTGTGCCAAGAGTCTGAATACTGAATTAGTTTGAATAAAAACAGTTTTCCTATAACACCCAGTTCAACAGTTCACAAACAAAGGGATTTGGGGATCTCCAGCTCTGTCTGAATGAGCTATAGGCCTATACTATCCAACCACAAGGACTTAACGATAACTTCTATTAGCCCTTTCAGACCCGAGGCCAATGCTACAAATATTTTCTAAATCCTAACAGTCAGCGATGCTCAAACCTTTTCATGTCAAGGATCTCATGTCAAGGATATGTATCTCAAAATATTTTGTTCCAGGGACTCCCAGAAGCAAATAAGTCAGTTAAAAATGTTTGCTTTAACTCATTGACTGCCAGAATTGTATCAGTCTGTGTCCGTTCCCTGCAAAAGGTCCTTTCAGTGAGGTGCCTTAATTATTCAAGGGCAATTATCCTGAGACTTGAACCTCCCGTTCCACGGGAGGATCGCAATCCACTCAGAAAAACATAACAAACGTTAGTGTGAGTTTGAAGCCTAGTGGGAATATGCATGCACAGTTTCACCACAATCGGACGCTGTGTTGAGTAGTTGTGGCGATTTGTACAAAACGGGTACAAAGCGGGCTACTCCTGAAAGGTTAGAAGCCAATCGTAGCCAATGAGGGTGGATTATGAGAAATCAAACAAACCCGTCTTGATCACATTACTATGGAGAGCATGTGTACCGATTTGCGTGAAATTTGGATAAAATCTGAAGGAGTAATATATTAGAAAATGTGTTTTACATATGTCGGCCTCCTGGTGGCGCTATAAAGAGCAGATGTGAAAAATTCCAGGCAAAGGTTTTTCCTTGGCCTCTAGGGAGTTGGCATACAAAGTTATTCACAGATCCGTGCAGTTAGAGGTAAAAACACTTTTCTGCCAGTTATAGCGCCACCATGAGGCTGAGTTGAAAATGTTCATGTGGCATTTCTTCCTCGGCCTAGTGGGAATGTGCGTGCATAATTTCACGGAAATCACACGATGTGTTCATGATTTGCAGCATTTTGTTTGAAACTGAGCACTCCTGCTTGCTTTGGAAGCCAATCTTAGCCAATCAGGATTGAGTCTGAGAAATCTGAAAGACCCGTTTTGTTGAATGGCTCTAGAGAGACTGTGTACCAATTTGCGTGATGTTTGGACAAAATCTGTAGGTGTACTGTCCAAAAACTTGTTTTGCACAAAGCGGCCTCCTGGTGGCGCTATAACAGGCCGTTCTGGAAATTTTGAGGCAGAGGTTCATCGTTTGCATCCAGGGAGTGTTTGTGCAAAATTTGGCATCGACCGGGTTAACGGTGCCGGAGATTAGCTGATCACAGACGGACGGACGGACACACGGACACACGGACGGACGGAGTGCAAAACATACTCTCTCCCCCTGAAATATGTTTTAGATAGCATGTTATGTAGACAGGTCATTATTGATCTGACATCCTATAATACACTACTATCTATAGTGTATAGATGCCAGGTCATTATTGATCTGACATCCTATAATACACTACTATCTATAGTGTTTATAGCTTCAATGTACGGATATTATACTGTTGACGGGTGATAGGTTCTTAGTTTACTTATGATCCTAGATGACTATCTCTATGCATTTGATGTATTACTTTGTGTTGTTCTTGCTTACTGTAAATCGCTCTGGATTAATGCCTGAATTGTACATTGATGTGCGGTTTCTACCAGCAACGATACGCTACTTCAGGCTCATAAGAAAGCAGAACCCGGGAGTCGGGACCTATCCTATCCTAAGCTGTGTGCTGACTCTCCCCCTGCAGGTCCAGACTGGTACTTTGTGAGGTTGTCTCTGACGGTGACGGATGTGAACGACAACGTGCCAGAATGGAGCATGATTCCTTCACCCTACCTGGCGGTGGTCTCCCCGGACGCCCCAGCAGGCTCCCTGGTCTACAAGCTGTACGCTATAGACGGGGACGAGGGCAACAACGGGGAGGTGGAGTACTTCCTGTCTGATGGTGAGTGCCTCGACTTCTCTACTGGTTTAACTGTTTTAAATCCGGGAAATATGTGTCATTTTAGATTTTAAGTACATAAATGGTAAATGGTAAATGGTGCATTTATATAGCACCTTTATCCAAGGCGCTTTACATACATTCACCCATTCACACACACATTCATACACGATTGTGGCGGAAGCCGTGCAAGGTACCAACCAGCACATCGGGAGCAATTTGGGGTTCAGTGTCTTGCCCAAGGATACTTCGACATGTAGACAGGAGGAGCCGGGATTCGAACCGCCGACCCATGGATCATTGGACGACCTGTTCTACCTCCTGAGCCACAGTCGCCCTACATAGTTTTTCAGCCAGAATTTATTCAGTCTGTAGTCACTTCCCTGGCCCACGGCCTTGCAGCCGGAAGTTTTATTTTGAAGACCCCAAAATTAACCCTAACTAGAAAAAGTGCCCTTCTGGGCACAGGTCTCCACCAGGAGGATAGGAGTGTGTGTGTGATGTTTGGCAAAATGTTTAGGAGCAATATAAACGTGTGTGTGTGACACGGCTTGGCCTGTTGTAGCGCCACCATGAGGCTGATTTGAAAACTGTCAAGTGGCATTTCTTCCAAAGCTTAGTGGGAATATGCATGCACAGTTTCACCACAATCGGACGCTGCGTTGAGTAGTTGTGGCGATTTGTACAAAACGGGTACAAAGCGGGCTACTCCTGAAAAGTTTAGAAGCCAATCGTAGCCAATGAGGGTGGATGATGAGAAATCAAACAAACCCGTCTTGATTACATGACTATGAAGAAGATGTGTACCGACTTGCGTGAAATTTGGATAAATTCTGAAGGAGTAATATTAGAAAATGTGTTTTACATATGTCGGCCTCCTGGTGGCGCTATAAAGAGCAGATGTGAAAAATTCCAGGCAAAGGTTTTTCCTTGGCCTCTAGGGAGTTGGCATACAAAGTTATCCACAGATCCGTGCAGTTAGAGGTCAAAACACTTTTCGGCCAGTTATAGCGCCACCATGAGGCTGAGTTGAAAATGTTCATGTGGCATTTCTTCCTCGGCCTAGTGGGAATGTGCGTGCACAATTTCACGGAAATCACACGATGTGTTCATGATTTGCAGCATTTTGTTTGAAACTGAGCACTCCTGCGAACTTTGGAAGCCAATCTTAGCCAATCAGGATGGAGTCTGAGAAATCTGAAAGACCCGTTTCGTTGAATGGCTCTAGAGAGACTGTGTACCAATTTGCGTGATGTTTGGACAAAATCTGTAGGTGTACTGTCGAAAAACTTGTTTTGCACAAAGCGGCCTCCTGGTGGCGCTATAACAGGCCGTTCTGGAAATTTTGGGGTAGAGGTTCATCGTTGGCATCCAGGGAGTGTGTGTGCAATATTTGGCATCGATCGGGTTAACGGTGCCGGAGATTAGCTGGTCACAGACGGAAGGACGGACGGACGGACACACACACACACACACACACGGACGGACGGACGGAGTGCAAAACATACTCTCTCCCCATGCCTTCGGCCTGGTGGAGACAATGAACCGGAAGCAAAATTGGCAAAGCTAATGTTGGCTACCGTCTTTTTGTAAGTCATCTGAATCGTTAATATTGTAACCGTGAAGTAGCGACGATGTAGTAATGAGCCGCTAACATTGGCGTGCTGGTCAAACACAAAAAAGAGTTTTAAGATTGCAGTTAGAGGGGGAATCATTTAATTGATGGACCACAGCCGACCACTTTAACAATTATTTCATGCTTTGGATGTACAAAAAGATCAGATATACAAGCTCATGAATTGGAAAATTTACATTTTTATTTTTTATTTTTAACTCAGATCTTTGCTTCTGTGATGGTCCCTGGAACAAAACATTTCACGACAGGGGTCCGCAGCCAAAAACATGAATTCTGGGGGTCCTTGACATGAAAAGGTTGGGGCACCACTGAAAACTGACATTTTGTAGAATCTGCCTTAGATCCAGATCTACTTTTTGTACTTGAGTTTTATACTTACACTTTTACACTTGATTGATTGATTGAAGTATTTATTAACAGTTTGCAGAATTACAGTACATTTCAAGCACAACTCAATACACAGATTGTGTGTAGCCATCATTGTGCAAAAGAAAGTACATAAAATAATAATAATAATTCCAGTTGTCCATGTGTGGTTACAGATAGTTTGTGTGCATGTACTTATTTACGACTGTCATGTAATTCTTTTCTCGGCTCTGTGCAAAATAATTGCTTTCTCTATTGCAGCCATCATGTAATGATTTCTGCTGCCTAGGTTTGAATCTGTAAACAGTCAGGTGGAAAAGAAAATCCCCTCAAGGACATGACAAGTAATGAGATTATGATGAAAACTATTTTAAACCCTACATTATCATATAGACAGAGTAAACTTTAGGAGATATCCATAACTTTAATTAATGCTACAACTCCAATTGGGCTTTTGCAGCTAAACTTTATTCACGGCACAAAGCCATGGTTCATTCTTTTGTTCAATACATGGGAAATGTTTGGAGGGACAGGACGTACCTGCATGGGATATTTGTTGATGTGGTTTAGAGCTACCCCTAGGGCACTACGACTCATTTGATTATCTTGCGGATGCAAAATTGTATTGTGTTATACAGTGCCATTTGGGTTTGTTCCCCATGGGGTTCATGCATTAATATGCATGCGGTATTGTGAGGTGCATTGGAAGAAAGAGCTTTTAACTTAGCCTTTTATCTGGTGTAAACACCATCCTTGACTCTGTTTAGAGCAGCAACCTGGGCTGCTTTGAATTCCCCGATTCTTAGCATTTATTTGAAAGTTGTCCTCCAGACTATAGACACGTATCCTCCAGACCAGGGGTTCTCAACGTTTTTGGCCGGGGACCCCCGAAAATGCTTTGGCAACGTCTCGGGACCCCCCCCCTCCTCCCGACCCCCAATATAAATTGACTGCTACAATAACCTTAAACCATTTTGGGCGGGAACCCCTTTTGGTGTTTTAAGCATTGTTATAATTTAGCTATTTAAAAATAGCAGATCTACAAGCTACGAGCTTAGGTCTGCTATTTTTTTTAAATCGTGAATTTTTTTAAAAAACAAATCTTTTTTTTAAAAAATAATTTGGGGACCCCCTAAAATAATTTGGCGACCCCTCGAGGGGTCGCGACCCACGGGTTGAGAACCCCTGCTCCAGACTATAGACACGTCTCCTCCAGACTATAGACACGTCTCCTCCAGACTATAGACACGTCTCCTCCAGAATATTAGACACGTCTCCTCCAGACTATAGACAGTCCAGACTATAGACGCGTATCCTCCAGACTATAGACACGTCTCCTCCAGACTATAGACACGTCTCCTCCAGACTATAGACACGTCTCCTCCAGACTATAGACACGTATCCTCCAGACTATAGACACGTTTCCTCCAGACTATAGACACGTCTCCTCCAGACTATAGACACGTCTCCTCCAGACTATAGACACGTATCCTCCAGACTATAGACACGTCTCCTCCAGACTATAGACACGTCTCTCTCCTCCAGACTATAGACACGTCTCTCTCCTCCAGACTATAGACACGTCTCTCTCCTCCAGACTATAGACACGTCTCCTCCAGACTATAGACATGTCTCTCTCCTCCAGACTATAGACACGTCTCTCTCCTCCAGACTATAGACACGTCTCCTCCAGACTATAGACACGTCTCCTCCAGACTATAGACACGTCTCCTCCAGACTATAGACACGTCTCCTCCAGACTATAGACACGTCTCCTCCAGTCTATAGACACGTCTCCTCCAGACTATAGACACGTCTGGGAATTGCGGTCAGAAACGAGTCAATTGGCCTGATACGGAAACACACTGGATATCATCAGTCTAAATTTCAACATATGCAGCAAGAAGGTAGTTTATTCATTGCAATAGCCTGCTATTCTTGTCATTTCGGAGGTTCAGAAATAGCAACTTTGACAATTTAATTCATTAACTGTCGACACCAATTATCTGTCCTCTTTTGGGTATTTGTACTGATCCTATGTTTTTGTTTGAATAAAAACTAAACTTAACAAAACAGCACCTATGCTCCTGCCTGGCACAACATTAACAGTTTAAGATATGTTATATCTGTGGTGAACGACTCTCTAGCACTGTTAGGATCGCCTATTTTCAGCATGCAACCAAGTGTAAAATCAGGCATTACGATGCCATCAAGGTCCACCAAAATACATTTTAGTCGACAAAATCAACTGTAGATTTTATCCAGGGGTGATCCAGGCGAGACATGGCCAAAGCATTTCCGGGGGTCCCCAGCCAAAAATGTTGAGAACCCCTGATTTAGTCGACTAAAAAACTAGACTAAAACTAAAACATTTCAGATGACTAAAATAGCAATCAAAATCAACAGTGTTTCTCTTTTTCTTTTTTTACTTTTTGCGCAGGCGGGGATGGCCGCTTCGAGGTGGACAGGAAGAGCGGTCAGCTGCGCACCACAGGGCTTCCCCTGCAGCGGGACAGGGAGTACCTGCTGACGGTGGTGGCAGCTGACCGGCTGGGCAGCCGCAGCGCGCCCGCCGTCCTGAGTGTGGTGGCGGGACGCCGCGCTCCACAGTTCACCAACGCATCCTTCACCATCGCCCTGCCGGAGAACACGCCCGAGGGACAGACGTGAGTGCACGCACACGCACGCACATACGGACGCACACACGTGCACACACACACACACACATCCAAAGGGATATCCCTATGACAAGAATCGAACCCAGGTCTCCCACGTGCAAGTCCAACATCTTAACCACTAAGCCAAATGCAATTGCCTGCTACACACACACACACACACACACACACACACACACACACACACACACACACACACACACACACACACACACACACACACACACACACACACACACACACACACACACACACACACACACACATTGAGGATTATGATCAGTCCCATGCATGCTATTTCTCCTACATGGCTGTATAATAATACAGTACATGCATACAGTGTACAGTCATACATTATGCACTCAATCAGATGAAGGCAGAACGCTCACACGCTACGTGTTCCTTTTGTCCCGCCGACGAGACAAGATCCTTCCGCGGGAAAGTTGCCTTAAATGACTTAAACATTCAAGAGATGAATACATTTCAGGCATCGTGATGCAATATTTATTCACACTCTCGCCACTGAGGGATTTCACAGATTTATTTTAAATAGATTTCCACATGCTTTCTAGACATTGTTCATTCGACCTTGACTCTTTACTGATGCATTGTACAGTACTCATTTAAGCAATATTCTCAAGTATTTGCACAATGCGTGCACGCGCATGCAGATTACTGTGTGCACTCAGTCGCTGGGTTTCTCTAAGGCTTGAATCAGTGGAGTGTGACAGTCTTGATGTGCAGTCTCCAACTCATGTTATGTACTTAAGTGAGTTATCTGTTAAAGTGTTTATGACACATGGACACGTGTGCATACATGCGCCCATGTCCCACATGGTAACACATACACGTACACAGTTCACACACACACATACAGTATGTACGAATGCACGCACGCACGCACGCACGCACACACTCACGCACACACTCACGCACGCACGCACGCACGCATGCACGCACGCACAAACAAGCAAAAACAAACCCTGGCTGGCGGCTGCTGAAGCTAATGTGGAGCTATATTGACCCACATCCTTGGATTTGACTCTCCCATTATCTTTCTTCCAGCCTTCCTTGCTTTCACAGAGAGATATAGAAAACTGGTCAAGTGAATATTCTGTTCAGTTTTGTCCGTGTTGCAGGCAGACAAACAAACCCCGGTCCCCCCAATCCTCCACCCCCCCAAAAAAGGATTTCTCTTTTTCTAGCGATTCCCCACTCATGATTGTCTCTAAGCGCCTTCAGTATAGCTCTGTGGAATGCTTGGGTTTTTTGTATTCATGCTTGAGCTGCGTGAACATTTGTAGCTTGTCATTGGAGATGACAGGGTTCCATTTTAAGAGGAAGATGGAGTGTGAGTTTGGGTTTGCCGGTTACTTAGTTTGCAGTATTTCTCGTCTTCCTTGTTCCAATCCCATGGTGTCGGTTCTCACTTCTCAGTGGTGTAAAGTAACTAAGTGTATTTAATCAAGTACTGTACTTAAGTAAAATCTTGAGGTATTTGTACTTTAGTTAAGTATTTACAATACTTTTACTTCTACTCCATCCCACTACAATTATTTGAAAACTTTAGCTTTGGAGAATTAAATTAAATTTGGACTAGAAAACATTTTGGCCATTTGAAAATAGCAGATCTACAAGCTCACAATGCGTCGCATTACGACGACGCACATCGCATTATGAACTTGTAGATCGGCTATTTTCAAATTATTTTGTACACATTTTGAACTTGGGAAATGGGACATTCTGCAATATGAGTACTTTTAGTATCTCACAATGTCTGTAAAGCGCCTTGGATAAAGGCGCTATATAAATGCACCATTTAGTACATTTTTATGCCGATACTTTTGTACTTTTACTTGAGTACATTTTGAATACAGCACTTTTACTTGTAACGGTGTACATCTACATTGCAGTATTTATACTTTTACTTAAGTAAATCATTTGAGTACTTTTTCCACCATCTCTTGTCCTCGCAGCTTCCTGGTAACCCCTGCGGTGTCCTTCCAGAAGGAACCAATCAGCTACAGCCTCCTGATAAATCCCAGCAGCCTCTTCTCCATCAACTCTGAGACGGGGGAGATCAGCCTCACACGCTCCATCGACTACGAGAATGACCAGCATCGCTATCTGTTATTGGTTCGCGCCAACGAGGGCCTGGACAGCATGAGCAGTGCAGCAGAGGTATGTGTGTGTGATGATGATAGTCCCTTCCGGGGACCGCAGGCTACACTGTTGTGTCTGGGGTATACAGGGTAAACTGAGTCCCTTTCCTTCCAGGGACCGCAGGCTACACTGTTGTGTCTGGGGTATACAGGGTGAACTGAGTTCCTTTTGAACCGGTGTTGATTTCGTTGACTAATACTACGACGAAAAATGTTCGTCATCTACCTTTTCTCACTGACGAAAACTAAATCAAAACTAAATCAAAACTATTCTGTGATGACTAAAACTAAGACTATATTCTGACAATTCCATCAACAAAGTCATTTTTTGCTTGGAAAATAGCAGGTCTACAAGCTGTGAGGTTGTATAATGTAGATTGATATGAATATCTTCAGCATGCAAGTGTTAAATCAGACATTACGACACCATCAAGGCAGCACCAAATGCATTTTGGTCGACTAAATCATCTGTATGAACATTGAATTGAACATGGTGGACCCTCTTGTAAACAAGTGTAATGCTTAATTGGGTCGTCCATTCACAGTTAACAGCCTTTGTATTGAGTTTGTGCTTGAAATGTACTGTAATTCTGCAAACTGTTTCAATATTTCAATCAATCAATGTAGATTTAGTCGACTAAAATCATACAAAATTCTGACTAAAACTAAAGACTAAAAAAATTAAACTTTTCAGATGACTAAAATATTACTTAAAGTTAAACAAAATTATTTTTTTGTCAAAATTCACTATGACTTAAACTATATCAAAACGTGCTGTCAAAATCAGCACTGCATTGAACCTCAATGCAATATCCCATTCATGCTTGGCACCATACTCTCTGGTCTGGAAGAAACATAACGCCACTAAAGTGTTGCAGAGAGATTTCAAAGATACTCACAACTGCAGCAAGGTCCCATGGGAACGTGTGCTGAAACATGTTTAATCCATAATTAATCATGCATTCCACGTGTTGGCTAGTGATTGGCTAGTTGCACTCTGCCAGGCTTAATCTATTTTAATCTTAAATTTATATATTTAATCAGTCTCATTAAACAGTTTTATACGTAATAATGTCATTCAAGCCAATTATGTTGCTATACTACTGTAGTCGTTCCATATACGAGCCTACACCATTGTATCCTTAATTGCAACACGTTTTGTTACTTTTTAACCTACTAGACGTCACTGACCCCTTTCACTGTTCCATTTTAAATCTCTTAAAAAAATTAAATAAAATAAAGTTCCAATCGGGATCACTGGATAATCAGAAAAGACCTCCGAACATTGCAGGTTTTGTCAAAACCATGGAGAGCTCACAGTTCAGCTTTTTAGTCAGCCTGTATACAAGAAGTGAACGGCAGTGCGCATACGCGAAACCGGCCTAGGATCGCTGAAGAAGGAAAGGCCAAGCAAAAAAAAGAAAAGAAAAAAATAAATAAATCAGCGATCCCGTTTGATATCAATAATAAAGATTATATGACGGAGCGTTCCGCCAGGAGCAGTTTCCGGTTGGATTCTAATTGGCAGAACGTTCCGTCACGTGTTAAATGTATGTAATCTGGGGAGCCTTCTCTGTGCTGCCATCGTGGTGTCCAGCTTGGTGCAATGAATGGTAAATGGTGCATTGGGGCGTAAATGGGGCAGCAGTGGCTCAGGTGTAGAGTGGCCGGTAGAGCAGCCGGATGGGAACCTGTGAGGTTCAGAGTCCTTAAGCAAGACTCTGAACCCCTAATTGCTCCCGATGAGCAGGTTGGTGCTTTGCATGTTTCCTCCGCCATCAGTATGAATGTGTGTGTGAATGGGTTATTGTAATGCATCAGTATGAATGTGTGTGTGAATGGGTTATTGTAATGCACAATCTATGTAAATCACTTCGGATAAAAGCACTATATTAACCCATTTTGGGCGGGAACCCCTTTTGGTGCGCTACGAGCTTGTAGGTCTGCTATTTTTGAAAAATCGAAGAACGACTGACATAGAAACATAGCTTTTTCAGAAAACTGTCAGGATGTAGAAGACATTTTTAGAATCTGATCTCAGGTCAAAATGGGTTAATGCACCATTTACCGATTTATATAGCCCCTTTCTATAAAGCCATTTGGCATTTATTTGGCATTTTTTTATGCCATCACCCCTATTTTATGGAGCAAATGTTTTGGCAACCCCTCACTTTATTTATAGAGCAATTTCAAAGTGGAAATAAAGAATCTTAAAATAAAATCATACATTGTTAACCTTATTTATTTATTCGAACAGCTTCCTGCTGATGTGTAGGCCTACAGTATCTTATCAATGAAATGAATGAATAATATTCTAGTGCTGCCGAAATAGACTTTGACTGCATGCTTGCTCCTCGTGTGAGCTAGTTTTCTTGGTGCAGCTTGTTACTGTCTGGTCTGGTCTGCTGAGCTGGAGAATGGGGTTTTATTCCAGCTCGGAAGCACTAAAACGCTACAATGTCAATAAAAGCAACATAAGTGTTTCTGTGAGCGCATCCAGCTCTCGAATTTATCTTTGAGGCCAAAGATTTCTCCATCACGGACAGGCAGCGAGCAACAGGACCTCCCTGCATGGCAATGTCACGTTGCCATCCGCACATTGAGTTTATTGACTAAAATGCTTTGCTGATACATAAAACAGATACAATTTACACAGAGACTGCTCCAGCGTAACTCGAGGTGGTACAAATGTAACCAAATGGACCTCTAAGCGTCCATTTGTTTCCATGCATTTTAGAACTTGATCTGACTTTATTGAGAGGATAGCCCCTTAAGCCCCTCATTTTAGAGGGGGTCCTATGCACAGATAAAACATTACATACAGTACAAATACACAATACACACGTGTACAAATACAGTTAGCTTGCTCATCCTCTCCCACCCACGCCCCCATCCCTCAACTCATTTTGTATATGGTATAGGGGATGTATATGGTAACAGAGACTGTTACAGATATGGAGGGTAGTTAAGGTGAATACATCTAAAAAGTAATAGGTACCCTCTCTTTTAAGAGCAACCCGAACATAAAATAACTAGGCTATATGTACGGTATATAGCTAGGTTATGAGCAGTAAATCAGTTATTGTACACCTCTGCAAATATGTGACCAAATTTGACTGCGGGGCTGCCATTGGATTTTTTTTTCATTTTCGTTTTTACGAAAGCAGGGAATCATAGCTTCAAATTGACATTGGGTTGTTCAGTTTAACCCACCAGTTTTGGAGATATGGCTTATAGAGTAATGTCTTGCAGAAAACAGCGAGTTGAGAAAAAAGGCTTGAAAGGTCACTCATTTTGGATGAAAAATAAATAAATTCAGTTTTTCTCTGGTGAAAAGCTGGAGGCTGCACAATGGCAGTCCCTCAGTCAAATCTGCTATGTGTGCAGTTGGAGTTGGATGAAAATGGAGTCTGGTTGGTTAAATACAATTTTTGACCTGCTTGATCCACAAGCTCTCTTCTAAAACGGCTCTTTTCGGTACGCAACCAAGTATAATTTCCCAGGCTTAACTGCCTCCTGTCTTTCTGACAGGAGGCAGAAAGATCACAGCAACACCCTCAATGCAGACATCCTTTTAGAGACACGGGACGAGAGAGAGAGAGAGAGAGAGAGAGAGAGAGAGAGAGAGAGAGAGAGAGAGAGAGAGAGAGAGAGAGAGAGAGAGAAAGAGAGAAAGAGAGAGACCCCGCCTGCATTCAGAGGACACCACCCTACAGCCAAGGCCCCCCCTGCCCCACCGAGAGGTCATGCCAGCGCACCACAGGCAGGCCCACCCCCCCTAACGCCCACCACATACTACACATACCTACCACCACCATCGACGCACATGCAAGCACCACCAACCACACCCCGATACACTTATGAATACACCCCGAATCACACCCTATGGCCTCACTCACACCTAAGACACACGCAAGACACACGTATGTGTCCTGTGTCTTCTGTGTGTTATGGGAGTCACATGGTTTGAAGACACAACCTTGTTGCATTGTGGGGGGAGAGCAGAAGACAGCCATGCAACAGCCATGCAACAAGGTTGTGTCATGAAACCATGTGACTCCCATTGGAAATGCATTGAGGCGGCCATAACACACAGAAGACACAGGACACAAGTGTGTCTTGCGTGTGTCTTAGGTGTGAGTGAGGCCTATGAGCACAACATGCATAATGAGTTCATCCACATGCTCAGTGAGCTTTACACCAACTGGTTCCAGTCCAAAACTGCTAGTGGAATATAATTCCAAAATGGACTACAAACCTTATAGACTCTGTGAACACAGTCTTACGATTGAGAAATTCCACCATAGGCAGACCCAAGAGACCCAAGAGAAGACAGACTATCGACCCACTGCACACAAAACGAGGTAGAGACTGAGCTACACTTCCTAGCCGTCTGTCCACTGTACCAAGACATCAGAGACGTGTCACCCAAGGAGAGTTTGAAGAGACAGAGAGAGAGAGACTTAAGGCCCTGCAGGCATTGCCTGGCAGCCAAAGAGCATTTTGCCTACTTACCACTGCCACCCCAAAATCTACCTGTCTTTCCTGGCCCCGGGCTAGACACATCCTCCTGGACAATCTGTCAGTACTGCTCTCCCCTAGCGACAGGCAACACTCCAGATCATAGAACCAGGCAAAGTGACGAGGAAAGAATTGAGCGGTGCAGGATGAAGGAACGATAGAGGAAGTAGGAGCAGTGGATGCTGGGTCTGCTAAGTGGGGACAGTGAGGTAGACATGTGGAGACAGGTGGCCTGGATGTGGCTGCGAGGGGGCATCATTAATTAAGCCATGAGAGCTGCAGACACAAGGAATGACGCAGTTAAAGGGAGATTCCAGACAAGCCGTTAATCTGACATTATTATTACTAGACCTGTACATGCCCGTTGCAGTCGGCCACCGGCCTACTTGGGAACGATGCAACTTAGTAACCTAGTAATGATATACTGCACCCGTTTTAAAACGGAAAAGCACTTCTTGGGCTAAAAACGGCCATAGCCACTTGCCCGTAATGTGCCCAATGTGCCCAAATGTGCTGACCTCATCACATTTGTGATGACGGCTATGGTCGTTTTTAGCCCAAAGAGTGTTTTTCGTGCAAAACTAATGATTGCAATGGATTCAGAATCATGAATAACCCCTAGTCTGACACGTTACATGCTACTTAAAGCATAATTTAAATTAGACATTTTTGCCTTATATAGGATCTTAATGGTACCCAACTTTCAACCACTGAATTTACCATGGTCCAACATTTATATAATTCACCATGTTATTTGGATGACCCTGAGGATCATAAAAAAACCATGAATGATTACTATTGCAATTTATTTTGGGACAAATCTTAGATTGACTGGTCTATAACTCACGATCATAATAAGCCATGTTGCGTTAAATTCACAAATGTAAATGTGAATGTACTTAGTTACTTTACACCACTGGTGCTAGAAATCCCTCACATCCCTACTTGCTCTTCAGAGTGTGAACTGCTCTTCAGAGTGCAGACAGAGGATGCTGGAGGTGAACTAGTGCTGCCTTCCAGACAGAATTACAGCAGCTCATACTGGAATTGGGGGAGAAGATAAAAGAAGGCTTCATAGATGGCTACCAGGTCTGTGTATTGCATAATGAGCGGTCCATTAGTGGGGTCAGGCAGAACGTGCACACAGCTACCCACTTAAACCTACATGCTCGTTTCCACTCACACGGATGCGCTACAGACTGAATTTGACTGCATTGATGTGTTAAAAGCACCACATTCTTCAAAAGATAACGTGAACTTGACATTTGCAGTACTGCTCACATTTACATTATATATAGGGCATAGCAGTGGCGGCCATTTTCTGCTTCCATCGTTTTAGACCCCATTCATTTTTCGCATGAGATTTCCCAAAATATTTATATCAACTATTTTAATCCTAGAATCAAGGTGAACCATGACCATAAAACATTTTGATTCTCTGAAAATTTGCATTTTTCACTTTATGGTCATGATTCACCAGGATCATGGGTGGCTTGATAATACCCTTAAAATAATTGATAATCTGGATCGATAAAACCAGAAAATGTCCGCCACTGTTATGCTCTATAGATGAACTTTAAAAACAATGTAAACAATGTTAAACCAAAAAAACAATTTCACATTAATAGCCATGTTGTGACACTTCCTTGTAGATGTTTTTTTCAGTGACTAACGTTCAGCGGCACTCTAAACCCTGCTGTGTGAGAAGCTCACGTTCAGGGTTGAAGGACATGGCCAAGAGAAGAGAGATGTCTTTCTAGTACCTATTGTAGCCTGGATCAGCGACAGGTCTGCTCATGGAGGGACGCGTAATGTGAAAAACACGATCCAGGTTGTTTTCACAACATCCGTGGGTGTGTGCATGAAACGAGCGTGTGCGACAATTTCACGGGACCGCTGCTGTGTGAGAAGCTCACGTTCAGGGTTGAAGGACATGGCCAAGAGAAGAGAGATGTCTTTCTAGTACCTATTGTAGCCTGGATCAGCGACAGGTCTGCTCATGGAGGGACGCGTAATGTGAAAAACACGATCCAGGTTGTTTTCACAACATCCGTGGGTGTGTGCATGAAATGAGCGTGTGCGACAATTTCACGGGACCGCGCCGGATGAAAATAAATAAACTTCTCGGCGCGTCCAAAATAATTGAAAACAAATTACTAGGCGCGTCAGTCGCTCCCCGTCTGAAAAGGCCTTAAGACAGGTCTGAGTGAGGGGTGTTGCCTAACCCCATGTGATTACTGTGGTTGTCTGGATCAGCCTATTGATCCTAACCTTCAGCTGGACAGAAAGGTTAAGTGAACCAGGCTGACATGCCACACAGTAATACACTCTCATCTACCACTTGGGAGAAGCGGAGCATTCATATTCTGTGGCTCTCACCAACAGAGGCGGATTTGAGGTTAAATCTGAAGACTAGGGTTTGGCAATTGCCATCCCCTGATCATTGAAGTGGTCGAAAATAAAGAACAAGGATGTCTGGTACCATCGGGCATTACTTGTCTTGTACAGTAGATGTGAGCCGCGCTGCTGGGAGACTCATTAGTACAATGCTTATGCAAAATGTGTTTATTTATTATTGGAAATCATTAATAACCCAGAACAGTGACACATATTGTCCAGACACCCTCAGGTACTGCAATTAGATGTGGAATATTGACCTGCAAGATTTAACTATTCCACAATTTTGTAACCCATTTTTTTCACCCAGTGTCAATTATCTAATGTAATCCTGGGCGCTACACTTCCTCTGCCAACCTGGGGGGGCAGCGGTCTGTCTGTCTGTCTGTCTGTCTGTCTGTCTGTCTGTCTGTCTGTCTGTCTGTCTGTCTGTCTGTCTGTCTGTCTGTCTGTCTGTCTGTCTGTCTGTCTGTCTGTCTGTCTGTGCTGTGCGTCTGTCTGTCTGTCTGTCTGTGCACTGTGTGCGACTGTGTGTGCTAGGGAAGGTTCTGAAGAAAAGGAAGATTCAATGAGAATTGAGAGGAAGTCAGCTGTGATAAAGCGTGATGAGTCCAAATCTCTCAAACGCATGTGCACGCACGCACGCACGCACGCACGCACGCACGCACGCACGCACGCACGCACGCACGCACGCACGCACGCACGCACGCACGCACGCACGCACACACACACACACACACACACACACACACACACACACACACACACACACACACACACACACACACACACACACACACACACACACACACACACACAGCTGAGCAGGGCTGGTTAGGCAGCTAATGGTGCCAGGGAGCCATCACTCCTACTGGGGAGAAACTTGGAAACTACCTGCAAATTAAAGTCATGCTCAATGATTTCTGTCCACACAAAATGCTGCAACTGTTCACTGTTTTGGCAGGTTGAAAATGGATCTTTGAAAGAAGAGGATAAAATAAAATAAAATGCCAAAACAGAGCATAATGTTAACACAAACTGCATCTGTAGAATTTGAAGAGATGGGAACCCCCCCACCCGCAGCCTAGCAACACACTCACATATAGACGGATCTGTACACATGTGTGAGTGCCTAAGATGTATGTCTAGAGTTTAAATGGACAGGTGGGGGTGCATCAACATATGGAATGTCAGCTCCAGGTCAGCTCCATATATGGAGATCTAAGGGTTTGAGGTTTAAGGTGAAATACTTGCTGGCCAATATTGATGACATCAGGGATCTCCATATGGCTTAATACTTTTCGTGCCGGCATGTTTTCGGGCACCTCAGTAGACCTTTACAGGCAAAAACTACAAAATGACATCATTTTGCGGGGTCTTGACCGGTCATTTTAAATCCGGAAGTAAGAGTGCAACCTGTCTGTAGCTACACCGGGGGGTCGACTCGCATAACAGATCACAACATGCTAACGGGAGCTTTGCGGCAGCCTTTTAGTGGCATCCTAAGTTCATACTTTTTCTCATGTCACCAAATCTGAGTGTCAATTCCGAGATCGCGGCCAGTATGGGATTCTATGGAGCACGGATTTTCACTATTTTCGTCACCTTTGGTTCTCGACCGTTACAATATGGTGGCCGGTCGCCTTGTCGTCGGGGCCCTAAGTACAGTATGACTGTTAAACGTTCAAACGCGAGGATGGCATAAGAGTGTGGAGTATTATTAACTGTTTTTGGACGTGTATGGCTCGAAGTGTTTATATTGACGTGATGTGACGAGGCATGACCATATGGGGCATGACCAACCAAACAACTGATGGTAAATGCACGATTTCATAGTAAATGCGGCCTGCGGTCGCAACAAGGCTACAGAGGCCAAAGTTATGTATCTATCCCTATTTCAGAAAAGAGACATTACAAATAGTTTCTTAACCTTTCTGTGTCTCTGTGTGTGTGTGTGTGTGTGTGTGTGTGTGTGCGTGTGCGTGCGTGCGTGCGTGCGTGCGTGTGTCAGGTGCGTGTGGTCATCGTCGACGAGAATGACTGTGTCCCAGAGTTTCTACAGTCCATTTACAGCAAGGACGGTGTGCCGGAGACTGTAACCACAGCAACATCCCTGCTACAAGGTGAGATGTCTACCCACACACACACACACACACACACACACAAACACACACGCACACACACACTAAATGGTCTTGCATTTATATACAGTATAACTTTTCTAGTCTTCTGACCACTCTAAGTGCTTTATTAATGAATGCCTTTACATTCACGGTTCACCCATATGCACACCGATATATTATGTCCTTTGAACCATGTATGTGCCATATCCATCAATGCATGTGCGGATCGAATCATATGGCTCAGTGATATTGTATTTAGGAGAAACATAGCCTTCCTTGTATGTTTAACGGGAGAGAGAGAGAGAGAGAGAGAGAGAGAGAGAGAGAGAGAGAGAGAGAGAGAGAGAGAGAGAGAGAGAGAGAGAGAGAGAGAGAGTTCCTTGTAAGTTCAAATGGAAATGGAAGATGTGCTGTACTTGGTCACATTTCTTTACTACCTTTTTCTAGTTTGTGAAACTATAAAAATATTCTGCATTTTCTGTCAGAGATATTCTTTTGAAAGTTGACAGCAGTATTTCAATACACCGACACCAACTTTTGTCAACAGGGGCGTCAATATAGCTGGGGGGTGGAGCCGGGGGAAAGTTCAGAGTTCTCCCAACCGGAATAAACAGTGGAGTGTTGGGTTTTCAAACGCAGATGCTTTAAATACTACTAATTTAAAATTAGGCGTCATGGCTTGCCAGATCACAGGCACAGATCCTTGTTGCCACTCGACAAGGATCGCTACTTTAGAAAATGAAACAAGCTAGAGGCCGATTGGAATGTTTTCCTTGACTGCATGGACATGATCCAACACAACACAATGGACTGATATATTCGCATGGTAAGAGACACTTTTCTATAGATATGATCACTGCAACTTATCATAATATATACATTTTAAAAAGCCATTAATTCATCAATGATGTTTATAGAACATGTTTTAGTGAATTCCAAGTAGTTAGAATTCACTACAAATGTGTTCTATAAACATTATTGATGACCTAATGGCTGTTGGTTTTTGATATTACGTTTAGTTTAAGTGATCATATCTATAGAGTGTCTCTACCAGGCGAGTAAACACTGCACATTGTAAACACAATGTTTTGTAACATGGAGGGAGAGGGAGATTGATGTCCGATTTCAGTGGTGGTTTAATATGCTTGTGTGCAACTTGACGCATGCAATAAAGTATAAAGAGATAAGGATACTCTGACTATAAACCACTTGAACCCCAGGTCCCCAGCATAAACCAAAAATCTACAAACTCACAACGCGTCGCAACCGTAGGTCGCAACGCGCTGTGAGCTCATGGTTGGCCTGGACTGAAGTGTTTTACGCACATTCTCCATTTACAGTCCTTACGGCGGCTTACGCCTGCACAAATGTTCAGATTACAAATATAAAGTGCTCACCCCAGGGCCATGGATGTTACAATTCTGCTAGGGCGAGAATAAGTACCGGTATCTTCCGTATTGTTCAATAAAAAGCAATGTTTAATCTGTTTTTGGCTATGCGCTTTCAAATATGCGCCCCCTATCGGTTGGTGCATTATAACTCTGATAAAATGGCCACCGATCGGATTAAAACGCTTTTTATTGAACAATGCGGAAGATATGGGTATTTTCTATGTACCGAGGCCATTTGCTGTAAGTGTACACACAATGGTTTGTATTCCTTAAGGTGCTTGTATTCCATTTGACATCCTTCTCCTTTCACAGCAGCTCACAAATCTTGCTGCTGTTTGCACATTGTTGTACTTCACCTAACAGATATGGGAGTTTTTTGTCATTAGTCATGTTTTCAAACTCTCCTTGGGTGATTGTAATCCGTGGGAAGTATATGTCTCTGATGTCTTGGTACAGTGGGCAGACGGTTAGGAAGTGTAGCTCAGTCTCTACCTCGTTTTGTGTGCAGTGGGTGCATACTGCATAGTCTGTCTTCTCTTGGGAGCCAGGTCTGCCTATGGCGGCCTTTCTCAATCGCAAGACTGTGTTTACTGAGTCTATATCGAGTTAAATGTTTTCCTTAGTTTTGGGTCAGTTACAGTGCTTAAGTATTCTGCTACTGTGTATTCTCTGTTTAGAGCTAAATAGCATTCCATTTTGCTCTGGTTTTGAGTAGATCTTTTCCAGTGTGTGAGATAGCTTTCTTTTTGTTTTCTTATGATTTGGTGTAGTCCCGTTTGTTTTCTGTCTGGTGGTTGTGCTTGTGTTAGTCCCATTTTTCCAGGGATTCACTGTGTGAGGACCTTTTTGTGGAGCATGTCCGGTTCACTTTCCTTTAGGTGTTTATAGAATTTCAATGCTCTCTTTTTGGTTTTGATAATTAGTGGGTATCGTCCTAATTCTGCTCTGCATGTGTTATTTGGTGTTTTCCGTTGGACGCAGAGAATGGATTTGCAGAATTCTGCATGCAGTCTCAATTTGGTATTTATCCCATTTGTCCGGTTCTTGATCGGCAAGTGGGTCCCAGACTTCGCAACTATAGAGGGAAATGGGTTCTATAACAGAGTCTAGAAAGCTCTTCTTGCCTTGTCCCTCAGGTCGTTTACAGCTTGTTTGAAGTTACCTGTGCTGCTGATGTTTAGGGCCCATGTTTGGGAGAAAGTGTGCAGGAGATCAAGTTGCTGTTGCAGTCCTTCTTTGTTTGGAGATAGCAACACCAGATCATCTGCAAATAGTAAGCATTTGACTTCTATGTCTATTAGGGGGATGCCCGGTGCTGTGGACTGTTCTAGTGTTTTTGCCAGTCCATTGATGTTAAAGAGGGTTGGACTCAGGCTACAGCCCTGCCTAACCCCCCGACCTTGGGAGAAGAAGTCTGTGCGTTTTCCATTACAGCAAATTTGTTGTTGGTGTACATTGATTTTATGATGTCATAGGTTTTTCCTCCAATGCCACTTTCTAGCAGTTTGTACAACTGTTGCCAAATAGAGTCAAATGTCCACAAAGCAGAAAAACAATTTGCATTTATTTTTGTTTATTTGGTTGTCAATTAGGGTGTTGAGGGTGAAAATATGGTCTGTTGTACGATAGTTAGGTAGGAAGCCAATCTGAGTTTTGCTCAGGGCATTGGTTTCTGTGATCGATGATCATGCAGAGTATTTTCCCGAGGTTGCTGTTAACACTCTCTCTCTGTGTCTCTGTGTCTCTCTGTGTCTCTTTCTCCCCCCGAACGGCCTCGCACTGAGAGAGGCAGTTCGATCGGTCCAATGTTTTTCTGAGAAAACCACGAGAGTCTGTCTGTCTGCAGGTCTCTGGGGTGTGTTTTGTAGTGTGTGCACCAGCTTCCCTGATTCTTGCCCGTTAAGTTAGTACTCACATTTTGTGTGAGTAGAAGTACTCTTTAAGTAAAAGTAAAAAAATAAAAAAAATTAAAGTCTGGTTTACTTGAGTAAAGTACAAAAGTATTGGTATCAAAATGCACTTAAAGTACCAAAAGTACTCATTATGCAGAATATCCCATTTCACAGATTTTCAAATGTATTTGAAAAAAAAAATCAAATGGGTGACACATTGATTAATTGATTGAAAATTGTATTCACACTGAAGAATGGGTACATTTCAAACGAAAGTCAATACAAAAACTGTTACTGTGGACGACACCATGATTACGCATTACACTTGTTTACAACAGGGTCCACCATTTTCAATTCATCAGAACATTTAGAGACGCACAAATATACACTTCTATAAATGTCTTAATGGCTGGTAGGGCGTTCCACATTTTGGTGGCATACTGGCATACAGTAGGAGCAAAATTTATTTAGTCCCTTGTTTGAGCCAAATCTTGCACGTTTGTTGAACTCCCTCTGGTGTTGTCTGGTGGGTGTGGACTTATTTAGACAGGTACATGGGTATCTTGGTGGTGTAGTGAATCTTGTAGACCAGACCCATTGCAAGATGCTGTTCTCTGTTAGGGTCTTCAAGGTGTTTTTGTTGAACAGTGAGGAGATCCTGTCCAGGAATCTTGTTCTTTGGCTGACTTTTTTGATTACGTTGGTGAACGATTTGCCTCCAGGATGGAACCTAGGTAGGTAATTTCGTCTTTTCGTGTGATAATATTGTCACCCAATGGTGGTTGGAATGTTCACCGGGGCAGTGTTCCGTATAGAGCTGAGTAGTAATAATCAAAATCTACAAAGTAACTAGCAAGTTTACTAAAGTTTGGCCCAGACGGTTAGCTCAAACGTCCAGGCACCTAGGATGCTGAGCCAGCCTGACGGCGTGCCGCGGGTTTGACTCCCGATCCCGACGGCCTTTGCCGCGTGTCTTCCCCCCATCTCTCTCCCCATTTCCTGTCAGTCTACTGTAAAATCTATCAATACAGGCAAAAAAAAACATCTTAAAAAACAAAAACAAACAAAAAAGTTTACCAAAATGACGTTTACTAAATCAGTTGTAGTGGGGTAAAAGCACAACATTTGCCTCTGACATCGAGTAGAACTAAAAGTAATGAAAACTGGAAATACTCCAGTAAAGTAGTAAACACTCTGCCGTTAACTGACTGACTTTGCACCACATTTGTGCCGGTGCTGCTACATCAATGTGTTTGTTACGTGCGCACCTGCTTCCTAGAGTAGCTCTAATGAACACTCCTCTAACACCAGACATGCATCACAAGTTACTCCCCATCTAAAAACACACCACACAAAGACACCACTCAGTTACTCTATAATAGAGCAATGAGAGCATGGAACAGTCTACCAAGATACAAAACTAATTACATTCATCTCACAACGTGTATAGTTAAACTTATGATTATCATATCGCTGACTAAGCTTCTTTGATTGACAGTAAGACCATTTATTTTTATAAGAGACCTATTTCATTTTGTGTGGACCCCAGGAAGAGTAGCTGCTACCAGAGTAGTAGCTAATGGGGATCCGGATAAACACTAAACATTAAACAGAGAGAGAGAAAGGAGCTACAGAGAAGCAGGGAGCCAGCTATATGGCGTTTGAGACACAACAGGCGTTGCTAAGCTTTGCCATCAACAGGTGCAACAATACTTAGGTGCTGTGTGTTTGTCAATTTGTGTTGACATCTGTGGATGTTGCATTTGAGCTAAGAGGATGCAGTCTGACTAGGGATGGAGCTCGAAACCCGATATCCGAAAAAAGCTTATTGAGTACCTGGCATCAATAAGCTTATTGAGTTTCTGTTTGGATGTATGGTCTGTCAAGGCCAGAAAGTAGTTTTTTTTGCCACTCAGTAGGTGTCCCCACATAACTTCCAGGTATGATGATGATGTCACGTGCATACCCTCTGAGTATCTGGTATCAATAAGCTTATTGAGTACCTGGTATCAATAAGCTTATTGAGTACCTGGTATCAATAAGCTTTGGGCTTATCGAGCCTGTTATCGAGCATAGCATGTTTAAATAATCATGACAAGAGGCGATCGATCAAGAAATAAATCTAAACACTAAACACCCATGCTGGCACAAACATGTCGGTCTAAAAGTTTATTGATACCTGCCAACCAGCGCTGCCCGGGTAAACAAAGTTACGCTTTTAAAGTGATGGTACACACATTAACCAGTTAACAGTTTCTTCAATATTATTCCAAATGTAAAAAGGTCAATTGCCTTCTGTCTGTTATGAAAGTAGCCTACTATATTTGAAGGTCCTAGTAAAAGATAGTGGTTCTGTTCAGTTATTGTTGTCTCCCGTCTTTCCACAAAATAATAGGAAATGCTTGATAAGAACCCAGCTCGATAAGCCTGATCGATTAGGTGCTCGTTATCAACAAAACATAACGAGCTCCCAAATCTGACACCCAACACTTACAGGACAGGCAGACATGGACTTGACAGAGACAAGATAGAGCAAGGCATCTGGACTAAATTATAGAGAAATAATAGTGCCGGTCACAGTGGAGACCGTGAGGTGAAACTGTTTCTCTGTCAACTATGTCTCTCTGTCAAAGGAAATCAGCAGGGTCAATCACCCTGTGGTAGGATTGTCATGGACTAGTGATCCGTTAATTGGTTTCGTCTCGAGGGTTCACAATAGAGCTGGTAAAGCAGGCAGAGTAGAGAGCAAACCTATTATACTCCTTTCCATTGAGGCCTGAGGCGATGGTTGCATCCAAACTCTTCAGCACAAAACCACAGCATGCCAGAGAATACTCCAGATGTAGCCAGACACATTACTTTGCATTGATGTGGAGAAGCTTAGGCCAAATTATAATGATGCCTGCCAATGTGTGGCAGTTTGCCAACTCCAAGGATGCTGATTCCAGTGAGCAGGAACACTTACTGATGAATAGATATTTAAACAGTTGTCTTAACAGAACAAATCAGTACTTAGCAAATTAAATATTGACTTGGTGTGTGACGTGTGTTATACAGTTAGGATGTTGATTGAGAGGACACATATGGCTGTTTAGTTTTTAGTTGCCTGATACATTTTTTGACACTGTACATCTGATAATTGCACATACTTTGTAGAATGTAAAAACAAGTGCCGGAACACAATGTGTAAATTTATTTCCTGTTTTTCGACCCGTCACAAAATGTTTTTCATGCCCGGATAATGTAAACAGCTCTGCACTGAATCTCTTTAACATCCTTGCCCAGTGTACAAACATGAAACAACAGGAAAGGCGTAGGTTAACCGCAGACCTTGTATTCTACATACATTGAAAATCCTATGGTGAAAAGCAATGGAAAATTGTTGATGGAAACCATTTAACTTGTAGATTTGTATGACTACAAACTTTAGCCTACTATTAATACTGCTGTTCTTTGTGAGGAGCACAGGAATGCAACCCTGCTGGACAGTGGTGTATAGCAGGTTTTTTTTTTGGGTCGTTTTAGTTAGAAATTTACTATAGTTTTAGTTGTGTAACTTTTTCAAGGGATGCTTTGATTTATAGAAGCTAAGAAAAAAAGACAGGATAATGCATATTAACAGAATCATACAAAACAAAAATGGTTTTAATTCTAGTCTTAGTTTTGTGCCGCATGTGCGCTGGCTGGGACCAAACAGGCTCTCACTGTTTGGAGAGACGGAGTTCATGTTATGAAGTGCCGTGAACTGCTGTCTATTGTTTTCCTCAAGTAGGCTACAGTATACCAACAACAGGCTATTACATTAGGTATCATACATGTAGCAGTGTGACCTTAGGAATGCAGTCTCTACAGTATACCAACAACAGGCTATTACATTAGGTATCATACATGTAGCAGTGTGACCTTAGGAATGCAATCTCAAGTAGGCTACAGTATACCAACAACAGGCTATTACTATTAGGTATCATACATGTAGCAGTGTGACCTTAGGAAGGCAGTCTCACGGGCACCTGCATGCGTGTGCTCGTGCTCCAAACACTGGTGGAATGGCGTGGCACTGCATTAAGTTACGTCTACACCCCTGCTGCTGGGAAACACTAACGCCCTATACTAGTAGAGTTTTGTCCTCCATAGACCATTTTCACATGGCGGCCATCTTGCCATTAAGTTAATGAAATGCCACACCATTGTCACCATGCTTTTTCAATGCAAAAGGTACAGTGTATGACGCTAACTCCTAGAGCTAATCACTTAATCAACGAGAGTTCCATCTTGTATGCAATTATAAACAAATGTTTTGGTTTACAATAATTGCCAATGTGGGTAACTGACTGACATATCAATGATGCAAGCAGCCAGTGAATCAACATGGAAATGTATGCTTTGCCAATTAACCCACAGCCAGTGACGTTCAGGCAATTAATATTTGATTGGCGCATCCTTACAAAATTCAGATGGTCAAGCAAGTACGTGAACAGAAAGTTGTCAAGCTTTTATAATAAGCAAAACAGAGACAGGGCTCTGCTGTGGACTCTGGAATGCACTCATTTGGTCTAATCTGAATTATTTCCCCAGTGGTGTCAGTAAAATGCTTAATTTGCCCTTTCCTACCCTTTTGCCTCAAGAAATCTGTATTACTTTGTTTTCCCCCGTCTCGAATTTTAACTGCAAGTATAGACAGTGTGCATACTTAATTTGTTTTGTATGCCTTCAGGCTGGCCGTCTCCCACACATCTGTCTCTCTTTGTAGGTATGTGAAGAACATAGTTTTTATTAGGTTCACATCAAGTGAATTAGATGTGATAGATTCATTTTCAACAGTGACTCAACTTCCAGTTCTCGATTCCTTCCATCAGAACAGAACAGAGATTAGATCACAGATAAGTCAGATGACCTGGAAACATTTATAACGCTGTCTGATGCAAAAATATATATTTATTCAGCTGTATTTATTCAAGTAGGTATACTGCACATTACTTGCTGTGAAAAGCCCTGTTTTTCTGTTTTCTTTTCCCACAGATGTTGTGTGGTTGTGCGGCTTTTACACGTACCACTTTTGAGTCCAGATGCACTGTATAGTCGTTAACCCTGGAATGGGAGTTCGATTCACGCCACACTTAACTAACTCATTGTACTACTCAGACAGTGTGTTGTTGCATGCACTCTATGTGCGTGCACTGCATTGCTGGCAAGACACTGATCCATTCAGAGATATCAGAGGTAGAAAAGAGTTTCGGCTGGGGACCCCCAAAAATACCTTGGCCATGTCTAGCGACCAAACCAAAATAGAACTCCCAAATACTACTGAATGGCTGGAAATTAAGAGTTTCTTGGGACAGTTGGCCTACACAGATGTTCCTACATGTTTAAGTAATATTACAGCTTACTAATTTGAATGACTTGGTTGGGCCTGGTTTTGGAAGGATTCAATCTTGGTTTGATTGGAACACACACAGCGAACCAATCACAGGCATTGTATCTTGTGCGCTAAATGAGAGCTAAATGCAATTACGCATACTCGGGGGTTGTTCAATCTTTATGCATTATTAACCACATAGGACCCTTTTGTTATAGCACCCTGAACATAGCATCCTATGAACATAATCTGCCTGGGAACATAGTGTGAATCTTTGGGTGTCCCACGATTCGATTCAGATTCTCGGGGTCACGATTCGATTCAAAATGATTCTCTATTCAAAATTATTCTCGATTCAATACATACGATGTCATCACGATTTACTCCAGTCTTGTGGCATGAAAGCAGAGTACATTTCTTAAAAAAGCTTATTGTAAATGTTTTATCAATTGAATGATGTGAACTCACAAAGGTAAATCCAAGACAACATGTACAAAATGTTTTAACTTCTGACTGATTCAGACACTTTTTCTCATTCAGTTACCAGTTAACAATACATTCAAGTAAAAACTGCTGTATAAATGAATACAATTGGTAGGCTTAGGCTAGCTGATAGTACACATGCAAAGTATGCAGACACCCATAATGTATTGCACAGGTTGAACTCAATCACTTGTGTTAGGCACAGAGACTAGAGACATTGTAAATTATGAATCGATTTTGAATCGTTCATAACGGGGGACTACTGTCCTATAAATATAGGCATAACATCCCCAGATACCAAGACAATTCTTAAAAGAAAAATATACAGTACTGTGATTTCCTTCACTCAGTGTCATTGAATTCACCATTAACTATTCACCTCAACAATTGTGGTGTTGTATCACTGTAATCCTTGGCCATCAAAACATACTGTAGGTGTACATATATCACCTATTCTGTGTTATAATGTTTGGTTCACGAGATAGAGTATGGCGCTAAATACATACATTTTCGACAAAATGTCCAGGGCCTCAAACCAATACCAAATTCCATGCTATATTGACTTCATGAATTACTTTGAAATTGTAAATCCTATTGTGTCAACTGAACCTCAGCTAAATCAGCATATGCCTGTCTAAAGAAGGTACATTTGGATTGAGTGATTGGGTTGAAGCTAGGCTAATGGACAGAGTGCATATTTACTTAAGCAATAATGATACAGCAGCCACTACTGGAGCTGTTCTGTGTAAAGTGTGCTCAAATTTACGACAAGAGGTGTGTGTGTGTGTGTGTGTGTGTGTGTCTGTGTGTGTGTGTGTGTGTGTGTGTGTGTGTGTGTGTGTGTGTGCGTGCGTGCGTGCGTGCGTGCGTGCATCTGTGTGCGTGCGTGCGTGCGTGCATCTGTGTGCATGCCCGCCAACCAAATGCAATGTAAGGTGAATCTGAGAATTGAGAGCTTCATGGTGAAATGTTCTTGTTAGCGGAAAATATGCTTATTCAAGTCCCTGGTGGTCCTTTTCTGTTTTAGCAAGGCAATCAATTTGAGCCCTAGCAAGTCATTGGCCCATGGATTCCCAATGTGTGATGCAGAAATAGAAATGTTGCTTAATGACAATCACAATATGCCTTGCCAATAATATAGATCATTATTTTAGATAGGTTTGCTCATTGAATTGAAAAGCAAAAACATGTTTTTCTTATGAAAGAATATAGTGCTGCAATCTTCTCTGTGAATCGGCCAACAAGTTTGAAGATCGTCTGTCTGTCTGTCTGTCTGTCTGTCTGTCTGTCTGTCTGTCTGTCTGTCTGTCTGTCTGTCTGTCTGTCTGTCTGTCTGTCTGTCTGTCTGTCTGTCTGTCTGTCTGTCTGTCTGTCTGTCTGTATGTCTGTCTGTCTCCTTTCCCCTCTCTGTCTCTGCTTTCTTCCTTCTCCCTCTCTGTAATTCTCTCCAGACTGCTGTTCCTCCAGGGACTCACAGTGCTTGACATTAATCCAAGTCCTCTTCTGCCATATTATTCCCCCTTCTTTTTCTCTCCCAGTGTCGGCCAGTGACTGTGACTCCGGGGAGAACGCTGAGTTGACCTATCACACGCTGAGTCCAGACTTCACCATCTCGCCACACGGGACAATTTTCCCCGCGTGCGCTCTGGACTATGAAAGGCCCAACCACCTCTATGAATTTGTGGTCATGGCTGTGGACAAAGGGGAGGTCCCTCGCACAGGCACTGCCACAGTGCGGATACGCATGGCCAACGTCAATGACGAGGCGCCAGAGTTCTCCCAGCATGTGTGAGTAGAATATTTGCTTCCATGATATCTTTTTTCTTAGCGGTCATCCTTCACTAGTTTGAGATTTCTCAATATTGATTTAGTGCAGAATGAAAACAAGGTCAAAAGATTTGAGGTAGCAGATACTGTAGCTATGCACTTGACTGAGCATACATCGATCGGATAAACGCTGTAAATACTACAGGATAATTTACTGATACCATGGTAAGTGGTAAATGGTGCATTTATGAAGCCCCTTGGCACTTTACATATTGTGCGTTACATTTACCCATTCGCAGTTCGCACACATATTCACACACCGATGGCGGAGGAAACAATGCAAGGCACCATCGGGAGCAAAATAGGGGTTCAGCGTCTTGCGCAAGGACACTAACACAGGGTGAGCCCGGGATCCAACTGGGAACCTTCCTGGGGGAACAAGTCACATTTCCTGGTCTAGGAGTGGCAGTGAACTACAGTGCAGAGGGGCGTCGCTCGAAATATGGTGACGTCAGATTTCTCCGCTGTTCTCTACCAGGGAGGGGAGTGGCGGAGGGGGGCAGGGGCGGGAGCTCAGATCGGTAAACCAAAATTATACCACTACCCACCCCTCTAGACCAATAAGAACACTCCCTGGGCCAGGCTAAGTCCACCCAAGTGATTCAATTGGTTCAACAACGGTTGCTTGCAACTACATGCGTACATGAGTCCACTCGCAACCCTTTGATTGCAAGGAGTTGCATGTCAACCCATTGGTGTGGTTTGGGCTATAAAGTCACACTAAAGCCCAAGCCACACCAATGGTTCGAGACACAACAAAAATGTTTTACCGTTCATCCCAGTGGTGTGATATGTCCTGTTGCACGTCGACGAATGGTAAATGGTGCATTTATATAGCAATTACATAGATAGTGCATTACATTCACCCATTCACACACACATTCATACACCGATGGTGGCAAGAAACCATGCAAGGCACCAACCAGCACATCAAGAGTAATTAGGGGTTCAGTGTCTTGCTCAAGGACACTTTGACACTAACTCTGGGGGAGCCCGGGTTCGAACTGGCAACCTTGCGGTTACCATCCAGCCACTCTACCCCTGAGCCACTGCCGACACGAACGGTGTCTACATGCGTCTACTCGCAACCGTTTGGTTGCAAGGAGTTGCATGGCGACCCATTGGTGTGGTTTGGGCTAGACATCGAGGTAGAACATAGGATCACACTTTTTGATTGCCTGTGAGTTTGGCCTATCTTCCTGCTCCTGCAGAAACCATAGAAGAGTGCATCAGAAGAAACATGGCTGCTCCTCTTCTTGACCACACCATCAATTCACCTAATGTACTTCCCTATGAGTCATCTCCTCAGTTCCCTCCGTGTCTAGTGCCAGGAAGGTGTAAGAGCAGACATCTTAATTGGAAATTACTGGCGCTGATCTGCCATCATGACTGGAAGAAAGAAAGTCCCTGACGTGGGAATGTTCACAGGTTTCTCAATTAGTCAGAACAATTTCTGTAACTATGACAGGCTCCCTGGGCCTCCTAAGCAACCACATACTGTACACTGCTTGCTTAGAACGCCAGTGGACAGGGCTTTTCTGAAATAGTAGGCCCAAAGAATTGCTGATGCCACATTTGATGCTTGTATCACAAAGTGAACGATTGTCACTAGATGGGGAGGAGAGAGAGAGAGAGAGAGAGAGAGAGAGAGAGAGAGAGAGAGCATAGTTGCAGTGTGACTAGCAGCAGCTCTCAGTTCAATTCTCTTCGTCTTTCGCATGCACGGACGCACGCACGCACGCACGCACGCACGCACGCACGCACGCACGCACGCACGCACGCACGCACGCACGCACACACACACACACACACACACACACACACACACACACACACACACACACACAGGCATGCACAGACGCTCACCTTCACAGTCATGCCTCCGTCATCTTAACACCTGACCCCCCTGGGTCTTAAAACCATATTCAAAACACAGTTTTTTCCTGACCTTGCATTAGTGTGTGTGTGTGTGTGTGTGTGTGTGTGTGTGTGTGTGTGTGTGTGTGTGTGTGTGTGTGTGTGTGTGTGTGTGTGTGTGTGTGTGTGTGTGTGTGTGTGTGTGTGTGTGTGTGTGTGTGTGTGTGTGTGTGTGTGTGTGTGCGCGTGCGTGTGAGAGAGAGAGAGAGAAAGTAAGAGAAAAGGCGAGTTTGCATGTTTTTACCGTTTCTCCTCCAGTGCCAATGTGGGCCGGCCCCTGTATTTTTTAATTGGTTTATTTTCTGGCAGAGAGCAAAGCAGATTGGTGAGGCAGGGTCAACAGCCATGCAGCTCCCTGTGTGTGTGTGTGTGTGTGTGTGTGTGTGTGTGTGTGTGCGTGCGTGCGTGCGTGCGTGCGTGCGTGCGTGCGTGCGTGCGTGCGTGCGTGCGTGCGTGTGTTGAGAGATTAGGGACCTCTCAATGAAGCACATTATACAGGTACGGACATGCTGTAAGAAATTATGTTCTTACATTGTGTGTCTGATATTCAGAGGGTTTGCTGTGTGTGTGTGTGTGTGTGTGTGTGTGTGTGTGTGTGTGTGTGTGTGTGTGTGTGTGTGTGTGTGTGTGCGTGCGTGCGTGCATCTTGGGTTTTATTGATTTCACTGTCAACATCAGTCAGTGTTTCTCGTGCCTCAACCCAGTGGAGCTCGACTGAGGCTGCTACGGAAAACAATACTAGATAGACTACAATAAATCACACGTGCGTGCTCGTGCGTGCACACGCACACAAACACATGTAACACACACAGTATACAGGCATGAGCTCGTAGCACTGTCATGTCTCCTCTGTTATGAATGGTTCAGTAAAATAAGGCTTTTAAGATAAAGTTTATTTATTTCCCTTTGCAGAGAGAGAGAGAGAGAGAGAGAGAGAGAGAGTGTGTCTGTGTTTACTGAATGCGTGCAAGCAGAGACAGTTTGACAATGAGCAGCTGACTACAGTGTTTGTAAGTAGAAGTTCATTGAGTTTCAACAGATTTTCTTCTTTCATTTTCTTTAAAATTGTATCTCTGCTTCAGCCCCAACACACAACAACAACAAACTGTAGACTGCTTATGCCAGTGGACAAGGCTTTTCTGAAATAGTAGGCCCAAGGAATTGCCAATGCCAAATTTGATGCTTGTATCACAAAGTGATTGTCAGTAGATGGGGAAGAGACAGACGGGGAGAGAGAGAGAGAGAGCATAGTTGCAGTGGGACTAGCCAGCAGCTCTCAGTTCAATTATTTTCGTCTTTCACACGCACGCACGCACGCACGCACGCACACACGCACGCACACACGCACACTCACACTCACACTCACACTCACACTCACACTCACTTTAACGCATAATGGACACAATGTTTGTGATTCCAGTGACATGACTCTGGTCATGATGCCACGTCAGGTCCTGCTAAGATAATTCATAAGCCAGAACCTTATTGATTATGAATTCTCAATCACTTCAGAATCGATTCTAGATCCCCATCGCTAGTCCTTATGTGTACCCGCCACAGCCAGACAGACCCACAGACAGACTCCGCCCACTGCAACTTTCAGTTTAGTATATAATATACTCCAGTAAGAACACATACGATAAGATTCATCCCCAGAGGGAATTGCAGGTATCATATATAGCGACAGCAGCAAGATTAAGGCAGGCAGATACAATATATTTCAATATATTTCAACTTCACTGTTATTTAATGCGAGCACACACACACGCACGCACGCACGCACGCACCCACGTACGCGCGCACACAAGCACACATTTTAAATAAGCTTGCAAGCTATATTGCATTTTAATCCCTGTGACAGATATACAAAATTATGTTCAATTGTATCAATGAAAATGTCTGTGAATCACGCAATCAAATTAACTATAATTTCTCAGGCAGAGAATTTGACCTATTTGTAACGTGTGTGTGCGTGTGTGTGTGTGTGTGTGTGTGTGTGTGTGTGTGTGTGTGTGTGTGTGTGTGTGTGTGTGTGTGTGTTTGTGTGTGTGCACGTGTGTGCGACTGTGCATGTGTGCGTGTGCGCGTGTGTATGGACAACACAAAGGAATGCAGAAATGAGGACAAATTTAAGAAACCACTGCACGATTGGTGTTCTTTTGGCATTGTCATGAGCTACAGTATGTTTTCCTGTCTAGAATTCTCTCTTACATCATTGGACTGGAAAATCTTATCAGGGTCCTACATAGTACTTCAGATCACACATCATCATCAGTCATTACACAAGAGCGTAATGGCGGTGCTCCATCTTCTCTATAGGTGACCGACAAAATGGCCGCCATCCATCTAGGGAGCTGACCCTCTCCCATCAGGACCCTATCACCGCTGCCATCATCACCTACAGTACCTGTTACCACGGAAACCACCCTATAGGAGGCTGACTGCTTGGCTGTTACCCTTTGAGCGTGGCTTTGTGAAACCAAGGGCCCCTGTGCTGAGAGGAAACAAAGAGGTGGCACTTGCTATAGTATTGCGTGCGTGCGTGCGTGTGTAAGAGAGAGAGAGCATAGTTGAGAGAATCTTGAAGCAGTGCGCACACTCAGGCTTTTTCACACAGGACACCAATGATTACGCGTGGGTGTATGCTGTACTTGCGTGCGTGTGAATGGCATGGATTGATGTGGCGCTGTGTATCGTGGAGCATAAGGGTGATGAAGGGTGTGGAGTTAACTGTCAGTCAATCTGAACCTCTCTCAATCTAGGCACCGGAATGATTTTTCCAATGATCTTTCTGCCTTTGACCCCCCCCCCCCACCCCACCCCCCCTTTCTCTCTCTCTCTGTCTTCCAGTGTCTCTTTAAACCTCACTATCTCATTTTTGTCTATGTCTGACACAGGCACGCACGCACGCACGCACGCACGCAACCACTCACTTTTTGCCTCTAGCCGACCTCTCAGCAAATGCGATAGCTCAGACAATGGGATAGCATTGCAGCCGGCAAGTTGCAACAACAACCCACTAGTCTGTATCACGTTGCACGCCAATGTTATTTCACCAAGGGATTCTAGTCTGCGGACCCCCGCGCCGACCTCCACGGGGACCCCCGCTGTACCCGTTGACCCCCACGCAGACTACCGTGGACCCCCGCGCCAACCTCCGCGGGGACCCCCACACAGGCTACTGGGGGACATCTTTATACCTGCCAAGCCAATGTCAACACTACAACCGACAGCTGTGTGTGCGGTGCGATATATGATGGTTTGGAGAATGGGCTACCTGAGAGTGTACAAATACGACCAAATGGACCCATAACAGTCCATGTGTACAGTCTCAGAGTTTATAGTTCCATTTGTAGTAGGCTACACTCTCAGAGTTACAGTCACCTGGACAGATCCTGTGGTTGTTTCCACACACACACACCACCACAGAACTGGAGACCACACCATCTGTCGCCAGGACCACAGAGTGGCACAACCAGTGGAACAGCTTGGGCAGCCAGACAACCCAATGGACAGAGAGAGGCATCACCACAGATGAATGTCTTGCGACTGGCCATGAACAACCTTGGTCCATCTGGAAAACCCTGAACCGTCTGCGGGTTGGCGAAGGACGCTGCAAGACATCCATGAAGAAATGGAAACTAACTTTCTCTGATGCATGCGTGTGCGGCGAACCACAAACAATGGACCACATCATGAGATGTATCTCTGCTCCACAATGTACTGGAGATTACCTGGGCGAGCCAAATGCTGCTGCACTCGCCTGTGCCAACCACTGGAAAGACGTGATATAGAGGATGGCCGGACACGAAGAAGAACAGACACACACACACACACACACTCAAAGAACCTCTGACCTTTAGGTCTCCCAATGAGTCAATTATATGATTTGCTCGATCCACTTAACAACGTTCAAAAAGCGACGTCAAGGAATTTCGTAGCCTGGTTAACCACTCCCCCATTTCCATTCATTTGTGTGGAGTCTGGAAACTGTTTATACATGGTTGGTTGCAGGAGTACAGCTTTGACAGACAACCCCTTTAGCCAATGACGTCATCTCCACTCTCCAATCAGTGAACGACACTAGCCCGGAACACATAACCTGATTGGGTCCAAAATCTGGACCCTGGTCGATTCGTAACAAAAACAGGGACATTAACCTCCAGTCTCCAACCTTAATTGTTAATTTGGAAGAGTATCACTCCTCTAACATTACTTGTTAGTCCTAATGCAATTATTGTAGTTATCATTGTATCGAGTATCAACTAGTATTTTGCTACTAATTAGAAGACAGGCATTGTTTTTTTCTTTATTGCTTTACTTTTATTGCTTGACCCCATCATTGCAGCTTGCAGCTATATAATATATATTCTTTTTTGTGGCTTTCGCCTTTATTTTATATTTGTTATAGAGGGATAGACAGTAGGCTGACAGGAAAATGGGGAGAGAGATGGCGGGGTGACATGCAGTAAAGGCCGTCGGAATCGGGAGTCGAACCCGCAGCACACTGCCAGACTGGATTACCAGCCAAGGTGCCTGGACCGCTGAGCCACGGCCCAGGCTGCTATATTTATTATTATACCACTAAGACGCCCTGAGGGTGAGAAGTGACCTCAGGTTGTGTGCACGCATCCGCCTGGGTGATGGCAGACTGCTCTGTGTGTGCTGCGCTTTGGAATGGGTGGTCAGTTCAACATGGATTGAATTCTCTATACTGGCCATATATGGAGCGTGTCTTGAGTGTACAGGGTTTGATGAGGTCAGACCAACATATGGAATGTCAGACCAGGTCAGCTCCATATATGGATATCTTTTTTTTTCTTTTTTTTTTTTTTCTTGTGACTTACTTTATTTACATACATGAAAACTTGAAAAGATTCTTATATGGCCTCTTCATAAAGAAAAGGGCAAATAGTTTGTAGTATAGAGCCATCTCCAAAGGCATTTTAAAGTAAAATGAGAGATATTCCCTATCAACATGTTTAAAGACAGTCTTGTATTCTGAACGCCATAACATAAGGAGTACAGATGTATACAATGTAATGAGTTTACATGAAATGTGTAAGTTATTATACATTTCTTTTCAGTGGTGGCAAAGCACCCTCTTACATAGCAATGACTTCCAATTAAAGAAAAAAGGATAAAGAAATCCGGCTGCAACTTGTATAGAAGGCACATGGTTCACATTGCCACTTAATAAAATGGCTACATATTTAAAGATGAATCATGCTTGGAGCTGTATTTCAGTAATGTAAAGTGTAGATGATAGTGATCTCTCTACCCATGTCAGAAGAGTCAGAATTCAACACCTGAGCCATGTCTCTTCAAAAACCAACACTGATGCTGTGGCTATGTCAATAATAAGGCATTGCTTCTTTCAGGTTGCGTGAAGGATATTCTGTATTGCCTTGTAAGAAAACGTGATCATAGAAAGACGTAGGCTCTGCTGTGGAAAGACTTAACGATTTGAGGATTTGAAATGAGACTACGGAGTCCTTTCCAACTGTAAAATGAGTGGTCTGGCACCTTTGGTGATCCATCCTCATTCCTTCTTGGATTTGTCCAGAAAAAAAAAGATCACAATTTGCCAGATGCAGCTACTGCCCTGAATGAGAGTCACCTTCTCAACCCAATAACATATCCACCACCCTGACTAAAATGTTGCATGCATTGTTGGCTCTCCCCAGCTCAACAGTAATACAGGTTTATAGAGTATTTAAAATAAATCTTTCATTGATACAAAAGACAGGTGCAATAAAGACATCCTCTCAACTAGTGAGATGTGGGCATGGTGGAAATTTGACAGTGTGTTCAATTTCCATTTACGATGGTAAGTTAGGTGTGAACTATAGGCTATATGGGATAATCCTGATGTGAAATAATTTATGCCTCATATATCCAGATTAATTGAATAGTCTGATTTACATCAATAGGATATATTTCTCAACAGAGTTGTCCCAAGTTGCTTGGGAATTTTGCACAGCTATGCATTTAGACCTTAGTGCATAATACAAGTAACCAAAATAATCCATTCTAAGCAATCAAACCACATTTTAACAGTTCAACTGCAGAAATGCTGCAGAGAAACCCCCCGAACAACAGAGGATATCAAAGAAAACAATGTAGTATTCCATGCCTTCGGTTGTGTGGCCAACACAACTTAATATAGCAGTCTTGTGATATACCAATAGAGCCCTAGGACTGGTGGAGGGTTAGAGGGAGAGAAAAGGAGAATGAGAGGAAGGAGAAAAAGAACATCACTATTCCTTTGGTTTGCTTTGGCTCAAACATCCCATTAACCTTCCTGACCAAAGTCCTCTGTGAATTTTCTCAGTTTGTCCAGATCTTGTTCATTAACTGTCGGCTTTGTGTTGGCCAGGGACCTCAGCATGTCGGACATGGAAACAACAGGTTCCAGTAGCTTCTCGCTAGGAACATCCATCCATGTCATCTCAATAGCACTGGGATCGCCAGGTGAGCACGGGGTCAAGAGGTCATCTACAAGAACATTGGGGTCATCTCTTGACGGCCCTCGTGCCCGTTTAAAGTGGGTAGCTGACTGGACCTTCCTGACGGGCTGCATGAGTGCATCTCTGACAATGACGCTGACATCTGCTCCCGAGTATCCGTCTGTCTTCTTTCCCAGCGTAACAAAGTCAGATTCAGCGAGGGTGGTCGGGGTGGCGCCCAGGTGGAGATGGAACATGAAGGAACGGGCATGCTCTTCTGGCAGAGGGATGTAGATCCTCTTCTCAAATCTTCTTCTGATGGCAGAGTCCAAAGTCCATGGGATGTTGGTCGCTCCGAGTACCAGGACTCCCTCGTTGTCGTTCCCCACTCCCTGCATCTGAACCAGGAACTCGGTCTTGATGCGCCGAGCTGCTTCACTCTCATTCTCACTCCTTGAACCACAGAGGGAGTCAATCTCATCAATGAATATGATGGAGGGTTTGTGCTCCCTCGCCAGGGTGAAGAGATTCTTCACAAGTTTTTCGCTCTCTCCCAACCACTTGGAGACAAGGTCAGAAGAAGAGATGGAGAAAAAGGTAGAGTTGTTGGCTTCTGTGGCCACAGCTTTGGCAAGATAGGATTTTCCTGTACCTGGAGGTCCAAATAGCAGGATCCCTCTCCATGGTGTTCTCTTACCAGTGAACAGGTGTGGGAATTTGATGGGTAGAATGACAGCTTCTTTCAGGGCTTCTTTGGCTCCCTCCAACCCAGCAACATCACTCCACTGAATGTTTGGCTTTTCCATTACAATTGCACCTGAGAGTTGATTTTGGAACTTCTTTTTCTCCGGATCATCTCCTTCATCACTTTCATTCCCTTTGTCTTCATGAGAACCAGACTCTTTCACTGGCTTGGCAGGCGGAGCTTTCTCCTTCTTCTGCAGGTACGCCTTCAGCTTTTCTCCTCTGTCCAGGTACTCTGCACATTTTGCCCGGATGCTCTGCTTAGCTTTGTCACCCTGGGCTTCGTATTTTACCACATGGAGGAAGTACTGAACAGCATGTTCGTACAGACGCAAAGCCTCCTCATAATTCTGAGCTTTATCCTCCTGGGCAGCCTTGCTGGCAAGATCAATGGCTTTCTGCAAATTGTTGTTAGCCATAAGGGCTGATTCTTTATCCCCCTCAGTCGAAACGAATCAAACACGGCAACAAAAACAACGATTTCCAAATCTGCTCGTTTATTAACAACACACCTAAAATAAAACGACGGCTAATTATAATTGTGGTCGTCTTGTTGTTGTATCGTCAAATCAACACCGAAGCAGCTGCAAACTTCCGCATTCCATATATGGATATCTAAGGGTGGCAGCGGGGGCAGTGTCTTGAGTGTACAGGGTTTGATGAAGGCCCAGGTAGGGCCGGGCCTTAATTTACGGGCCTGTTGAGAACACTTACCGGCGGGCCCGTCTAGAGTTTAAATGGACAGGTATCCGTCAAGAGGGAGACATCGAAGAGTAAGGATGGACGGGGAAGGATCAACATATGGAATGTCGGAACAGGTCGGCTAGCGCCCCTCAATAACAAATATAGCTGCAAGCAGCTATAAGACGGGGTCAAGCCATAAAAGCACCTCTCTTCACAGCGTCTTCTCTTTAAATAGCTGGTTGAAGACTGGAGATGACAACACTTTTTTTGTTTCGTTGATTGGCTGAAGGGGTTGGGTTGTCTGTTAACCCTGTACTCCCGCAGCCAACCATGCATTAGCAGGGTCAATACTCCACACAAATGAATGAAAATGTGATTGCAAGGGAGAATGGTTGACCAGGCTACACAAATCTTTGATGTTGCTTTTTGGACGTCAAAAAAGTGGATAGAGCAGATCATGTAATTCATTCATTGAGAGATCTAAATTTCAGAGGTCCTTTGACGAATGACCGTGAGCTTCAGTTCTTGAGCAATTCCCACAACCCTCTACCATATTGCTGAATTCCGTGGCACCACAGAACTGCCAACACTGTGGAAAAACACATGGCGGTTGGTCCGAGCTTGCTAAAGCCACTATTTGGGGATTTAGCATACGGGAAGGAGCGTTCCCCCACTAAAGTGGCTATTTTGGTCACCTGCCTAAATCCCTAAAACACCTCCGCTACCCGTTACATTATGCATAGGTGTGGTTTGAGCGACAATAATTTAACCAATCACCGTGCCAGGTGGCAGGTGCCATTGCCTTTAAGAGAAGACTTCGCAACCCATTATCCTTTACCCATTACCCATTATCCCCAGTGCAATCTTGGCTCTCACCCTCTTTGGCTGCCCATGGAAGAGCGAGTGTTGCTGCCTTGGAATACAATTATATTTGATACTTGTTTTGTGTGTCAAGTAGCTCCTCTATCTCTCTCTGGAAGATGTTTCACATGCACTCCACGACTGTATTGAGGTGCTTTAACATTGGACACCCAAAGTTAGTTTTATACTCTAGCCTTTATTTGCCTTTCAATAAAAATAGTGATACGTATCACTTACATGTTACTGATTATATAGAATGTTATATTATTGTAATCCGTTAATTATTTAATGCACAATGAATTAATGAAACTGAATGGACCGAATGGTATCCACATGACACACAGCATAAATAGTGTCTTCTTTTAATACAAACAATTGATACAAGGAATTGACACTCACTTCTGCTCACTATAGGAATATTGCAATCACATACATTCGTGGACAATTATAGGAGAGAACGAGACCTGTGAATGTTGTGCCGTGCAGCGCACACAGAATGCGTAAAAGGCTAAGCCAAAAACTCATAATTTCATTAAGCCATACATCGATCAAATCTGAAGCTTTAAAAAAAAAAAGAATCTGTGTAATCTATGAAATTCCAGTTTCCATTTGGTATATAGAACGTGATTGTATTGTGTCTCTATGAAACGTTATCAAGCTAAAAGGATACTTTGGATTAATTAAACAAACTTGAGACTTGAACTGAGGTGAAATAACATTGGAAATTACACCCGTTGCTTCTTTACCATCTAGCCTTGAAATGCCTTTGAATAGAACCATATTTGACTGACACAAGTGTCATCTATGTGTTACTGATTATGGGGAATTTTATATTATTGTAATCCATTAATTATTTTCTGCGCAATGAATGGATGAAAGTGAGCGAATGGCATCACCCACAATGCATGGCACAAATCAAATAATTTGAATAGACAATTTTATAAACACAATGGATACAAGGAATTGACATTCACTTCTGCTGATTATAGGAAAATTACAATCACAGAGGTGCGTATAGGAGAATAAGGAGAGATGAAGCAGCCTGACTCCGGACATTTCCATTGCAGGCGTGCTGCTCTATACGAAACTGGTTTGGCATTACGGCTTATGGGTGCTTTTTATCTTTCCCAAATGGGTGTGGCTAAAATAGCCATATTGCCCATGACCACACCTCTAGGTGCAAATAACAGTGTCGGCATAATGGATAGCGGGTAACGCTGCACCAAAATAGCGGCTGACTTGCGGGCAGCGTTGTGGGTAAAGGCAGGGAAGAATATAGAGCCCTTAGTATATAATATAACTAATAATAACTATTAGTCGTCATCATCATCATCATCATCATCATCATCATCATAGTCAGCTCCATGTTGACTTTAAGGCTATTACTCTCAATATATTCTGCTCTCTCACCCAGACACTTTCCACACGGTTGCTGCCTTCAGGGATCCAGGGTAGTGAGAGATGACTTGGGGGGGGGGGGTTAGGTTGTGGAACGTGTCACATTCGTAGTAAATGGTTCACATCCTTGTTCTCATTATAGGCTTGTCATATGGTGGCTTGCTGTCATCCTGTGCAAGAAACAGAGGTTGGGCATTTCTCTCAGCATCATTATACCACAGTCTTCCAGTCTTTCACAGCTGGCATCAACTGCTCAGACAAACTGTATTAGTCTGCCATATTTGCAGATAAATACAGCATCCTGTTATAACTGACTTTTGAATATTATACATATTGTTTTTGTGAGGCAACTTTGCTGGATTGTTCTGAAGCCAGCTTCAGGTAAACACATGCAAAGCAAGATGGATGGAATTTCAGCGACATAACATTTCTCAGAACTCAACAGGAAATTGCTGCACTGAGCAATACTTAGCAACACATCAACTGCTGGCAATGATACAGCATACTCATAATCACTGTGATTCCTATCCCTTCCCTGTTCAATCTATAGTGCCTCTACCTGAATCTATAACGTTTAAATGTAGTTGATTCCTATTTCCTGAGCTCAAGAGGGATGCAGCCTGTTGGAGCAGAGCTGTGAATTTGTTCTGCTTTCTCCTTTTCACGACTTTCAGTGAATTCAAACTTTCCCACTATGTAGTATTTCTGTGCAAATCATTTCCCATAGTCTTTTTTTATTAATATACCTGTATATCTGTTTGGGGCTAGGTTAGAGTCCAGCCAGAACAATTAACATGATGGAGAGATGATCAATATTGTATTTGTGCGAAGTGCTCCTCCTCGCCAGTGGGACTGAGTTATAGCGCCACCAGCAAAGAATTTATCTGCCAACATAAGGAAACACAGACGGCACAAGAGTGTCAATGTGAGGGAAAGGAGGGAGTATAAGAGGACATCTGAATCCTACCTGCCCTCTGTAGTCATGGGGAGATTTCTGATCAATAACACAGGAACATTATCAGCTATGGTTAGGTGGGTTAAAGGGATAGTTCACCCCCAAAATGACTTATTTTCTATCAATTACTCAGCCCATGGATTCATGGATGTTTTTTGTTTTTGTCAGGAGGCAGCTCACCATCACCAAGGTTGTTTGAGTGAGGAGGTAGAGGAGCCGTGTGTTTCAGGTCAACAGGAGAGTTTACACTACAGTGAGGACATATCACTGTACTCCCCCATTATATGGATTACAGAATGCATTGGTTTCTGTGAGGAGAGAACTGAACCACCAGGCGCGCTGCTTTTCCATTGGCTATATTAGTCGCTTCATATTGATGGCATCAGTTTGGAATGTCATACTTAGGCAAGAGCAAAGGACACACATACGGCAGCATGCACACATGCACGCCAGCATGCACACACACACACACGCATTCATGCCAGCATGCACATACGCACGCACACTGTCGCACAGTACTTGGAGGACAGTCCGGAGCCGTGTGGAACTCCATGCTGTATTCGTTCAGTCAACTATGACGTCATACTAAAGAGACATTAAAACACACAGATTTCTGGATTTTAAATATATATGTTTATGTATTGGTTAATAATACTGTAATGCATTTTCTTTAAGTGATATTACAGGATAAGCCTTATTATAGAGCGTCGCAGTCCCGCCTCCTACCAGGGACCAGGAAATGATTCTCATTTTCCTCATAGACATTTCAGAAAGTATTTATTTAAAGACGTTTACGCCGCGGACAAAGCCAACTCGAGTCGTGACAAATCATGACAACAAACACAATTTTTGGGGCCGAAAAAATAATTAGAAAGAAGAAAGAAACGGCAGGTTACAACACTTTCTTTGTTGTTTTTCTTCTTTGTAATTATTTGTTTGGTCCAAAATATTGTTTGTGTTGTCATGAGTTGTCACGACTCGAGTTGGCTTTGTCCGCGGTGTAACCGTCTTTAAAAAAATACATTGGGATTCATTTCCTGGTCCCTGGTAGGAGGCGGGACTGCGACGCTCTATAGACCACTGGAATAAGCATTTCAATTTGAAGTCCCACTGACCTCCATAGCCAAGTTGTTTGCCCTTCCATGCTGTTCCCATCTCGGCTTTACCAGCCGTGAACTCGTTCAAAAGTGTAGTTAGTTCCAACACGGCAGCTCAAATGAAATGGTCCATGACGGCACAGAGGGGCTCTTGTAAGCACAACATGTTTAAACCCTTAATGTCATCTTAGATTGGAAGTATTTGCTCACGTGACAAAAGTGTGATACTGTCTCAACCAAATGCACCAGCTGCCCCATGTAATGTGATTCAAACAAATGAGAAATACAGAAGGGTTGATTGGTAGACCTTTCTGGTCATTTTATGGTCATGATTCACCAGGAGCTTAATTGAATGGCTTTATTCTGGACTTAAAATAAAGAACGAATAGCCCGTTTTTTGATTATATTCAGCAGTGATTGGACATTTATAGCCTATACTTATATTTTCACCACCATCTGTTTACCTCTGTTGCTAGGCAATGCTCGGGTAGGCTGTGGTCCGTCAGTGAAAAGGTTCCCCCACATGTTTACGGCAATCTTAAAGACAGTGAAATGAAAAATACGTTTTTCACACTTTTAGACCATTTCCGTAGTCATCATATGGTCATACAGAACAATGGATGCCAAAACAATGCCATATTTTTATCAAATTTGAATTACAAATTAATCTTGATTTATTTCACCTGTATTATTCCCATTGCTGCACGTCCGTCCAAACACAGCTGCTTCTGACTACAGAACTACTCCGTTTTTAATCTCATTCAAGATGACATCCAGACAGTGTATTTAAACTTAATCATCACCCTAAGATTTGTATCTGAAAACATTATAGGTTAGAAATAAGCCACAAGCTTTGCTGCCCATGTCTCTGTCACTTTGAAAACAAACAATCTGCATAATGTGCGTGCATGTGTCGCGCACGTAACGAAGCTACGTCCCATAGCCTGGAGTGATGCGACGTTCTGATTGGTTCAAAAACATCAGCGTGAAACTACAAAATAAAATGCCCGTATCTTTCATTGCACCAGGACTTTAAGCCCCTTTTTATCTCAGCTTCTTTTCCCAGATTGAGGTTTTGGATCAAAACGGCGATGTTCACAGCTCATAACTAAAGCGCCGCTGCCTCGCGGTTACGATATTAACGTTTTTAACTTTTGGGAGACTTATAAAAAGATCACAGCTAAAATTAGCCTAGCCGTTTTCACTTTCGGTTCAGGGTTCATGAATTTGGGCAGAAGCTAAACGCAGTGAGAATCAATTCTGGCAGTAAATGAGGTAAAATGGTTCATATCCAGGGGTGCACATTATTATTTTTGGGCTAGTCCTCAAAGGAGCACCTGGACATGTAGCTTGGTGTGCACGGGGGTGGGGGCAGGGTGGGGACTACGGACGTTCCTATTCTGCCACAATGTTATGCTGTGTTCACACGGGCAGATGCAAAAGATATAAAGATGCAAAGCTACACAGTGTATTTATTCGTTTATTTAGTCAGGACAGTGTATGTTAATGAACATTACATTAAAAATGCAGTGTAAATATACCAGATTTAGTAAAACATGCTAATTTCCATCTGCAGTCCCCAGACATCAAACATCAAACAATACAAACAGGACTGACAAAAAATGTTGTAGCATTTAGCAGCAGGCGAGGATCTCTTTAGAAGCAGGTGCTCGTTAATCATTAGCACAACCACCACAAATGTCCAACACATATACAATGAATTACTCACCTAATGCTGCAGGTTTCTGCGCGTTTTGACGACGCATGCACACTGGCGCACCAGTTATGTGCACTGCTGTTCATATCTCTCTACTCTCTGTACCTCTCCTTGTTTCACACTTACTGCTGTTGCTGCTACGCCTATGACTGAAGTTCCTCATAGGGATAAATGAAGAGTTATGCTATGCTATGTTATGTTGGCAACCACAACAAATGGACCCCAGAGGCTTCAGTATTTAACACTCAGCCAGCACTCTGTAATCTCTGTAGTAAGTTTACACCAGGAGAGGCACGGCTGTCTATCAGCTATGATGAATGAGTGCAATTATCTACTGATCTCCTTAAATCCCATGTGGAGACCCGGTGATCAATAGTCCCTTGGTGTGTGTGTGTGTGTGTGTGTGTGTGTGTGTGTGTGTGTGTGTGTGTGTGTGTGTGTGTGTGTGTGTGTGTGTGTGTGTGTGTGTGTGTGTGTGTGTGTGTGTGTGTGTGTGTGTGTGTGTGTGTGTGTGTGTGTGACAGGAACAGACTATTGTGTCCATTGTTCATAAGCCTGGTTGTCACCTGCTGATCTGGGCCTTGGATCTGACACCATGTGTCAGGTGGTAGCAGCTCAAACAGTCCGTGGTAGCGGTGGCTGCATGGGGACTCCTACAGGCTGTACTGACACACCGTCTATTCATTGTACAGTAGGCTATATATCCTGATAGACTGATAATGTGGATTCACTCACGCGCACGTTATGTATCTGGCCTTTGTCAGGCTACTAGTATATATATATATATATATACTAGACTTTTCTGTTTGGATGTATGGGATGTTAAGGCCAGAAAGTAGTTGTTATCCCCTCGTTAGGCGTTCCTGCATAACTTCCGGGTATGATGATGATGTCATGCGTATACCCCCCTCCCCCCTTATCTCTCTCTCTGTGTGTGTGTGTGTGTGTGTGTGTGTGTGTGTGTGTGTGTGTGTGTGTGTGTGTGTGGTGTTCGTGTGTGTGTACACATGTGTGCACGTGCAGGGAATGATTGTGGAGCAACGTCAGAATGACCAGATCTGTATCTCTCTGTTCATGAACTCAGCGTGTATAGATTTTGGACGGAGAGCCATGCAACCGCATGTACATGCTTGTATCGTAGATAAGATTGTATAGTGCTTGTATGGTGCTTCTCACAGCATCAGTGTGACTATGTATACACACACACACACACACACACACACACACACACACACACACACACACACACACACACACACACACACACACACACACACACACACACCTGACATTTACCTACGCCACCCATGCATAATTTCACACAGGATGTATTCTGGGCAGTGACATTTGCAGAAGAGAGAAAATACTCAGCCTAATTGATGTTTACTCTCCTAGAAATATGAATGAATATTCATAAAAAAACACCCATTCAGTCTAATTTGCAGATGCAAGTCTCCCAGTTCCATAGATTATCAAGGAAATAGAATGCATATAATTCCAGTCTGCACAATTCAAACTCTTGGAAATGCATAGAAAACGGTACAAAGCTGCACTTTTATTTCCCTCCATTAAAGTCGGAGTGCAAAAGCTACAGTATCTAATGCACCTGAGAGGGTGCTTTACTCGCATACACTATGTTCTCTAGAACCTGTCTAACAGCACCTGACAACCGTATGTAGACTCCCACCTTGGCTGGAAATGTTATTGTACCGATCCATTCACCGCGAGATGTTGGATACTCGAAATGACACTATTCATTCTCAGAATAAACTGAGACTGGAATTGCTGTAGTTTGCCACATGATATTTACTGCTATTTGCCATTGTTGTAAAGTAACTACAGTAAGTGCATCTACTTAAGTACTGTATTTAAGTATAATGTTGAGGTATTTGTAGGTATAGGTATATAGGTACTTTACTTGAGTATTTCCAATTCCCAATACTTTTAGCCAAATATTGTACTTTTACTCCACTACAATCTTTTGAAAAATGTAGTTAATATAGTTACTTTGTAGACTTTGATTTTGATTAGAAAACATACATTAACCATTTCAGAAATTTGAAAATAGTGGATCTGAAAGCTCACAATATGCGTCATGATGCATTGTGAGCTTGTAGATTGAGTTTACACATTTTGGGATTTTTTTCCTTTCTAAGAATAAATAAAAATGGGACATTCTGCAATATGAGTACTTTTACTTTAATACTTAATATTGTACATCTACATTGCAGCATTGATACTTAAGTAAAACATTTGAGTACTTTTTCCATCACTGCTATTTTCACTACTTTTACCATCCTTCTGCTGTATGTATATCCCAGTTGATAATTCTCCCATGTATAATACTAGAGCGGTTCCCGGGGGGCCAGTGCCCGGGGGAACCTGTACAGCAGAGCCCGGGCAGAGGACTTTTGTGGCGGTTCTGGACAGATGTCAGAAGTGATGTCAGTGGTATCTCCTTTTATGCCCATATATGGAGTTCTTTGTCAGGCATGCCCAAATATGGAGTCTATGCAGATGTCAGAATGATGTCAGAAGTCCGTGGGACAAACCCGTATTTCGGCATGCCTAAATATGGAGTCTGGCCTGAGCAGAGGCCTTGTGATGTCAGCAGTGGCCCGGGCAGAGGCCTTTTGTGGTGGTTCTGGACAACCGACTCGACACTAGGCACTGCACTTCCTGTGGGGGTGTGGAACGCGTGTGTCGAATTTGAAGCAGGCTGGGCGAAGGGTTCTCGAGTTACGTGGATTACAGACATACACACACACAGAGACTGCATTATAGTTAAGATGCACATTCCATATTCTATATACTTCCTTTTGCTGCAACATACATTCCTTCCCCATAGTAACCCAGGGAAGATGGAATTCCAAAAGTCACAGGACTCGTCAATAGGGGCGGCTGCTGTTTGCTTGCACTTGTACGTGATATTGCATCCAGAGGCGTCTGGGAGAAATGCGAGGCCCTGTGCGATATGTCGGGGGGGAACAGCGCACGTTTTTTTTAAATAATTAATTAATTAATACTTACTTTTGCCTTCACTTTCCTATTTGTTATAAATATTAAGTATCACATTTGCTTGATTGCCTGCAGACAGTTTGTGATCGATCAAAATTCAAAATTCAATTTGCTTAAATAGGTGAAAAATCAACTGCGACGGAACGGCTGCGATGCGATTATTGTTTCTTAAAAAAGAAAACACTGCCTAGCGCGAGGCCTCGCATGCGCGAGGCCCTGTGCGGCGGCACCATTCGCACTACCCAAAAAGCGGCCCTGATTGCATCACACCAGGCAGCAATACATGGCGGTAAGAACATAGAGTTATAAAATAATAGAGATGTCACGAGCTATTCTATGCATTCTGTGCATCCATGCACATGTATTTTTGTTTTAGTTATTCTATTTATAGTCACTCATATACGTGACAACCAGGAATAGCCTGGTGACCACCGGAGAGACGGGTGTCAGCCGGAATGTAGACGGCACCCGGGAGCAGTATGGGTTGGCGCCCCAGCCTGTGTCTTCCGTGAGAAAGAAGCCCAACAAACCCATGGTGAGGCCTTTAGGAGGGCCATTCAAGCCGCAAGCGGAGCCTGCGGCATGGGCCACGTATGATATGATATGATATGAACTTTATTTGTATAGCACTTTTCAAAACATAGTTCCAAAGTGCTGCACAGAGCAAGATTAACAAAAACAAAATGAGAATGACACAAAAACCAATAACAAGAATGTATATACAAATGGCTATAGAACAGTTAAAAATCACTCTGTGTAAAGGTGGGTTTTCAAATGTCACTTAAACAGGGGGACGGATGGTGCTACCCTTATGTGCACTGGCAGTGCGTTCCACAGTCTAGGTGCCCGAGCGGCAAAAGCCCGATCACCCCGGGTAACTAGGTTCGTCAGAGGGACATCCAGTAGGGCCTTGTCCGAGGATCTAAGGATGCGCCCGGATTTAGGGAGGGACAGCATCACGGATGTAGATAGGGGCCAGCCCATTTAGGGCTTTGAACGTAATGAGTAGAATTTTAAAATCACATCTGGCGCTCACCGGCAGCCAGTGAAGATCTGCAAGTGTCGGTGTTACTGTATATGATCCCGTTTCTTAGTGTTAGTCAGTAGATGAGCAGCAGAGTTCTGTATTAACTGTAGACGGGATGTCATTTTCTTAGGAAGGCCAGAGTAGATGGAATTGCAGTAATCAAGACGTGATGATATGAGGGCGTGAATAACCGTTTCGAGGTCCGGGGCTGAAAGGAATGGCTTGATTTTTGCGATGTTCCTTAACTGGAAGTAACATGATTGGACGACCTGTTTATTGAAAGAGGTCTGGAGCCTGCAGAACCATTGCGGCTCGAAAATCCACCACTCCTGCATGAAGTGCCTGGTGCTGGGAGTCTGGTGCAACGCACAGGTGCTGGACCTGTGAGAGCAGGAGTGGACCTGGTGAGACGTAGGAGGGGCCCGGACAGGAGTCAACAGAGCCTAGTCCTTCCACGCGATCCTCCCGCATACCCAGTCCCGGCAGTGTAGTTCCGGTGGAACGATTGTGTGGCCCTGTTTTTTCCCTAATGGGACCGATCGAGGGTAGCTACTGGGACATATTAGTCGGGACTTGATCACCCCGCCTGGGTCACCTGAGTGAGGTGTATGATGTTGGAAGACCCGAAACCCCGATGACCTTGGGATACATCACTGAGGATACGTCCCAGGTGTATCCATGAGATGTATTTTTGTTTTTTTTGGACAACAAATTGGAAATAATTTGGACATGTTATTTTAGGATTGACCAACTGGAATATATACACACTCTGTTTGCTCAGTGTTTAGGTTATATACCCTAATTCAGTTGCCATGAAGGCTTCAAAGCACATACATTTTCATATTAAAGCTGTGGTCTCTAAATATTGTATGAGATCACTTGATCTCCAAAAAGTGTTGCTTTTAATCAGTGATGCCAGAGCAAAGCGAATAGAGAGTTCAAACTTAAACTATAAACACCAACCTTGCCAACAAGATGAAAATTTAAGTGGATAATTGTTAACCATGTAAATCCATTGTCCGCAGTCATCCAGCCTGGGGTCTATACCCCCCTAATGTTTTCCCTCTACACCAACAATGTTCCTTAAATAGTCAATCTAAAAGTACACAAGACCTTGTGATGCCTTGTAAACATGTAGATCTGCTATTTTTGTTCAATGCTCACGCCAAGAATAGGGAAACTAGGGGTTATAAAAAAAACTGATTTTTCATTTTTTAGTCGGCCATTGGCCATCATTTGTCGTACAGTGTGCAGGGGGTTGCCGTCTCGCCGATATACTGCTTCTGACCATCCATCAGACGTTCAGATGAATGTCTAATATGTTCCAAATTTTGTTCTCTCCTCGTCATGGTTAAAAGAGCTATGAGTTGATGCAGATATAACAGAAGTTTTGAAAGCCAAGCCATGCCCTAGCTCTGACCCATAGCTCTAAATGCGTTTCATTTAGAGCTATGTTACTCTCAACTTCCGCCGCTCGCATGAATGCAGACCAGCCTCTCCTCTTTAGCGTAAATAAAAAGAACGTTTTTGCTACTCACCAAAACAAAGGCGAGTTGTGTCATTAGAAAGCCTACTTTCCTTAGTGGACGCACTCTGAGCCCCCCACCACACGTATAAACTGTACTTTTTGGCCAGAAAGGGATTTTTTTTCACCGGAGGAAAAACATTCTCTATGAGGCAGTTCTCTGGGCAATATCGGTAGAGGGCGCAGCGGAGTAACTAAAAGTATTCTTTTTTCCGGTGGAAACAAAATCCCCTTTTGGCCAAAAAGTACAGTTTATACGTGTGGTGGGGGGCTCAGAGTGCGTCCACTAAGGAAAGTAGGCTTTCTAATGACACAACTCACCTTTGTTTTGGTGAGTAGCAAAAACGTTATTTTTATTTACGCTAAAGAGGAGAGGCTGGTCTGCATTCATGCGAGCGGCGGAAGTTGAGAGTAACATAGCTCTAAATGAAACGCATTTAGAGCTATGGGTCAGAGCTAGCCATGCCCTACGCCTAGTATCCCACAGCGAGATACACATCCACAACACAACGCAGCATGTGGACACAAGAGAAGGAAGCCAGGCTCGTCGAGGCATGCAGCTTTCATCATGGGACTGAACACACATGAGGAGTGACTGATCTCTGTATGTAGTCCGTGAATGAAAGGACTGGGATCCCATTAAGACGGAAGACGGAGGCCTATGGGCCTGAAAGAACAAATTCAGTGAACTGAAAAACTGGGATCTCATTCACTGAACCCATGACACCACTACTGGGTGGGAACTCGGGATAATTACAGATATAATTACTGAATAATTTGTCCATTATTTCCATGCAAATAAGCGAGGAATTTATGCAGGAATAAAAAATGGAAGTGACAAGTACTTATAATAAAAAAATAAAAAAACTTCTGAGTTAATTAACCCCCCGAACGCCCGGGGTTATTTAATCCATTAAATCAGAGCGCCCAGCGATTTATAGCAGCGGAGCACATTTAGCGACGGACCGGATGCTATCCCGGATGTAGCTGAAGTAGCTTGATGTAGCCAAAACATTCCCGAGGCGAACGACAACAACGGGATGTATGACGGGACCGCGATGGGAACACATAATCTTTGCTTAGAATTGGACGGAATGATTTAGATCAAGGGTTATTCACGTTTTAAGATTTTCGATCTCATCCGCTAAAATGGGGGGGAACATTTTCGATGACGTCCCACCGGAAAATAACATTGAATGTTGAGCAACATACGCTGCAGCCTGTGGAGCGATGCGATCGGTTTTGATATCAATAATCTCCGTCCTTTTTTTATCAATCTCCGTCCTGAGCACTGGGCGTTACTAATTGATTGAACGGAGAACTCCGTCCTTGCCGCTCAGGGTGTTAGCGTAATCAACTGCTTTGAACACTGTTTATTATTATTATTATTATTATTATTATTATTATTATTATTATTATTATTATTATTATTGCGACCGAAGGTCGCAGTTAACACTCTTATTGCCCTAGACGGAAGTGTCCGCCCTATCAAATAATTACGCCCGACGGCCAGGACGGAGATTAATCAAAAGACGTAAGATTACTCGTTTCAGAGCGCACCTCTCTACAGGCTGGGAGCGTCTATTGGGCAACATGTCATTTCCGGCTAGTTCGTCATCCAAAGTGGTCCTGCGCCATTTTCATGGATGGGATCAAAAATCTTAAAACGTGAACTCTTAATCTAAATCAATGATTCCAATTCTAACACAAGATTATGATTTTGACGGCCCACCGTGGTCCCGTCACTCTTTTTTCTACATGCTATTATATCTAGCACAAACCAAGATGGCATCGTGTCACCTTGAAATGGGCCCTGAAGCTGCAAATTGCCGGGCGAATTTAATGGTTCCAAATGACGCTGGGCGATCCAAGTGTTAACTATGGAATCAAGCATTTTCCGTCAGTTAGGTCACCATATATGGTGCCCAGGTCTCGTGACATCATATGACATCATCAGGGATGGAGATGTGGTGACCCTGATGTCATAGTAAATGCGACCTGTGGTCGCAGACTCACAGTTAAACCCATATATGGAGATCCCTGATGTCATCACTATTGGCCAGCAACTCTACATCTGACCTCAAACCTCAAACCCTTAGATCTCCATATATGGATATATTTCATAACCTGTTCTGACATTCCATATGTTGATCTTTCCCCAGCCATCTTTCCTCTTCGATGTCTCCCTCACTCTAGACGGGCCTGCCCCAAAGTTATTAGTGCAGCCGCGCCCGGCAGCCGGCAAAAACTAGAGTTCTCAACAGGCCCGGAAATTAAGGCCCGGCCCTACTTGGGCCCTAATCAAACCCTGTACACTCAAGAGAATGTCCCCGCTACCACCCTTAGATCTCCATATATCGTATGGAGCTGTCCTGTTCTGACATTCCATTCATCAAACCCTGTACACTCAAGACATGCTCCTTATATGGCCATTACAGAATTCATTCCATGTTGATCTGACCCCCCATGCCAACGCGCCAGCATTCACCCAGCAGTCTTCCGTCAACGAGGCGGATGCGTGCACGTGGATGCGTGACCTCGCCCTAGGTCACTTCTCGCCTCAGGCGTCTTACTGGTTATTATTACTTGCACGAGCAGAGCGCAAGTAATGTTTTCGACTGCGTATGTCGGTGACTCCCTTGGCCAATCAGGAACAACTGTTTTTACAGAAACATAGATAGTTACGTCATCAGTCAATCCCTGATTGGCCGAGCGACGGCACCAATATACGACACCGACATAGGCAGCACTCTGATTGGCCGAGCGATTCCATTTTCGGCTGCGTATGTCGGTGACTCCCTCGGCCAATCAGGAATTGTGTATTTTTGGTCGAGCGACCAACGGCGGCACCAACATACAGAGCCAATCCAATTGGCCGAGTGGGCCACCGGCATACGCAGCGCTCTGATTGGCCGAGCAACGCCACAAAAAATACACAATCCCTGATTGGCTGAGCGACGCCACCAAAAATACACAATCCCTGATTGGCCGAGCGACGCCACCAAAAATACACAATCCCTGATTGGCCAAGTGACAACACCGACATAATGGATGACATAACCAATTTGAGTTTCAAACGTATAGGACACTTAAAACATTTGGAACCCATTGTAGTGGATATCTCAAACGTGATTTATATAGACATATATCTCAGATGTTTCAATAACTTGATTGGAGTCTGCTTTTGGCAAATTCAATTGATTTGACATAACTTAAAAAGTCCATGGATGCTGATACTGTCTGTTTATATTTGCCCATTTGCCAAAGAAGCTTGCAATGGGGAAGAGAATATACATAGGCAAGACATCTTCGCATGTCACGTGCACATACCGGGGCAGGCCGGGTTTTTTCCCAAATCACCCAAATCACTGAATGCTCCTTTAAGAAGCTCTGTTGTTTTTCAGAGCTCTCATGGCGTATTATTATTATTATTATTATTATTATTATTATTATTATTATTATTATTATTATTATTATTATTATTATTATTATTATTATTATTATCAGTAATATATTATTTAATTTAAGTTCTTAATAATTAATGTAATAATCAAAAATAAATATTTTGGCAGGCGTTGACGCCGTCGTAATGCCTGATTTTCATCACGTTGCTGATGAAAATAGTCGATCTACAAGCTTGTGAATTGCAACCAAACCTCTTCTCCACTAGTCCCTCCCTAACTAGTCTAGTTTTTATTTAACAAAATTGTCAATTATATTTAGTCTTAGTTTTAGCCATCATACAGTTTTTGTTTTAGTTTTTATTTCGTTTCTGTCAGTGAAAAAAGGTAGTCAACGAACACTGTTCGTCATAGACAAGAAATCAACACTAGTGTCAGCACATAAATCATAAGCTTTGGCTTCACACCGTGGATGATTTACGTGTACAGTATGAGTAGCAATAAAATATATCCCAGTGTTGGTCTTAACATGCTCCACATTTGCATAGCGAACTGGATGAACGTTTATGCTTTCCTATACCCGAAATGTACTGGACTGGCCCAGGAGAGAACAAATGGTGTTGATTGATATTATGAGACAATAAAATCTGCTGAGCTGGGCGTGATGATAGTGTAGTTTAATAATGTGTTTGCACCTGACACATTTATGGACACACAAGGGGAACACTTCACTGTCTACTGTTGCACATTTTGTTTTATGTGCTGATGATTTTAACAACTCTGTGCTAAAGATAATTTCTCCTCAGGGACCACAAGGTTGAAATGAATTTAAAGAATTGACAAAATCTTTTTTACTGATGTGTCTCACTTGCACCATCACGTTCACCTGACAATATACAGCAGTGGTTCTCAAACTTTCAATGATTTGGTTGATGGTTACCCCCAGGACCCCCTTAAGGAAACTGGGGCTCCCCGAACAGTATACTTACTATCCTGTTGACTGTGTGTGTGTGTGTGTGTGTGTGTGTGTGTGTGTGTGTGTGTGTGTGTGTGTGTGTGTGTGTGTGTGTGTGTGTGTGTGTGTGTGTGTGTGTGTGTGCGTATGTATGTATGTGCGTACGTACGTACATGCACGACTGTACACTCACCATCATTATATGTTGACAGATACCGGACATTCGTCTCTGAGGATGCAGGACCCAACACGCTTGTCGCCACGGTGCTCGCCAAGGACCCTGATGGTGATGGAATCACGTATAAAATCACCATGGGAAACGACGAGGGCAACTTTGTTATCGACAGTCAGAAAGGTTGGGCACACCTCAATTTTCCTCTTTACAAATTGCAATTTAGGCAAACACACTCAACCAGATCGAGTGACTTACAATGAACAAGTATACACGTATATGAAATGCAGAGAGACAGTGTAGTGCCTCAGTTAAACTAGGATCACGACTCTTCACGAGTAAACCAGAACCTAGCAACAATCTAAACAATTATTTATCTCAAAATGATTATCTTTACATTGAGACTGTAGGTTTCAATGTCTACCAGGTAGACAATGAATGAACCTATATCTGTCTAAATATCCTGTTATCTAAATCTGAGCATTGTGGTCGTCATTTCTCATGGTGGTGCTAGATCATTGTGGCTCTTTGCTTCACAGCTTCACACAGTATCTAGGCTATCTGTTCACTTCACGTAGCATGCACTCAGTTATCGTACCTAAATAAGCGGATAAGAACAGGAGCCGCAGGGCGCTGTTAGCAGCAATCTATCTCTCCACTATATCACACTTCACTGGATTCTAGGCTATACATTTTTTGCATTCATTCTTTGTGTCTTGTTCTGTTCTCTGCTATTCCTTTGCCTCCTTAGCCTATAGAGCAAAGGCTCTAATTTGTATTGTTACATTACATATTTAAATGTACGTCTTATTATTATAATAATAATATTATTATTATTCAAAACATTTTCCATAAATAAATAAAAGCATTTTCATGAATTAAAAACCAAATTCGAAGATTTTTGCGGTAATTTCATGAAGAAATCAAAGAAATTCCATAAATTAGAAAACGTTGTGAAAATAGTGGATCCAGTGGGGGGGACAGGGGCCGCCGAAGAATCCGTCCCAGGGAATGGGGGGTCAAACCCCCAAAACGTTGGGTTATGGTTAGGGTTTGGGGTCGGACTAAAGAGAGGTTGTACCAATGCCTCCACGCTACCCAAAACCCCCCGAAATGCACATACAAAACTGTGTTTTGGCACAGTTATTATTATTATGAATTACCTGGCTGTGATTTCTCCTCCTCCCGTGTGTCTCAAAAGGTAAAAGTTTAACCACATTATCAGCAGCTCATGGTCAAAACTCACTGTATGACCAATGTAAGTAGCCTATTTTATATACAATGTACGACATCATTTCCTGGGCAGTTTTCAGGAGAGGGCAGGGTTCGCATGTTTTGTAGTATATATAATTTAATTATTGTAACCTACGTATTATTTGCAAAGCTTCTATCAGAGCACCTAGACTAGCCTGGTTTAGCGAGACGTAGACATAAAGGATTTAAAGGATTTATCTTAACGGTTTAACTGCTTGTGACGGAACGTTCCGCCAGAAGGAATCCAACCGGCAACTGCTTCTGGCGTAATACTCCGTCTGATAAGCTTTATTATTGATATCAAAACGGATCGCTGATTTCTATTTTTATTTTTTATTTTTTTGCTTGGCCTTTCCTTCTTTAGCGATCCTAGACCGGGTTGCACAACCGCGCTACCGTCCACCTCCCATTATACAGGCTGACTAAAAAGCTGAATAACTCCTAATCTACGGAGCTCTCCATGGTTTGGATAAAATGCGCGATGTTCGGAGGTCTTTGCTGATTATCCGGTGGTTTAGATGGAAACATTGGCGCTTTCTAGAGCAAGGATGGCTAATTTTAGCTCGCTAGCATTGATGCTATTTATTTAGCATTTCGCTGTAGAGTTTCTGTCTTTAGATGCGTGTGTGTGTGTCCAACTGAACGTTTTCTGTTTATATCAAGTACTTCATGAAACTACTTCTCCCCAAATCCAAAAGGATTTCATTTTCCATCCTGAATGGCAGCAACTGCTATGAGAACTGAGAAGATCTCCCAAAAAACACACAAATGTGACGCTGGGGGGACTTGACCCCCCCGTCCCTCACCTAATTGCGCCCCTGAGTAGATCTACGAGCACACAACGTGACGCGAAGCAACGTGTTGTGAGCTTGTGGATCTGCTATTTTCACTAGTTTGGGTCCCAGGTAAATGTCTAAAAATTGTTTGGGGTCTTGAGCTAAAGAAATTGGGAACCACCGTGCTAAATCTGAATTGCACTCTTGACAATATGTTTGGCTCGCTTGTGTTTTTGTTACGTGTTGCATGTACTGTATAACCCTCACCTTGCCTTGTCTAGTATTTTGTGAAATGTTCAAACAAATGTTTTCTTCCCTGTGAGAACATGTGTTATATCAACCCAGACAGGGTCGTATAGTTGAGATGTCAGTCTAATTAAGTGAAATTGCGGGGAACGCTGTGTATTTTCCACCAGTCTAGTTCCTTAATTATGAAATGCCATTGGAGGTTTACAACCACAGTCTCAGCTGCTTCTGAGCCTCACTCTGCAAAGCCAATCTGAAATGGGAAACTGGGTTGGGGGGGGGGGGCTATGAAAACTCATTTCATAGCCATTCAACCCTTTTGTAAATTGCCACCTCCGTCGAATCTGCATATCGCTTTAAAGGGTAATACGATGACTTTTACAAATTCAATTACTCAAACCTCAATTTCCCTCTGTTCAGTAGCAGTGACATTAACTGTCAGCTGATAGTAGTGTTTTTTATTTTTTATTTTTTTTATTGAACAGAGGAAATGACTAAAGCTTCAAGACTTGATCTGATTGGCGAGGAACAGATACTATAATTTGTCCTTTTGCCATTTTGATTTTTAAATGTCTCTATACTCTCCCTCTCTATTATACTATCATACAGTTATAGGAGAGTCTCTCTAATTGTCTCCACCAGGCCGAAGGCATGGGGAGAGAGTATGTTTTTCACTCCGTCCGTGTGTGTCCGTCCGTCCGTCCGTCCGTCCGTCCGTCCGTCCGTCCGTTACCAGCTAATCTCCGCCACCGTTGGCCCGATCCATGCCAAACTGTGCACACACACTCCCTGGATGCCAACGACGAACCTCTGCCCCAAATATTCTTCAACGGCCTGTTATAGCACCATCATGAGGCCGATTTAGGCAAAACACATTTATGTAGATTACGCGTACACATTTTATCCATACATCACACAATTCGGTATACACTATCTCCATAGTCATGTGATCAACACGGATCTGCACCATTTCCCATCTTCCATCCTGATTGGCTAAGATTGGCTTCCAAAGCTCACATGATTGGTCCGTTTCGAACAAAATGCCACAAATCACAAACACAGTGTGCAATTTCCGTGAAATTATACACGCACATTTCCACTAGGCCGAGGATGACATGCCACTCATTTGTTTTCCAAATCAGCCTCATGGTGGCACTATAACTGCATCGATCTGTATACAACTTATGTATGCGCACTCCCTAGAGGCCATGGAAAAACATTGTCCCTGCATCCCTCCACATCTGCCAGTTATAGTGCCACCATGAGGCCGATTTCTGCAAAACACATTGCTTATGTTAGTCGCACAGATTGTATCCAAATCTCATGCAAATCGGTACACATGATCTCTGTAGTCATGTGATCAAGACGAGTCTGTTGGATTTCTCAGATTCTACACTGATTGGCTAACATTGCCTTCCAAAGTTTTCAGGAGTGGCCCGTTTCGTTCAAAATGCTGCACATGTCCTGCTCATCCAGAATTCTATCCTCAGAGATGTTATGAGTGATCTGGCTCTGCATTTCCTCAACAAAATGAAGAAAGTTGTTGCAAAAAACAAACAAACAAAAAAACATGTTATTATTACTCCTAAACATTTTGCCAAACATCTCACACAGTCCTATCCTCCTGGTGGAGACCTGTGCCCAGAAGGGCACTTTTTCTAGTTCACTATGATGGTGTTAGTTACAGAGAGTACACATACACATTTGGCAATTCAGGGTAAAAGAAACGGAACGAAACAAAACCTCTACACATTTGGCAATTACACATTTGGGTAGTAAATCTTCCAACTCTTTATTCTTTCTTAATGTTTTTTTGTGGCTTTCGCCTTTATTTTATATTTATTTATGGAGGGACAGACAGTAGGCTGACAGGAAATGGGGGGAAGACATGCAGTGAAGGCCGTCGGGATCGGGAGTCAAACCCACGGCACACTGCCAGACTGGGTTACCAGCCAAGGTGCCTGGACCATTGAGCCATGGCCCAGGCCACCAACTCTTTATTCTTTGTGTCACATCAAAGCTTAGCATCATTATCGTCTACCTAACAGTGACATCATTATGGAAAAAGAATAAAGTGTTGGATAATTACTAACGGGATCATATGTATGTTCCCCAGGTTCTATGTTACCCCCTAACCCTAAGGTAGGTGGGGAACATAGGACCTGTGGACCATAGAACATTAGGGATGACCCCATTTTGATCTAGTTTGTGTTACACCATATACAGTAAGCTAGGAGTTCTGTTTGCAGACCATCTGGTGCACTATTTGTTTTATGCTTTTATGAATTCTTGCTGTTTTTAACAACCCGAGCGGCAAGGACGGAGTTCTCCGTTCTATCAATTAGTAACGCCCGACGCTCAGGACGGAGATTGATAAAAGGACAGAGATTTATTGATATCAAAACCGATCGCATCGCTCCACAGGCTGGATACAATATCTAATAAATGTCCAGCAGTAGTCTGTAGTGATTTTTAAGTGATTATTTTGTCCTGTTGTGACCAAGAACTAAAACTAGAATGATGTGTTACCACATAATTCAGTTTCTTCTTCCGTCTACACCACAAGAGCCTTCAACAAACCTTGCTTCTCAGTGGGTGTTATTTGGCGTGATGGCTTGAGGCTGCAGTAAAAATTAAATAAAGCCCTTTCAGATACACGCACATTTATTTTAACAAAGTTATATGCATTTTGAAAAATGAAAGAAGATCATATTGTTTAACCACAACCCCTTCTCTCTTCTTATGAGACTGTCGAGCTGTGAACATCAAAGATCTTATCATACTTCTCTAGCAGTCAATACTGAGTACTGGTTAGATAACCAATGTGCTGGCATGCACACAAACACACACAGTCGTATGCACACACAGTCGCACACGCAAACACGCACGCACGTGCACACGCGATCTGTATGCCATCTGTTGGAGTAAAATGATTGACTCTCACATTATAGTGCTCCTCATATTGATGCATGCATCTGGTGTCAAAGAGCCTAATATGTAGTCATTAAAGCACATTTATGATTCTTATAATGAAAGAATGGTATGGATTTCTCTCTCTCTCTCTCTCTCACACACACACACACACACACACACACACACACACACACACACACACACACACACACACACACACACACACACACACACACACACACACACACACACACACACACACACACACACACACAGTATATCTGTCTCTCCCTTTTTCTCTCTCACCCTGCTCTCTCAGCTGTTGCTGCAGTCTGCAGATCATTTATTGCTCCTTCTCCCCTCTGTTTAGTGAGTCTCTCCCACCCAACGCCTTCAATCATTGCTGTTTTTTTGCCTCTCTCTCTCCTGCTCTCCAAGTTAATTCAGCAGTAACTCACCCAGGAATACAGTGCGTTTCTTGAGATTTAACACACCCATTAGGATTCAAACAGGCCAGTCAATATGATGATCACGCTCATCCTATTAAAACCCATAAATACCAAAAACACCCTCTATGTGGGTAGCTGGGGGAAATATTTACTGAGCGCACAGGGAAATTCTGGCGCTAATAAATGGCCCGATCATCTTTTTGGCCGAGGGAGCCTCTTGGCAGTTGTGTTTGACTGTGTGTGCGACTGTGCGTGCGTTCGTGCGTGCGTGTGTTTTTACTCCTAGAGGGTTTATGGTATTTTAGACACGACAATTCCTCATGGAGATGGTCTGGAGGAAAAGCCCTGTTTTCTTTTTCTTTGTTGGGTTGTTTTGCTACAACAACTAAGGCCATTGGAAGAGTCCCCAGGAACTGATAATGGGGCTATGTTTGTCATGCTGTCATCTCTCTTTACCCAACTTCTCCTCCCCCATCTTATTCAATCTTATTCAGACCGAAGCCGATCCCTAGTGTTATGTAACGGACCCTTATTGTTTTTATTGTTGGTGGCCTTGTTCTCTCTCTCTCTCTCTCTCTCTCTCTCTCTCTCTCTCTCTCTCTCTCTCTCTCTCTCTCTCTCTCTCTCTCTCTCTCTCTCTCCGGTCTCCTCAGAGAGGACAGGCCGTAGAGCAGGCTGTGAGGTGTCCTCCCCCCTCCATGCTCTCCACGGCCTCTGAACACGCCCGAAGCTGTGCCCACATATCTCCCCATTGCCCCCCGTCCTGTTACTCTGTTCCAGCCTCATGTGAAGTGACGGCTGCTCATGGACCCCTGCAGAAACATCTATGCCATCTCTTACGAGCATTGATGTGCGCTGGCCCCGGCCTCAGACTACATACATACTGTGTGCACACACACATACAGGCATAGGAGCGCGCACTACTCACATGTGCTGTCCAACATGATGTACTATCCACTATCCAGTAGATAATAATAATACATCAGACTTATATAGCGCTTTTCTTAGTACCCAAAGTCACTTTACAAAACAAATCAAAATAAACTACTTTATTAGAAGAGAGCAAACATTGAGCAAAGAATAGAAAAACATCAAGCTAAGACTAAAAGGCAAAAAGGGAGATTTGATTATAGTTAGGCGGGGATAGTGAGATGTCTGATGTTTGACTCAAATGCACGCACGCACGCACGCACGCACGCACGCACGCACGCACGCACGCACGCACGCACGCACACACACACACACACACACACACACACACACACATACAGACACAGACACAGTAGCCTACAGTAGTCATTTCATTTTTATGTTGGATGACGTAGTAGTGTAGCATTAGCCTGGTGCAGCCAGACTTCATCCGCCCCTATTGCAACGCGAGGCTAGTGTAGCATGGCAGTATTTATAGTAAATGGCAGTATTTATAGTAAGTATTAATTTTAGTCTGTCTGTGTCCCTTTTATGCCCATATGGAGTTCCATGTCAGGCATGTCCAAATATGAAGTCTAGGCCAGTCTATGACGTCATATTGACGTCAGGGCACTCAATATACAGGGATTTACAGATCTAATCGATTTTTTGGGGAGATTATCCAACTTACTTCCCGCTTGGTGAATCACGGCCCACCAGGTCCTCGCCGATACAGGTCCACACGGCGAGTTTGAAGTGGGTCATTCCTTATATGGGCTTTCGGATCAGCGGTTCTGGAGGCTGTTTAACTTGACATTGCATATATTCCAAGCAGGAGTCGAAGGCTCAGAGCTATTTTTGATTGAGTGCAAGCTGAATGCACAGTTTACAGCTATTATGATCATTCTAATGTTGATTAATTGTATGCTGATCTTTTGTTTAATGGTTATTAATGCTACGCACACCAAATGTTGGTAACCCGTAGATTTATACATATTTGTCCTTGTAGGACGAGATGTATGAGAAGAAGGTCAATATCCTGATCGAGAATGAGCCACATGATGAGCTCAAAATGTTTCTGGAGATCATTCACTAAACATTAAACAATATGCACACGCTTAAGGGCCGTTCAGCACTATATATCGTTCACCTGTGTATTTATTTTATAGTTGGTGTGGGTGTGAACTCTGCCATCCACTTGGCTTAGAACGATTTGTATCACTATATTTGTCTAGTTGTGTATAGTGCTCAGTTTGAATGGCCCTTTACTCTGCTTTGTCAATAACAGCATTCCCATAACAGACATTTCCAATGTGAAACGGCAACCCTAGCTAATATCATACAGGCTGAATAGAAAAGACAAACATAATCATCCAACACACAAAACAATACTGATGTTTTTTAAGTGGTGTAAACCACTCCTACAACTGGCTTTGTTGAGTGGTGTAAACCACTCCTACAACTGGCTTTGTTAGTCTGTCTGTGCTCAAAAAATTAGCACGGTTGCTATGGTCACCCAGTTCACACGGTGTGATTTCATTACGTCAGACATTACGTCAGACCACACCAGCTCAGTGGCCTCGTGGTTAGAGTGTCCGCCCTGAGACTGGGAGGTCAGGGTTCAATCCCCGGCCGGGTCATACCAAAGACTCTAAAAATGGGACCCAGTGCCTCCCTGCTTGACACTCAGCATCAAGGGTTGGATTGGGGGTAAGTCCCTGCGACATACTAGCGTCATGTCCAGGGTTGTACTTGTACATCAAGCTGCCTCACGCTACAGAAACAGGAGATAGGCTCCTGCCCTATGGGCCTCATGGCTCGGCAAGGCTACTTACTTCTTACTACAGCTGATCAGTCTATATAAGACCTTACACCACTCAGTTCACACGGGTGTGATTTTTAGTTTACGTGTCTGTCTGTTCGTACCAAAATATTTTCAGCTTTGTTGAGTGGTGTAAACCACTCCTACAACTGGCTTTGTTAGTTTACGTGTCTGTCTGTCTGTCTGTTCGTACCAAAAAATGAGCATGGTTGCTATGGTCACCCAGTTCACACGGGTGTGATTTCATTACGTCAGACATTACGTCAGACCACAGCTGATCAGTCTATATAAGACCTTACACCACTCAGTTCACACGGGTGTGATTTTTAGTTTACGTGTCTGTTCGTACCAAAAAATGAGCATGGTTGCTATGGTCACCCAGTTCACACGGGTGTGATTTCATTACGTCAGACATTACGTCAGACCACAGCTGATCAGTCTATATAAGACCTTACACCACTCAGTTCACACGGGTGTGTTTTTTTTTATATTGTCAAATACATTTTATTAACCGATTAAATGCCAGGAACGTGGGATTCTGTTCTATTCTCCAGTCCCTGCCTGTGCCAGAACGTAACCCTAACCCTAACCCTTTTCTTTAATGTAATTTAATCCGATAATTAAAAATATGTTTTTTTGGGGGGGCTTTTACTCACATGTAAGCCTACATACAGCCTACATACGGATCCGACATGCACGTGCACGCTTATTACAAATATTTCTGCTCAAAATGAGCCCAAATTTGAGCCCAGTTTTTGGGAGGTTATTATTCTCTGTTCTTACATTGCGCGGTCGAAAGCTCCTCCATTATGCTGCCTACACTGTGTGTGGCCACGCCTGTATCTAAACACCACAGCGGTTGCGGCAAGACCCGCCCTACAGCACTGTTTAATGTAATGTATTTGTGCGTATTTTGTTGTTGTATGACTGATGACAAAGTCAACAGTATATATCCATAACATAAGCAAGCAGCACGCTAGCAGACAATACACTAGTAACTAGTTATTTCTTTCAATAATTGTATTATTTTTTTATTATTATTTTCACAATCTGATACACAGATACAGTATGCCGGCTACTTTCTAATGTTTTGATAATTCGCACGACAGATGTATGCATATGACGGTATAGAGTTTCATGTGACAAGCTTAAACTAGTGTATTTAAGAAGAAGATGATCAGGTAATATAATTGTGAAAATAATAATAATAAAATGATTGAAAGAAAGAACTAATGTATTGTCTGCTAGCGTGCTGCTTGCTTATGTTATGGAATGGATATACATGTTGACTTTTACAACTTTGTCATCAGTAATTCAACAACATACTTAATACTTAATGACATGCACAAATAAATTGCATTAAACAGGCCTCCAGGACGGGATTGGAATATAGGCTGTGGAAACAGTGGGCTGGGGGGCTGCACCTCCTGGTCTACTTTGATATTTCGTGCATTTGACTGGCACTGGCCTCATGTGTGGCGAGTGTTAACAGGTTATACATTATTATACAATTGGTACAGTATACACAATTTTTCTTTAGAAACAAGCCCAAATAATAATAATAATAATAATAATAATGGTAATAATAATAATAATAATAATAATAAGCAGACATGGCAACACTGCCATTTCAGTAATTAAACCATTCCCTTTACTTAAAAAGTGCATTTATGCAGTGTTTATAATTTAGATCTCAGTCTCTGTCCTCTGGCTGCGGTTATTGAGCTGGCAACATTAACCTCCCTCTTCAACTGGCTCCTGGCTCTATCTCTATCCATCATGCCAGAGAAAAGTCCCCTGGCACTGTGGTAAGAGCGTGGGTAGGGTATGGATTGGGGCTTATGTTACAGATCACGTTTCTTTCATTGTATATTTCTATTTATTTTGTTGTTGTTACCGTGATCTCTTTGAAAATCTGCTAAACAATTCAATCCCCGGTTGGTCCTGCGGTGCGCTTCACAATAGACTATTGGGACGCGGATAATGAGAACTGAGGAGAAATGCATCCAGTTTGCCATTCATTTGGAATATGAGTAAATTGCTTTTTTTTATCTCTGGATGCCGTCAAGTCGAACAGGTGGAAGACTTGGCCTGAATACTTGCCTGTATGTTGTAATGATGAACTGAAGGTTATTGGCAATGACAGAATACAACAGCAGTGCACAATACGTCTGCAATTGAAAGGCGAGAAGCTGGCAGGGCAGTGCATTTTTTGTAGCTGTAATAGCGCCTCCTACAGGTTGAGCGGGACAGATAGCGTGGTCCTCTGCGTGCATTACGCCCAGTGTTGCCATGTATGCTTATTATAAGCGATGTTGGGCTTGTTTTTCTGTTAGCATTGGGACTTTTTCTTATTTGGGCTTGTTTCGTGCAGGCCCTATGCTACTTATTTTTCACGCACTGTTCTTTTTTTTACTCTGCACTTTCTGAACTTCCTGTCAGTCTCATTATTTCATGCTCTCATTATTCTGTTGCTTCTCTACATGCATGACTGGCGTTCGCAACGCACCTGATGCCTGCATGTATCTAAGCAGTGGCTCCCATTTCTCTATTGTTACTTTCACCCCCAATCAACAAAAGAAAAAAAAAGGAGAATTGCTAACCCATGTTGAGCTCTTCTAACAAGTAAAAACTGGGTAGATCTTTTTTATCCAGTTTTATATCATTTAATATAACCCCCCACAGCAGTGCTGACGTGTTTGGATGCTCCACAGCACTCATCTTCTTGTACAATAGGCCTACCTGCATTAATTGGCACCCCCCCCCCCTCTCTCTTTCATTTTCCTCCTCCATTTGCATTCTTCATTTTACCCACAGTCAATTTATTCATCACCAGCTCAAGGACAGACACTTAAATACTTAGATGCAACATTGAGATTATTTTAATGCAGTATTGTCCACTCCAGTATAAATTGGATAAAAACAACTTGATAGCCTATTGTGCACTAACAAATGAGGGACGAAGCTGTTTGAACAGCTCCGACAAAGGACTGCACACTGCAGGTATACAGTAGAGTGCATGCAGTGCCCCACAAGTTCATGCCCGCACTTTCTACATGCCTATCTAACTTGTCATGAATACAGGGCCATTGCATTCCTACAAAAAAAGGCTGTTTAGACCAAAATATCAGGAGTCAAGTGTTTAAATCCACTTCTCTTTTGAAAATGTGTATAGACCGTTGTATTTGATGGCTCATCATGATGATCCATTATCACAACTCTGCAAACTGTTGTGAAGTGAAGTGTTACTGTGAAGTGTTACTGTGAAGTGTTACTGTGAAGTGTTACCAGTGATACTGGTGAAGTATTGAATGTGTGTCTTCTGGACTAGGTTATGTAGTCAGTTATTTTGTTTTTGCTTAGATAATTCTTGTATGCTTTTTGATTTGACTAGGGACTGGATTTGTGTGTTAACTTGCAGTTATTTGACGATCTGAGTGGAGTGCTGTTAAAGTCAGGCTGCAATGGCTTTTTTTTGGTCTGAAACGGAAGTCTGTATGTTTCTGAACCAATCAGAGTGGCCCATCCCTTCAGACTATGGGACGTTCATCAAACGGAGCTAACCCAGTCTAATAGAAGGCAACACAGAGTCTGCTCTGGGCCGTGGAATAAACCTTGTTTTGACCACAAGGAATAGGAGATACAGGCGATTGAAAGAAACATAGAATTGATGAATATGGTGACGATGATTTTAATGCCGCCATCCTGTGTTATTGACAGCACCAGCTAGCAACCCGACGCTAAAGTGAGTAGCATTATGACTTGATCAATCAAAAGCGCTATAAAAGCCCAATTGCCGTAGATCAACGCCAATGGCGTTAAGCGTAACATTAATTAATTGCTTTTAATTGACGTAGATCAACGCCAATTGCGGATTTTGGGTTAATTTATATTCATCACGCAGCGTGCTTTCGCTCTCAGGAAGTAATTTAAATTGTCTTTTTATGGACTTTTGATAGAAAAATACATTGTTCTCATTGTTTTGGCATCTACTGTTAGGTATGCCCATAATGGCCATGGATATGCTCTAAAAGTGAAAACATATATTTTTGTTATTTCACTTTAAGTAGCAATTTGTCCGGTTTCAGTCTTTTGTTGTTCTGCCACAGTGTGCATGCTGATTGGCTCATTAAATACACCTGCTACACACACTTGCCACACACACACACACACACACACACACACACACACACACACACTCACACTCACACTCACACTCACACTCACACACGAGTGACAAAAGAACTTGACCAATGACCACTGACAACCTGAATGACATTCCTTAAGCGATCGTGCTCTGATTGGTTCCAGGTCTGATCCGTCTGCGCTCCACCCCGCCCCCTCGACTCCAGGGGGTGGAGTATGTCCTGAATGTCACGGCCACGGACGACAACGCATCGGGCGGACCGCAGCCACTGTCAGCCACGGCCCAGGTCGTTGTGGGAGTGGACGACGTCAACAACAACAAACCTGTCTTTGAGAAGGTAAGTCAGTCACACACACGCGCGCACACACACACACACACACACACACACACACACACACACACACACACACACACACACACACACACACACACACACACACACACACACACACACACACACACACACACACACACACACACACTTGCACGCACACATGCGCACACAGCCACTGCCACACAGACACTGATTAAACTTAATTTAGTTTTGTTCTTTATCAGCAATTGTTGGAAAGCAATAAAGGTGTTTGATAAGCAGCAACTTCCCCCATTGCCACACAATCCTGCTTACTTGCTGTTTTACTTCCACTTTATGTTTTCTCAGTATATATCTCTGTGGCTTATCTACTTATTAGCCGTCTCCACACACACACACACACACACACACACACGCACACACACACACACACACACACACATACACATACACACGCACACACACGCACACGCGCACACACACACACACGCGCGCACACACACACACACACACACACACACACACACACACACACACACACACACACACACACACACACACACACACACACACACACACACACACACACACACACTACTTGTCCCATGCCACTTTCTTCCATTTACCGCTATTCTTTCCTCTCCCAATCTCTCATGAACCCCACCCCCTCCCTATTCTCTCCATCTTGTCTTATTTATTGCTGCGCTCTCTGGAGGAGCGATTAGCCAGCCTGACCCCGCGCCTGCTCCGTACATCATCGTAGCCTTTTAATTAAGGCTTCGTGGGATGTGCGGGAAACACACTAGGCTTCCCTGGCTTCACTTCACCTGCCTCTCTGTCCATGTCTCAATTTTAAATGAGGCGGCTTTCTTTCTTCCCCCCCCCCCCCCCCCCCCTTCCTGGGTCCCTCGAGGTATGCGAGCAGCAGAGATTAAGAGGGAGCCTTGCTGAGTAAAGCTTGTTCACGCTCTCCCGGGGAAAGCAAAAGCCCTGAGTGTTTTTCCTGTGGCTCCACCTGTTAGGAGGCAGAGGAGAGGGAAGACAAGTCAAGAGCAGTGGAGAGACCACTTTTCATTTCCCCTTACGTAAACATGACAAAAAGCAGAGGCCAAGTAACAGGGAAAATGAAAGAAAGAAAGAAAGAAAGAAAGAACAGTGAGATATCAGCAGGATGGACATAGCTACTAGGGGTGTAACGATACATTTTAACAGCGATACGATACGTATCACGATACATGGTTGACGATACGATACATGGACGATATTGGTTCATTATGGCGATATACGATACGATTCAGTGATTTAAAATCACTGGGCACATATTGGCAAACACATATGGGCAAACCTGTACCTTGACATGAACACAGAGAATATACACATTTATCGATAGACGATAGACGTGTAGCGATATGGAAAAGTAATTAAATAAATGTGCTTAGTATTGATACAATCTTTTTTTCTTTTTTTTAACGATTCGATACCGATTATTTGCATTTCAAATTATAAGATACAAAGTGAAACGATACGATATGTTGAGTTAACATTTCCATATACTTTGATTCTTGAAATTATTATTTTTCGATGGGGTTACTATATCGTTACACGCCTACTAGCTACTGTGTCCTGGTTCTCAGCTCCTTCTCTTGCTGGCACACACCTGCAGGATAATAGGAACAGAGAGGGACTTTTAGCTTGTTTTGATGCCCCATTCCCAGGCTATTCTCATGGTCTATCTGGACCTCAGGGCTGCTTGTGTACAGTATGTGTAGGCCCGCAGAGAGATTTCCCGCATCTTGCCGTTCTCTCTGAAGTATCGTGGACAGGCCCTGGACATTACATTACATGCACGCATGTACACATGCCTGAAATGCTGTTTATATATTATCATCTATATATCTATTAATTCACATAACCTGTGTCTGTGTGTCCTGGGCATAACTCGGGCACTGTCCAACCTAATAACCTCAAACTTGGCGTGTGTGACCCATGATCCGGTGGTTTGCAGTGCTAATTTGATCGGTTGTAGATATACCGTACTTCAGCAAAAAGTGCCAGGTTTGACAGTTCAACTTCAAATAGCTGTAATTCAAAAACGGTGTAGTGCCATTGTGAACACTTGAAGATGACATGGTCTTGATCCGTGTTTGAGGCTACTTTCTCATTGATGGCCTTGGCTTTGCCCTGTTTAGCACTGCTGCTGCTTGTGACAGTACCCAGCTGTCAGTAAGCCGGGCGATCAAAATTAAACAAGTTTCATCTTTAACCAAATAGTAGGGCTCATGACAAGTGATTCCACACACAGCCGCACGCACGCACGCACGCACGCACGCAC
>NC_136808.1:32672358-32724858 GCF_951216825.1 Electrona antarctica | reverse complement strand
ATGCAATGAATCACATAGTGGCTTGTATTTTAGAGCTTTTTGTGTAAACCTTGAATGATACAGTTTAATTCATGTGTAGCTACATTTCTTTTACCAAACATAAATTCCATTCATGTTGACAAGGCTGATGTATTGCTATCACAGGCATTTACTGCAGAGGGATTGTATACAATGTGACTTTATTAACTTTATAAAAATGTCTTTGAACTTAAGGGTCTGCTAAACATAGCCTTTGATGAAAAGTTAACTATTAACATTGAAACAGGACACTTTGATACAGTACACAAGCAACAAAGCAGGTACATGATAATCCTTTATTAGGGATAATGAGGGCAGCCTAAATATGCCAGCACATCTCCAAACACAAGAATACAATTACTGTAGAAGGGAAAAACATCTCTGCCTTTGCTGTCCTACAGTATACTGTACGTATTAACCTTCCTTCCCAGTGGTGACCATCCTCAATGGCTTTTGTCCACAGAGCTCTATAAAAAGGACCCGCTTTCTGAGACGATTCAGTCCTTCAGCATTTATTTAACATGTACAGTGCATGATGATGTACAATGACATGTGTCTTACAACCTCATCCCACCCACAGAGGACATACATCACCAGGGAGATCGTGGCCACAGATGGTGGGAACCGTAGCAGCTCGGTGGAGCTGGCCGTGACCATCACTAATGTGAAGAACCAGCCCCCACAGTGGGAGAGGGACAGCTACAGCATTGTCATACCAGAAAACACTGTCCGAGACACTCCGATTGTGGTGAGTGAAGGAAGGGGCACCGCCACGAGCCCAAACAAATCCCGCAGTTGCATGCAGGGCCAGATAAATGTACAAGCTGATGGGGATCAGCAGCCTGGGGCATGAGGGCACATGACGCACCCTTTCGGCAACGCCAATCAACCACACTGCCTTCTGCCTCGGTTGCCTAGCGTTTGTGAATTAAACCCGCTCACAGCATATATGTGTGTGTGTGTGTGTGTGTGTGTGTGTGTGTGTGTGTGTGTGTGTGTGTGTGTGTGTGTGTGTGTGTGTGTGTGTGTGTGTGTGTGTGTGTGTGTGTGTATGTGTGTGTGTGCAGGTGTGTAAGTCAGTTGGGATGTATGAGAATTCCACTCTTCAAAGTCGGCACTCGTAGCCTCGTAAAGGCAGTGACGTCCCTTAAAAGCGTCAGGTTCTCTGTCTGTCGTCTCCCCTCTGCTTTGTTAACATTATGGGTAACTCATTCAAGTGGTAAATTGGTAATTAAATGTGAAATACATCCTCTATTGAGAAAACAACAATATATGTTGACAAAGACACTTCATACATATGGAAACATATTTTTATTCAAATCAATATAGTCTTCAGTTCATTTTGTTACATTTTAAAAGTAGGCTAACTACAGTTGAATTTCAATGGACTTCTATGGGCTGGCCTGCAGTACACCGTACTGACGGACCAGAAGTGGGGACGCTGTCTCATTTGGGGGCGTGAAATTTGTAGTCCCTGTGTGTCTCTATTTAACAAAGGTGCAGACGATCAGAAATCAGCAGAGAGTGAGTGACGTTTCCGCTACTGTATGCAGAGTTGAAGTAGACTTTTTTTTTTCTCCCTGGAAATAAAAACGTCTGGGTTTCCGAGGCTAGTGATTCAATGACATGACTCAGACTTTCGAGACAGGGTGTCAGGTCCTGCTAGATAAGCGAAAACTTAACTCCAATCTTCAATAGTTTCAGAATAGAATTGAGCTTGATCCCTATCCCTATTCCCTAGACCTTATTATGGGCACACCTGTACACCCGCCACAGCGAGAGACCCACAGACAGACACCGCCCACTGTAACTTTCATTTTAGTAGATCATTTATCATACTGTAAGAACACATTATGATAACATAAACGTATATTGATCCCCAGAGGGAAATGCAGGTATCATAGCGACAGCAGCAAGATTAAGGCACACAGACACAATATATTTCAACTCCACTGAATGCGAGCGCGCGTGTGCACGCACGCACGCACGCACGCACGCACGCACGCACGCACGCACGCACGCACGCACGCACGCACGCACGCACGCACGCACAGTTCACTCACGTGTTCTCTTGCCCTTCTTTCTTCATTTCCCAGCCTTGTTCTGAATTATTAATTTGACTTAATTTGCTTAATAGCTTTGAAGAGATCCTGAGGACATTTCTGTCGATTAATTTTCAATGTGTTAGCTATGTGAAAAAAAGTAAATGGATATCATATGAATAATCGAGCGGGGATGATTGGATACAATCGTGTTCCTGAAATAATGAGGCTACATTGTGTGTGTGTGTGTGTGTGTGTGTGTGTGTGTGTGTGTGTGTGTGTGTGTGTGTGTGTGTGTGTGTGTGCGTGTGTGCGTGCGTGCGTGAGTGCGTGCGTGCGTGCGTGCGTGCGTGCGTGCGTGCGTGCGTGCGTAATTGCGTATGTGCAAATCGAGATTGCAGATATATACATTTGATTGAACTATCAGTGGGTTCTAATAGCTCAACTATGGTATGTTAGTGGTATGGTATGGTGTTGTTGGTCAGTCATGCCCGGCACCCCTGCACGCATGATGGGGTGTCTCGTTATTTTACCTCCTCACCGGCAGAGGTTGAATGGCAGCAGGTCACCCGTGGAGGGAGATGGTGTTTTTATTTTTAATTGAGGGGGGCGTACAGTAGATAGTGTCGGCTTTGACCAATCCATCCTAATTGGTTTATGGAGAATTCAGAATTGCATGTTGTCCCGTGGGATCTCGCTGGGCTTGTTGTCATGTTAAAGCGCCTTGGGACTCTCTCTCCGCCTGGTAACATACACGTGTTATTATTCATTGTCTCTTTTCTTTTGCGGCAGAGCGTTTCATTCTTTGGGAAGACATGATTCTAAATGGATGTCGAGAATAATCAACCTCCAGCATTGCATTAGTGCGTGTGTGTGTGCGTGCGTGCGTGCGTGCGTGCGTGCGTGCGTGCGTGCGTGCGTGCGTGCGTGCGTGCGTGCGTGCGTGCCGATGGGGCATTTTCCCAGCTTTATCGACGATAATCAAGAATAGACAATTACAATAGCTCTTTGAAAAAGTAAAAGTCTGATGGCACGGAACACACCACACAACCGATTATCAGGCACTGACACTTGACTCGACAGCCCCATTTCACAACAATGACATGGTGCGTATAGAGCAGTGGTTGCCAAAAGAGAAATTGTATGAGAGTTGCTTCACGCCGCGTTGCGACCTTGTAGATTTTTGTAGGCTATTTTCACTTCATCTTAACCATTTGTTTTCAAATTTATGGAATTTCTTAGATTTTTATTTTATTTATTCATGGTAATAATTTTGGGGGGAAATGATTGAATTTGTTTTTAATTAATGTTTCTTTTTTCATTTCTTTTTTTTACTTGTTTGATAATGTTTTTTGATTAGTTTATTTTTTAAATAGCCTATTATTAATTCAAAACTAAATGTAGAAAACAAACAAAAACTAGAAAAAGTGCCCCTGACCTGCCACAGGCCAGGTCAGGTTATTGTGGCCTCCTGGTGAATCGGGTGCCATTTCTTCTTACGCCTTTGATGGCAATTGGCAATTTTGACAAAAATGCTCTATAACAGGCAAATGTGGTGGGAGGGTCACGTGGGATTTATTCCTCAGCCTAGTAGGAAAGTGCATAAAACATTTCACGTAAATTTGAGGCTTTTTGTTCAAAACGGGCCAATCCTGCAAACTTTGGAAGCCAATGTTAGCCAATTAGGATGGAATATGAAATATTGGACAGATCCGTCTTGAGCACATGACTATAGAGATACTGGGCTCTATCGTATCCCATGCCTTACCCCGCAAGCATTAAACACTTTCCGTGAATTACGCATTTAGGAGCTTCCACTATGCGTAAACGTTATCTTGTGGCCACACAACCCACTATATTTTGCGGGTGGAGGTGTGTCTGTATAGGCGTGTTGATGCGCTTTCTTCTGTGCTATCTTATGCACACAGGTTTAGGACAACGGAAAGCGCCTCTTCAAACCACCCGTAATGCGAATCGGTTTGATAAAAGAATGCGCTCCTGATTTGGAGCGGCCTCGACGCAGAACATTCACAATGAGCACATTCCTTGTGCTCATTGTGTTTAATTGTCGAGTCAAAGAAGTTATTAGATTTGTGCCAAGGCGTATTGTGCACGATTCGCTCGTTCAGTTTCATCACCCCATCATTGCGCAGCAAATATCTAATTGATTTCAATAATGTAAAATTCCCCATAATCAGTAACACGTAGCTGTCAACCAAATGTGTTTTTATTGAAAGGCAATTAAAGGCTAGCAGGCAAGTCTGTTTAATTAATCCGATTTCCCGAACTTTAGTTTTAGCTTGATACCGTTTCATAGAGACACAATACACTCTACAATCTATATACCAAATGAAAGATTGAACTTCATAGATTACACAACACTTTATATAAAAATTGGACAGAATTGACCGGCCTCTGTATCAAATATAAATATATTTCAAGGCAGCAACGTGTGTCGTTCTTCCATGGCCATGGGCCATAGTGTAAATCAATGGGCATAATGCATAATGGATCTCTTAAAGGCAATGGCAATGGCCTCCCCCTGGCCAGCCGGGGCGCCTGATGGAGGGGAAAGGAACTGGTTGGAATAACGTGTTCCTTCCACGCGCTACAGTGGTGTACGATACAAACTTAACCGGGATGTAGAAACCTCTACTTCAATACTCTACGGTTGCTTAGCCATTAGCCAGTTATTCAGTCCCATCTAGAAGACTCGTGCCAAAGGTAATAGAAGCTATCCAAGGTATATGGGTTGTAGATACCTTGGTTCGTATGGTGACGTGACATGCTGTCCTTTGCTGTCCTCAGTGTCAAACGCGTATAAATAAAAAATATATTTGTCAAAAACCTTCTGAATATTGTGCAGGACATTATGCTTCATGTGAACATACTCAAGATTAAAACATTTCATTCCTCATTTCTTCAGAATTTTCAACCAAACATAGCAAAACTCATATGGTGCGACTGTCCTGGCCCTGTTTCTCAAAGTAGGAACTTGAATAAAACTAAGGGGAAAAAATGATAAAATTATTTTAAAAATACCATAAATATAATATAGATGTCTATTTGTGAGCCTAATCTTTTCAAAGTCCAAGCATAATGTTTTCAGTCATTTCTGATCAAAAATATTTTGTCCCGCAAACCAAAATCATATTGTGTGACACCATTTTGGGAAATTTCAACAGGCAATTGTTTGGACACCCATTGGGATAGAGAGGTCCTTCTTCAGTAAGGCTGCTCAGCACTTGCATTACAATAGCATGACAGGTGTCTGTGGTGAATTATCATTTTAACATTTCCATGAAATACGATCTTGTTGGAACGCTGACCAATGCGACTCATCCGAGTGTCTGTGGGTGTGACACCTTTTTCATTAAAAAAGCTAAAGTTATTTGATTTTTTGGTCATAATTACATGTAAATCTATGTTGCTTTGTTATAGCTAGCATGTTGTTAGCATGCTAATGTGTAGCTAGTAGCCTCAAGGTTATGTTAAAGGGTAAGACCACTTTTGTTGAGGTTTGGGTTGTGTAGTTACCTTGCCATGATGTAACTCCAAATGTGGACAAGAAATAAAAAATAATTGCTCCAGTGATTAGAAATTGATAATTCGAAATATGCTCCTCATTGACTTACATTGTACACTAAAACGGCTCTCAAAGTCACTCTTTTAGTACGTAAACAAACACAAACAAAGTTGATTCAGACAATATAGAGCATCACCAAAACTCATGTGGTTTTATTTTTTCATAAAAATGTTAACCTCCTGTTGATTTTACTATTTGAAGAACTGGATCCGGATCCACGGATCCAGTCCGGGTTTTCTTCCTAATAAAATGGACAAATCAACAGGAAGTTAACGTTATTATGAAAAAATTAAACCACATGAGTTTTGGTGATGCTCTATATTGTCTGAATCAACTTTGTTTGTGTTTGTTTACGTACTAAAAGAGTGACTTTGAGAGCCGTTTTAGTGTACAATGTAAGTCAATGAGGAGCATATTTCGAATTATCAATTTCTAATCACTGGAGCAATTATTTTTTATTTCTTGTCCACATTTGGAGTTACATCATGGCAAGGTAACTACACAACCCAAACCTCAACAAAAGTGGTCTTACCCTTTAAGTGCAGAAAACATAATATGGTGTGACACTATATCATAATGGTGTGACTGTCTGCCTGTCACGCCATATGACTTTTTTGTCACACCATATGATGCAAACTGTATTTTCCTACAGATAACAATAAATAACAAAGACCCATGTTTCTTTTGTCCATTTAAACATTTGTTTTAAACAGCTTCACCTAAAATCTGCAACTATCCACAATAAAATGTGTTTAATTTTGTTTTATTCAGTCATTGCATGTTATTCAATGTTAAAGCAATTTTCCTGTTGCTGTTTTTCCTGAGTAATTGTTTAATCAATCTGTAAAGTTCAGTACTCACTAATAGGTAGGTTAAAACACAGTTTGCTTTGAAAAATAAAGATATGATCATACGGTGTGACACTAAATCATTTGGTGTGACGTTCCAAATAGTGAAAAAATCATACCTTTATTAATGATGAAACCATTAATGTTCATGGATTACATAGCAAATAGTATCAGGAAGAGTCACAATTATTTGTGTAATTTTAGAGAAAGTTTTGTCACAATAAATACAAAATATGTTGAAAGACCGACAACATGGGCCTCACATTGAGTGTTGATTACGAAAATAATATACAGATTTAATAAATTTTCACAAAACTATAGTGGATTACAGGTTAGTTATGATAAAGGACTTTGATAAAGTGAGTAACTTAAGAGAGGTGTACTCCATTTTAATTTTATAAACAATTATTGTCATGTCACACCATATGATGATTTTAGGCACAAGTACAACAAAATGCTGAATAAATTCTGATTCCAATAAAATATCTAAAAACAAAATATATTTCCATAAAGATGAGAGTGAGTAGAACAAAAGTAAATCATTTTTATTCCTGTTATTTAAAGGTTTTTAAAAAACACTTTTTTAGGGGTGTCACGTCACTGACCCACGTGTTGACATGTTGGAGATACCAAACAACGCACGCGGTATTTCCAACATGTCAACACATACGAACCAAGGTATCTGGCTTTACAACCCATATACCTTGGATAGCTTCTATTACCTTTCAAGGCAGCAACGTGTGTCGTTCTTCCATGGCCATGGGCCATAGTGTAAATCAATGGGCATAATGCATAATGGATCTCTTAAAGGCAATGGCATTATGCATAATGTAACGGGTAGCAGAGGTGTTTTAAGGATGGACACAAGGACACAAGATAGCCAATTTAACGGGGACACACCTCTTACACAATGCTAAATCCCCAAATTGTGTCCCTGACGCAAGATAGAGCCCACTGTGTAACGATGAGCGGGATTTGAATCTGGAATCTGGAGGAGTAATATCAAAAAATGCGTTTTACAAAAGTCGGCCTCTTGGTGGCGGTATAAAAGGCAGAAGTGAAAAATGCAGGGCAAGGGTTTTTCCTTGGCCTCTAGGGAGTGTGCATTCAACGTTTCACACAGATCGGTGCAGTTATACTGTAGGTAAAAATGTGCCTGAAAATCTGCCTCATGGTGGAGCTATAACAGGCCGTTCTGGAAAGTTTGGGGCAGAAGTTTGTCGTTGGCATCCAGGGAGTGTGTGTGTAAAGTCTGGCATCGACTGGGCTTTAAATTAATATATCCATTCTACCGAGGCTGCCAGGATTGTTTATTACCTTTGGAGCATTTGCCGAAGTATGAAAAATCCACCTGAAAATCGTTGGCTTGTTGTCGAAGAGAAAAATATGCGACCATAAATTAATCTGGATGCCCATATCCTGTAAGATGTTAAAATGTTGCAATGAAACGTGTCCCTCTATCCCCATCCAGACCATCAAGGCCACGTCTCCGCTGGGTGATCCCAGAGTCACATACAACCTGGAGGACGGGATGGTGCCGGAGACCAACATGCCGGTCCGCTTCTACCTGACGCCCAACCGGGAGGACAGCTCGGCCTCCATCCTGGTTGCCGAGCCCCTGGACTACGAGACCACCAGGAACTTCATGCTGCGGGTCCGCGTCCAGAATGTTGCGGCCGTGCCCCTGGCAGCATTCACCACCGTCTACATCAATGTCACAGGTGATGGGACTGCGTTTGTGATCTAGACCGGATGTTATGATCTTATGTTGGGGTGTGTGACGATGCAGCATCATTCCATATTTACCGTGGGTGCTGCTAAAACATGATGCAGAAGGATCACATTGTCGGCTCTCGCCGTGGAATAAACCTTGTTTTGACCAAAAATGCCATCTGGGACAAGGAATAGGAGATACAGGCGATTGAAAGAAACAGATAGAATGCGTGTTTATGGGCACAGCGAGCAAGTTGGCGCGATCCAGTGTTATTGACAACACCAGCCACTGTAGCAACCTGATGCTAATGTGAGTAGCATTATGACTTGATCAATCAAAAGCACTATAAAAGACCAATTGCCGTTGATCTATTCTACGGCATTGGCGGGGAGCGTAACATTTATTAATTGCCATTAATTTGCGTAGATCTACGCCAATGGCAGACTACCGGTAAGTGTTAAGTAAAAGTATCAATACTGCAACACTCTGTTTCTAATCCTGGTCTTTAAACTACCTCCCCCTGGCCAGCCGGGGCGCCTGATGGAGGGGAAAGGAACTGGCTGGAATAACGTGTTCCTTCCACGCGCTACAGTGGTGTTCGATACGAACTTAACCGGGATGTAGAAACCTCTACTTCAATACTCTACGGTTGCTTAGCCATTAGCCAGTTATTCTGTCCCATCTAGAAGACTCATGCCAAAGGTAATAGAAGCTATCCAAGGTATATGGGTTGTAGATACCTTGGTTCGTATGTGTTGACATGTTGGAGATACCAAACAACGCACGCAGTATTTCCAACATGTCAACACATACGAACCAAGGTATCTGGCTTTACAACCCATATACCTTGGATAGCTTCTATTACCTTTGGCACGAGTCTTCTAGATGGGACAGAATAACTGGCTAATGGCTAAGCAACCGTAGAGCATTGAAGTAGAGGTTTCTACATCCCGGTTAAGTTTGTATCGAACACCACTGTTGTGGGTCCTAACTAAATAACCAGCACTGGTTAGCTATTTTACATGGCTACGTCCAACGAGGGAAACTCCCCCTGTTAGGTGACGCTCATGCACTGAAGGAAGCATGAGGTCAGTCCGTTGCTTTCCCCAGGTTGGCGGAGTGTAGAGCTCAGGATTCAATTGACACTGGGTGAAAAATGGGTTACAAAATCATCATCAAAATTTGAGAAAAAATAATAATCTGGAATTCAAAATGCACTTAAGTAAAAGTACAAAAGCATTGGTCTCTAAATGTAGGCCTACTTAAAGTACCAAAAGTAAAAGTACTCATTATGCATAATGTCCCAATTTTTCTGTATGTATACAAAATATTTTGAAAATAGCGGATATACAAGCTTACAATGCGTCACATCGCAACGCATATGCATATAGGGTTGACGTTGTAATAATATTGAATCTACTAAGTAGGCCTAACTATTAACTAAACATAATAAAAAGTACAATATTTGGATGAGAGATGTAGTGTAGTAGAAGAAAAAGTATTGTAAATTGTAAATACTCAAGTAAAGTTTGTACTTTACTTGAGATATCTCAAAACAGTTTTACGGTCAACCACACCAATGCAACTCAATGAGTTGCATTGGTGTGGTTGACCTTAAAAACAGTTTTGTCCCGACCCAACCCTTTGGTGTGGTTTGGGCTTTAGAGGGAGCGATGGCTTTCAGGAATGTAGATGTGATGTCAGGTTGTCACTGACACTGTAGAGAATGTGAATGAATAACAAGATAAGATAAATGACAACACTGTTTTATTCAAGAATAAAACTATTATATTATTATTATTATAAACTATTATATAACTAAATTAAGATCTATTAACCCTATAATGAGAGAGAGAGAGAGAGAGAGAGAGAGAGAGAGAGAGAGAGAGAGAGAGAGAGAGAGAGAGAGAGAGAGAGAGAGAGAGAGAGAGAGAGAGAGAGAGAGAGAGAGAGAAAATAAAGGTTTTAGTCACATGCATGTCAGAAAGCTTACAATGGCAAGCATAGTATTGATTAATTATCATGAGGATTAGACTTGTCAGGCAGCACATCATTCAAACATACGTGCATACAGGCTAGTGCAGAGTGCAACTATAGAAGTTCATTATTTTCTTAAATTATTGAAAAATGCGAATGGCTGCCGGCAACACTGGCAAAATCAACATAAAACACTACATTATAATAATACACATACAACACAAGTGTGAAACAACACAGATTATTTCCCCCGCTAGGCATAGCCACCTTCTGCTACAGTATAATACCAATAATATTGCTTTCATTTCCATGTGCTTATTTTAGTTTTTATCCCTAGTATTCAACACAAACACTGTTGACGTACTGAATTTTGCACTTTTAAAATTAGTTTTGCAACATTACTGTATTTTTATTTCTGGTCCTTTGTAAAAGATGCCATGTCCGTTCGGGTCTCCCAGATCATGTCTGGATCGAGTTGTTTACTGCAAGACAAATGCGGCTGTTCTACGTTCTCTTTTGATCTTTTATGACATCCGCAATCAAAGTGTATTATTTTCTCCATCTCTGCTGGTCGGTCGGTCCACTGCGACATTATTCACTTCTGGTACAAGTAAAAGCGAGGCGATGCCGACCTGTACACCACCCGGCCCAGCTGTCCTTCCAGTCTCGTCGTCCTCCTCCTCGTTATCACAACACAAACTCCTGTTGATTTGATCGAAAACAACGCCATGGTCTTCATCATCAGCGTCAGATTCATCCGTGTCCGTGAGCTCTAAATCCGAGTCACTGCCACCGTGTATGAAATCTAAAATAAATCCTTCCAGGAGACTGCCTTGTGCATGTCCATTTAAAGCGTTAAGCAAGCGTTCTGATTCAAAGTTACTAGCCATCACAAACAAACAACAAGAATGATGTTGTGTTTACTGACAGCCTGAACACATGGTGGCAAAAAACGAAAACCACAAAAAAAAAGAAGAAGAAGCTATTTTGGTATATTGTGGAGTTTAATTAGAGCCGACTTGTGGTTGAAAATACTGGAAGGGGTCACATATTGTCAGGTGGAAAGCTCAAATATCCAAAACGGTTACTTTTCAGCATCAATTAAAAAAACACACACACCCTTTGAAAGGCCTGGTGTAGCTCGGCCATTGTCTGCTAAAGCAACATTTTAAACTACAGTACCACCACTGTTTCCAGCTCAGGGTTTGGGCTGCTTTGATGTTGTCACCCCTCACCCTATCGTCACGGTGCTTCTGAATGCTGTTTCTTTAACCTGGCATCCTTTTGGTTGGCTTGATGTTTGAGTGCTGTTAACCAGGCTTAACTCCCCATCATCATCAACATCATCATCATCACTACTTAATACTGCAGTATCTGCTGGCTGATGGCCTATGGACCTGGCTGTCTACCCAGCATACCCTGGTCTCCAATTGAACCTCCCAGGCACGCACACACATATGTGCGCGCACGCACGCACGCACGCACGCACGCACGCACGCACGCACGCACGCACGCACGCACGCACGCACGCACGCACGCACGCACGCACAACCTGCGGAAATTATTTCTTTGTACAGACCTCCACACCCCCCCCCTCTCTCTCTCTCTCCCTCTCTTGCTCTCTCGCTCGCTCTCTCTCTCTCTCTCTCTCTCTCTCTCTCTCGCTCTCTCTCTCTCTCTCCCCCTTTCCTTTCCATCTCTCCTCATTTTCCATTATCTATCTTAATAAGAAAGCCTTTTAACTCCTCCACAGGGAGGTTAGAAGGAGAAGGTCTATAATGGATTCAAGGTTCCATCTGTAATTCATAGATTTAGACATTTGTGATGAGAAAAGACGACAAAAATGGCTCCTGGACTAGCATTAGACCTAATGGGTTGCTCTATTCTACACATTAATAAAATGCTTCTGGCCTTGAATCAACTATCCTGCAACTGCTTGTGCCAATTATGCCAAACCTTAATTCTGGTTGTCTCTGTTCTCCACTCACTAACGTTCAGAAGCAGCTTGTCAAACAGATGATTATTCCTGACACTTCTTCTCTCACTCTCTCTGTCCTTCTCTAGATGTAAATGACAATGTTCCTTTCTTCACCTCGTCCATCTACGAGGCCTCAGTCACAGAAGGGGCCGAATCAGGGACTCAGGTCTTCCAGGTGTCCGCAAACGACATGGACCTGGGCCTTAATGGCAAGGTGAGCACGCACACACAAAAGGCAAACTTGCACATCCGGGAAAAAAAATCCGTAAAGTACATACATGATGTACTCAAGTACTGTATATAATTTTACATTATTATACATTTGATAATTATTATTACAAAACACACTAACCACTTCAGCCTTATACTGTATGTATTTTGGTCATTTCAAAATAGCAGATCTACAGTACTAGTTCATGCTTGTAGTTGGGCTATTTTCAAAATATTTTTTATATATTTTGAACTTGAGTGCTAATAATATTTTGATGCCAAAAATGTGTTAAATACTGGATTTTTACTGGGCATTTCTAGATTGTGGTATTAATAATTTTACTTAAGTACAAAATGTCAGTACTTTTCCCACCACTGATAAAAAAAAGACAAACATCTCTCTTATAAATGGTGTTGCTCTTTCAGCGTGCCCAATTGAGGTAACTGATTAGGAGAGATGCACACACTGCTGCAGGGGAGAGTGCACCCCTTCACCTCTCAACTCATATGTTTATCAATTCAGCCTGGCCTTCTGTGGAGCAGACAGGAAATCCATACTTTCCTAAGTGCCTCTACACTAAGACCTCTCTAGTCTCTACCCAACTTCAAAATAATACCATTAGAGCAGACAGCCAATCCCAACCTTGGCCATTTGGATGTGTGTGTGTGTGTGTGTGTGTGTGTGTGTGTGTGTGTGTGTGTGTGTGTGTGTGTGTGTGTGTGTGTGTGTGTGTGTGTGTGTGTGTGTGTGTGTGTGTGTGTGTGTGTGTGTGTGTGTGTGTGTGTGTGTGTGTGTGTGTGTGTGTGTGTGTGTGTGTGTGTGTGTGTGTGTGTAATTTTTGGTTTACTCCAGATCTCTTCTATCCAGGTATGTTTGATCTTATCTCCCTCGCCCCGCAACATTAACCTGCTCCAATCCGAGGAAAACATCTTGAACTCCACATTCCCAGAACATGTCACGCATGTCCTATATATATATATATATATATATATATATATATATATATATATATATATATATATAATTATGTATATATATATATATATATATATATATATATATATATATATGTATGTATGTATGTTGTATATAATGTGTTTTCATTCACTGAAAGTACCCTATACTTCATTAGTTCCATTGATCCAAGCCAGAACACAATCGACTGATTGATCATTTAAATAAGCGTGCTCTGAAAATCTGTCACATTAGACCTATGGCTGACGCGAGCGCGTTTGTGAGTGTGTGTGTGTGTGTGTGTGTGTGTGTGTGTGTGTGTGTGTGTGTGTGTGTGTGTGTGTGTGTGTGTGTGTGTGTGTGTGTGTGTGTGTGTGTGGATTATTGTACACAGCAGAGTCCATTTTGTACACTGTCATAGTTAAAAGTAGTACATTGAGATAATATCCTTCTGTGAGACGTGGCTCTCTGCTCAGAAGAACATTATGGAGTGTTCATTTAACTCAGAGAATGACTCTGGGCGATACAAATCTCCTAGTGGGCGTTCCTGCTGTCATTATGTCCTTATTGGTGGTATGGAGTGTAAACAAAGCAACACATGAATTTTATTGGCTATTGCCGGACGATGTTTTCGTTCCTCCGCCCACTTTTTGACTATCGCCTCTTCGCCTGCTATCGCCATTAGTTGCCGGGTCCCGTAGACAAATAACGCACTTCCCGGAAAATATGTCAGGCTATCGCCCGCTGTTACAACGCACTGTGAGGATTTGACTGTCTGGTGCTCTGGGCAACACATTGCTGTGTTTTAAATAGCAGATCCTCAGCGAGTAGCAGTATATTTACTCAAGTATATAAGTGCAATTTTCACTTACAGTTACAGTTTGTTGATCATTTATAATTTTGGATATTCTAAAACAATCCTGCATTGTGACATGTTATCAGCTTTTTTTGTTGTTGTACTGTACTGATGCCTATACTTTTGTACATTCACTCAAGTGAAAGTTTGAACAGGTCCAGACAGAACATTTCTATTTTATGGTATTGCTACTTGAAGCTCAGAAATTGTGCAATATGATTTGGACACAATTATTAAATACAATGTGTTATAATTGCCAATTTACAATGTACAATTGTTCTTATCCAGAGTGATTTACTAAGTGCAAAGTAAATGGCATGGACCTTTATCGACAAACAACAGGGTAAACGTAGAAAAACAATTAATAGTCCATGATGTCAAGCTCAGAACACTCCATTTTCGAAATCATAATAATTATGCCTGTAGTGTTTTTCATCTGATCGCAGTTTTTGGCTTTTAAACCTGTGACATTTTCTTTTAGAATTTTGAACAGAATAATCAGCATCTGGTGTCTGGCCTCCACTGCTCACGAAGCTTTTTGGAAACAATGACTATTCTAATAGTCGGAAATAACAAAAATGTTCAATAATTATGAAAAGCTATACTCCTGTGGAAAGTTTGTCATACAGTATATTAATTTACTCGTATTGACCCTATATTTAGTAGCCTACTGTATATAGGATTTTCCCACTCTAATGGTACAGATGTCTGGCCCATGGACTATATGGTAAGTGGTCAAAGCAATTAAGTTACCAGGTAAACATCAAACATAGCATGCTGCATCTGTCTAAACAACATGCTATCTATATAATATTATTAGAATATGTTGTAAAGCAAACATATGACTATATAAATAACATAACATGAACAAGTGCTAGAGGGTTGAGTGCAGACTGTAGAGTCTGAAGGAGTGAGTGTGTAGCCCTGACTGGGGTGGGGGAGAGTTCATTTCACAGCTTGGGAGACAGGAGGAAGAAGAGTCTGTGATGCTTGGAGCGATGGCCAGTGTGTCATAGCAAATAGTCTCTCAACACAGACGTGTTAGCTTCCACAATTTTCAAAATGCTCCCGTCTGTAGTTTGTTAGCTCTGAAAATGAGTCGCCTGTGCACTGTGCAGTCATGTAAATATGTCCTACTGTGACTGTGAACCAACTTAGTTTAAGTCTGCCTAGCTAGATGTATAGCAGAAATGGAAATTGTACATGTATTTTAAATTGCATTTATTTGAACACTGCGTTGTGATTGGTTTGAATACCCCTCTGGCCTATAGAGCGAGGTGATCAGCTTCCTGTTTTCAACTTTTACCAGACTCTCTGGTAAGAGATAGTCTGGCTTGAGAGACTACGTGGGGACAGACATCCTTTGCCAGCTGGGAAGGGGTAAAGGTGTGGGTCATGCCCTGCCCTGGCCTGCCTTGATTGCAAGGCTGTTTGGCTGGGGGACCCCCGGGGTCTAGATGGAACAATACTTTGGAATTACGTTAAACATGGTAGATCCTCCGTGGCAGCGCCATTAGGTGAGTACTAGTTAATTAATTGTATAAGTTTCACGCTAGTATCATTCATCATCAACAACAGCTGCCCCTCCAAAATAACATGAACGGGTTACAGGATTCTCATTCTACAGTACTGTTACTGTCACTGCCTGCAAGGATGGCCGCCGTGCCACCGAGCCATTTCTTATAAACTTTCTAGTTCATACGTGGGTCGTGGTCAGACCCACGAGTTGTTGTTTATGTTGCTGTTGTTGTTCATGCGCGCCGCGGTGCGCGGCGTGGCTGGTTGGAACGTAACAGCCTCATGGCATATTGTCTGTACTCTGTGCACTCATTTTCTGTCCAGTCCTACGTGTATAGGCTGGTGATTGTGGCGAATTATATAACAAGTAACAAGTTACTTTTCTCAGAAGGTCATTTGTAACTTAACGGGATTAGTTTTATGGGCAGTAATCCAGTAACCTAACAACGTTACTTACAAAAGTAACGATGCCCAACACTGATCATCACCTACTGTAGATCTGTATATATTGAGCCGGCCAGCAACTTTACATCTTACCTAAAACCCTTAGATCTCCATATGGAGCTGACCTGTTCTGACATTCCATATGTTGATCCTTCCCCACCCGTTCTTCCTCTTTGATATCTGCCTTTTCACTGATACCTGTCATTCAAACTCTAGACGGGCCCACCCCAAAGGTATTAGTGGAGTTCTCAACAGGCCCGAAAATTATATCCAGGGCTGGACTGGGACAAAAATTCGGCCCGGTCATTTTCGCACAAATTTGGCCCAGACCGGCCCACCACAACCAGCACGCAGATAGCAGAAACTCCGTTGAGGCACACAAACAAACAAGCCCTAATACCACCACTTTTACAGAACAACATACAGTAAATGATACAAACCAACAGACAACTACACAACCCTTTGTTGCTCTCACAAGAATGATGCTGGCAAAAGGATTCAAGATAAGAGGGTTTAATAATTGTCACTCACTGATACAGTGGTCCGGTACAGTGGTCCCGGTGGTCTGCGGTTTTTGTGTTTTTTTTAATTATTAATATTTTTTTTATCATATCATAACTTGAGCGCCCCCCTACGGTCGCGGCCCACCGGGAATATATATGCCCGGTACGTCCTGTAGCCAGTCTACCCCTGCATCCATCTGAAAATATGTTGTTCCAGGAACCCACCAGAAGCAAGGATTTGAGTTAAAAATGTTCGCCCTGAATATATTCAATGATTTGCGCCACATTTTCACGATTTAACAAAAAAAAAAAGCAGATCTACAAGCTCATAGTGCGGCACCGAGTGCCGCACTTTGAGCTTGTAGATCTGCTATGTTTCAATAGCTCAAGTATGACATACAGGTAATGATTAAAACACCAGAAGGGGTTCCCGTCCTGAATGGGTTAAAGGAAAGGCGTGATACCAGTTTGTAGTTTAGTACCGTAATCATAAAAGTTTGGTTTCATTACTCATTCGTAATGAGCAGCGATGTCGGAGAGCAAGATAACGAGGTAGTGACACACGGCAAGTTTATTAACCACATATAGAGGATGTTCTGTGTACCGTACATAATGTGGATAGAAGATGTGAGTCATGTGGGAGTTATGTGAGTCATGACACAGAAATGAGCAAGATGCGATATGAATGAATACTTTTTTAAACAATATGTTCTAACAAGTAGCTGGCGGTTTTCTCATACTTTGGCTTACATTATGGCCTACATTATCTCGAGCAGAGCACCAGCAGGGCAGGGCATATCAGAAACACATTATAATAACCATAGATTGACAGAGTCTTCATGACATATCACCACAGCCAAATATGTATATTTCTGGGTAGATGTCCTAATAAAAGTATTGGCACTCTGGCTATTGGCATGTGCGGCCACTTTCTTGTTGTTTCAAGATTGAGCATTAACACAGGCATCGGAGCAGTATTGTTCATTAACCTTATTTCTGGAAGCACAGGACAATTTCGAATGGCAATTTTAGCATTTGAATATTATTTTATTTTCGAATTTCATTCATATTATGAAATTCGTTCTGAGACAGCGAGCAAAACGTCAGCGATCAAAGCCCAATCTTGCGTCAGATCGGGGGTTTTGTCGGCGAGTGCCAAAAAAGCTCCCCGACAGCATAATTGGAGCAAATATTGTGCAGTGTGTAGTGGCCATAAGTAGCATGGTATTCTCTCTGAGAAAACACCAGAGGTAAGTTTCATGTTTTGTGTAGAAGTGACATGGCAAGGGTACTCGACGGCCACACCCGTGGAGACTAGGTGAGACTAGGTGCCTAGGTGCCTCCGGCTTGGCCAGGTGCTTCAGTGAACACAATTAGCTGTGTTCATGGGTGGGAAGCATAGACCGTAAAAAGGAATGAACAGCGTCACGCCAATAGACTCTAGTCTACAGGCAGTAAATTAAGCCTATTTTGCAGCAATTTCAGATCCACCATGGCACCATCTTTCTATATCCTGCCGCGGCCGGATCCCTTTGAGGCCTGGTCAACTCAAGTGATATGGAATGCCCCCAGGGCCCGGCCGGCAGGGTGAAATGTGTCTTCGGGGGCTGGGGTGGCGATCGCCGGCTGTTGGTGGGCCCCGGTCAGTGCGTCGGCCTCCCGTTCGCCGTAGTTATTGTCTCCACCAGGCCGAAGGCATGGGGAGAGAGTATGTTTTGCACTCTGTCCGTGTGTGTGTCCGTCCGTCCTTCCTTCCGTCCGTCTGTGTACAGCTAATCTCCGGCACCGTTAATCCGGTCGATGCCAAACTTTGCACACACACTCCTTGGATGCCAACGATGAACCTCTGCCCCGCATTTTCCAGAACGGCCTGTTATAGCGCCACCATGAGGCAGCTTTTCAAATTTTTTACCTAAAACTGCACCGATCTTCGTGAAACGTTGCATGCACACTCCCTAGAGGCCAAGGACAAACCTTTGACCTGCATTTTCCGCATCTGCCTTTTATAGCGCCACCAGAAGGCCGACCTTTGTAAAACACATTTTTTTATATTACTCCTCCAGATTCTGTCCAAAAATCTCACAAATCGTTACACAGTATCTCTATGGTCATGTGCTCAAGTCGGATCTGTCCGATATTTCTTATTCCATCCTAATTGGCTATAATTGGCTTTCACAGTTTGCAAGATTGCCCCGTTTGGAACAAAAGCCTCAAATCATGAACACAGCATGCAATTTACGTGAAATCTTTCACACATTTTCTTACTAGGCTGAGGAATATATCCCACCCTTTTCACATTGGCCTGTTATAGCGCCACCAACAGGTTGATTTTTGCAAAACACATTTTTGGAACAAAATGCCTCAAATCATCCAATCCAACATGTTTATATTACTCCTAAACATTTTGCCAAACATCTCACACAGTCCTATCCTCCTGGTGGAGACCTGTGCCCAGAAGGGCACTTTTTCTAGTTATTATTATTATTATATATTTTTTCCAACCGGGGCCGCCGCGCGCTTGTCCCGGCCTCGTCCCTTGTCGCTTTTACTGGTTTCTCACTTGTACTGTAACATGTAAACCCTCCTCAGATCAACTCTGGGGGTTAACAGTTGAGGCAAAACAACTACATTGGAGAGAGAGAGGGTAGGTGTGCACAGCATTAAAACAAAAGCCCTTACAAAGCACACCGGTATGTTGTGTTCAGTGGCGCAAGATTGTGCCAGAACTAGAAGGCACTGGGAAATGATCAGTGTTCAAGGTTCAACGTTGTACTTTATTATTACATCTTGTGTACAGGTAAGACTAAAACTTATTTTGGTTTGGAAATGTCTGAAGGAACATTTCCACACAAACTTGAAAAAGTATTCAGATGTCACTGAAACCAATTAGATTTTATGACTTTTTTTTCAAGACTGAAATAAATGCCTTGGCTTTCATCATTTACAAATACTGTGGTCCAGTTCAAATGAGAAATCTATAATGTTACAGGCTGCAGGCTGGTGAACAGCAATTTATTTTCAGTTGCTTCTCAGCATTATTAAACAGGACAGTGTTTTAGAGAGACAGGAAATTGAGAGAGAAGATGACTGGAGCAGTCTCAGGTCCTCACGACTCGTGGAGTATGTGGTCAGAGCACCTGCTTCTCCAGGCACACCACTTATCATTTTCATTTTGATTGGTGGTGGAAAGGTTATCAAAAAATGTCGTACTTAAAAGTAACAAATGTAAAAATAGTTATTATGCAGAATGTCCCATTTCACAAGTTTTCAAAGCAACGCTTGCTTCCACTGTGGTCGGTCAATGAAATGTTTCCACGGCGTCCACTTCCATTATAACCGCAATCTTTAGCTACGTTTTTGTATTATACAGGACGTCGATGTTAGGAGCTCAATAAAGAAATCCACGCTACCTTGTGGTTACTATATTAACGCTTCTGATAAAAGCGAAAGTCTCCAGCGGCAGATCCATAATGATAACTGATAATGATAACTACTTCCGGTTCACCGGGGTGAATCAAAATAAAACGTCCGATTGAAGGCTGCGGCGGTGGTGAGCAAGTGTGCATGCGCGGCAGAGAATGAGTTAATTTAGTAACAATTTTTTAATGTCTCTCATTCTGAATTAGATTTTTCCTATTGTTCCTCTGTTATGGTTTTGACTTCATTTGCTTTGACCAGATCTCCTACTCGTTGCTGGCTGACCGCAGCGGGGACCACCAGTACTTCCGCATCGACCCAGAACTGGGCTCCCTCTACACTGAGACCGTGTTCGACCGCGAAACCAAAGGCTCCTACCTGCTGGAGGTCCAGTCGGTGGACGGCTGGGAGTCTGCCCGGCCTGGGAAACATGGACAGCCCAACTCTGGTATGGCACAGTGTGCGTGTGTGTGTGTGTGTGTGTGTGTGTGTGTGTGTGTGTGTGTGTGTGTGTGTGTGTGTGTGTGTGTGTGTGTGTGTGTGTGTGTGTGTGTGTGTGTGTGTGTGTGTGTGTGTGTGTGTGTGTGTGTGTGTCTGTCTATGTGCGTGTACATGTCCATGTGTACATATTCAGTAAGGCGAACAATATTATGTGTGGTAAATATGGCTGTATATGATATGACCATGCCCAGGGTCATCTATTCAACTACAGCCATTTACAACTCTAGCCACCAGACAGGGGGTATGCAGATTCATAATATCATCTAATGACGAGGTCAGCCCATTGTGGAATAAGAGTGGTTAATGGATTATTATAACAATTATTTGCTTATATAGATGAAGTCTACAGAACTAATTCCAATTCCCTAGAGGCTAGCAGTGCTTTTAATGACAAGGACTGGATTCTAATTGAATATACTATAGCCTACTCATGGTGCGGGTCACATTGGAATTAGAAATAAGGGCAATTGGAGTGGAGACGGAGGAGAAGATATACTGTAGCTTTTAGACAGCTGGTCTCTAGATGTCATTTAGGGTTCATTTAAGAGTCTTCATTGAGGGGAGCGGCAGCCATAAGCTCTCTCTCTCTCTCTCTCTCTCCCTCTCACACGCATAAACACATCTGCTCATCGCTTTCTCTGAGGACTCCAGGCCATTTCTCCTTGTCACCTCCTGCCAGATTAATGCATGCACACATTAAAATCCTCAGTGCTAACTTCAACTCTGCGAGTGTGCGAGTAGGTAAATGAACACTGCAGATCTTTTACGGCGCAAGCATCCGTGTCCCGACGTTTAATAGAGAGAGACAGAGAGAGGGACACAGACAAGGTATTGATGAAGCAGAAGAAACTATACTGTATTCATGAATAATATAGAATATATTAATGGACAGTCTCTCCAAGTTTTGCTTATTATGATATGTGTGACAGCGTGAACACCAAACTGAAATATTCAGCAGTGTGTGTGGGGCCCAAGGTGAAGATGATCTGTGGGATTTCATTCATTTTATTTATGTATTTTATGAATGTTAAACGGATATAAACACTTGTGGGTGATAGAATATCACATAATGAATGTGTTTGTGACACACGCACACATAATGCAAACACACACACAAACGCACAGACATGCACGCACGCACGCACACACATGCACGCACGCACGCACATTTCATATTTGTGCACAAACACATCATTTGAAAGCAAAGCCTTGTTGACATCTGCTCAGCTAGAGAAGCACAAGGACACACATATGCTTTGTGCCTGCCCTGCACTAATACAAGTCTGTAAACACTAAACACACATTGTACAGGTAGGTCGTTGTTTTGATATGGGTGACAGAAGAAGTGGATTTGGTTAGGTTACAGAATTGGACCTCAAACCAATGGCTTTGTGTGCCAACCTTCGCACTGACAAAGCTACACAGTAAAATTCTCTCTGTTAATTTGACTTCCAGTGGGTAAAAAAACAGACACAAATGGATCCATTCCTGTGGGCGTTGGGGACGTGTTCTCTCCTCCGCATCATCAGTGCCCATACACGAGGTGGGGTTGGCGAAAGGGCCTTCCTGTGGGGATTTTGCATATTATCCCCATGTCCCCTAGCGTAGGTACGCTAGAACATGCAGTAATCCTGGTCTCTATACTGCCTCCCCTTGGCCAGCCGGTGCGCCTGACGGAGGGGAAAGGAACTGGTTCAAATACCGTGTTCCTCCCATGCGCTACGTCCAACCAGGGAAACTACCCTGTGTCCGGTGAAAATAATTTATTTAAAGACGTTTACGGACAAAGCCAACTCGAGTTGTGACAAATCATGACAATAAACACATGTTTTGGGCCGAACAAATAATTAGTAAGTAGTCCAAAATATTGTGTTTGTCACAACTCGAGTTGGCTTTGTACGACGCCTAAAAGGTCTTTAAATAAATACTTTTTGAAATGTCTATGGGAAAAATGCATTGGGAATTATTTCCTGGGCCTGGCGTCGTCATGAAAGGGGGCGGGACTGCGACGCTCTATAGTGAGAACACGCTCTTCCATTGCTTTTTTGGCCCACTTCAGTTGGTGGAGCTACGCCCAGAGATAAACACCGAAGAGATCACACAACCCTGCTTTATTATGTTTCGAGTCGCACCCAAACTGTGCATATCCGAACTACGTGCAGACTTGGAACAGAGACTACCGATCCCATAGCCTCAGTACGGTGAAAAATGCATGAGAAGTGGCCACATAACTGCATAAAATGTCCCCCATCCGCCAATTGGTCGTTATGTCACTGTAGCGTGCTGAGTGCCACTGTGGGTTCTTGCCGACCCCATTGTGTAATTAAACCTTCAGCGCTTTATTGACTGTACACAACAACAACGGCCTTACTGGCTCTGCTGCTTGTCATGCATTTAAATCAAAGTCCTTTATAACTTTGCACCGTTGATTCCCATGTCTCCATGGTGTTGTGTGTACAGTATGTGAACTGTAGAAGCCAGTTCCATGGGACTATGACTAGAGATCCCATAGCTTGTGGGGAACACAATCATCATTACAGGTCCCAGTGAAAAAAATAAAACAATAAACAACTTCAATTTGTGAAAAGTGAAGAATCAGCTTCCTTACTCTCTACAAGACATGATGCAGGAAGTGTGATTGATTGACCAAGAGAGAGAGATGGAGAGATTGATTGTTAAACCCACTGAGGAGAAAAACAATCAGACGTCGTTTTATTCATTTAATAGGATGCTTGCCTTTTTCAATTTGGCGAATCCTTCTAAATGGAACACATATTTGAACGTGTTTTTGCATCCTAAGTTAGGATCGTTGCATGTGAGTTAGGATTCCTAACTCACATGCAACGACAGCTAAATGCCTGTATCCAGCAAAAAAAAAGAAAATAATTGTGCATCAGGTCACATCGGTCTGCTCAGCAGTCATTGTGCAGACGCCTGCCACGCATAGTTGCTGAATACGAATTGGACTTAATATGAAGAGAGATTTACACTGAGTAACGCTTCTCACAACGACGACCAGTGTTACATGCATTAGCTGCATTTGTTATTTCCTCCCAAGTTAATTTGACATTGTCTGCTCTTAGCAGTCTGCTTGGAGTTCTGCAGATTTGTTGTTGATGATGACTCTGCACCTCCCACTCAAGGACATCAAGTTTGTTCTGAGGAGAAATTACGTTTCCAAGGCTTTTCTTCCATGACGTTATTAAATTATGCCCTTGTACTGAGCAAAGTGCACTGCTCTTAGAGGTAACGAAAAGTGATCATTTATTTTAATTCTTCATGATTGAATCCACCCCAACCCACATAGCCATTTCATTGTGTGTGTACTCCGCCCTGCTCCAGTCTAGAAAATATCAAAGTCTGTCTGACCAAAATAGGGTCGTGAATGTTTAAATTAAAATTGAGGAATTTACAATTTAGGCAATTTAGGCTTAATCCAGACCGATTTACAGTAAGCAAGACCAACACATAGTAATACATCAAATACATAAAAATGTTATATCAGGATCATAAGTCAGCTAATAACCTAATAACATCTGTCTAACAGTAGAATAGCTGTACAATAAAACTGAGTATACACTAGAGTGCTATGTCTACACAATATGATATCTAAATTACATAAGTTTAGACTTTGCACACTCCTGCAAGGTCGTCGACTGGCTAGGTCAAGTGCTACGGGCTAAGGTGGAGTCTGAAGAGGTGAGATTTCAGACTACGGCGGAAGATTGGGAGTGAGTCTGCAGTTCTGATTCTAATTTACTACGTAGTGGTTACCATGCAGGTTGCATGTGTTTGACATGCCACCTGCTTGTGCTTGTGCTTGTGTTTGATGCACGTCTATTTTTGAAGGAAGTGTGTAAACTGTCACGGTTTGCAGGTGTTGTAGGACCCAAGCGCAGGAACTCAAGACAAACGCAGGAGATCAAGATTATAATTTAAGTTTACTAATAAAAAGCACAAAGTAACAATGAAACAACACTAGTAATAATGCATACTGAACTCATAACAATACACTGGAAAACATAACAGAGAACCTGACATACACTTATGAACCGCACTGAACACAGAGAAACACACAAACTAAATAGTCTCAGGAGGTCATCACCCAAACAGGCTCAGCTGGTCCTCACAGGTGACTGCACTCAGGGCATTCAGACTCTTGACCTCAGGTAGAAGGGAGAGTAGGAGATTGGCTGAGGGGGAATAGGAGCAAGGCAAGGTAGGGGCAGAAGCAATGGTAAAACAGTCACTTTTGGCCACTGTAGAGGCCGTGGTCATGATAGAAACATGGAGGAAAAGGATTCAACCACGAGATATTGCATGGACGAATGAAGGATCCACTGTCACAGTTCAAATCTGTTGATCTGTTGATGTCATCCCTCCATCTCTCTCTCACTAGCTCTCAACGCTCAACTATTTGGGGGCGAAAACAGAAAATGTTTGAAAATGTTTGCCTATAATAACATGTAGATGAAATCAGAATCAGATTAATCTGCAAATATAAGGTTAAATGTGAACATTATGGGATGGTATTTGCCCCCAAAGACTCCCCTGCTCTCTCTCTCTCTCTCTCTCTCTCTCTCTCTCAATCTCTCTCTCTCTCTCTCTCTCTCTCTCTCTCTCCGTGCTGCATTCTGAACACGTTGAATCCTGGGCGGCTGTGACTTGTTTTCTTAGTACTCTGAGGGCTGCGTTTGCTTGCGATCCGTGGTGTGCAACAAACTGTAAGCCTGCCTCGCTACCCGGCTTAAATAATTTATCTCATCTCGGAGAGAGAGTATTGCAAATTATGTTCCTTTTGATTCCAATATCAAAGGGAGCATATCATATTGGCTCGCCCCTATCTCGCCTCTCTCTCTCTCTCTCCTTTCTTTGAGCAATCCCCTTTACACCTCTCACCTCGGGGTGCTTTTACTGCCAAGCTCTGCTCAGGGTTTTCCTCCGTTTGAAAGAAGAAGAAAAACTCAGACGCCCACGAGGATTAGAATGAGAGAGGCATAGAGAGATTAAGGACGTGATAGAGACCGATTCATGAAATGATAAAAAATGTCCACGTGGAAGTCGTCTTTGTTGTCTGCTGGTGTGTGTGTGTGTGTGTGTGTGTGTGTGTGTGTGTGTGTGTGTGTGTGTGTGTGCGTGTGTGCGTGTGTGCGTGTGTGCGTGTGTGCGTGCGTGCGTGCGTGCGTGCGTGCGTGCGTGCGTGCGTGCGCGTGCGTCCTTTGCACTTGCCTATATACTTGAGCTATATACGTGTCTGCTGGTGTGTATGTGTGTGTGTGTGTGTGTGTGTGTGTGTACGCATGGCGACGGGGTTGGGGGGGGGGGTTGACAGACAAATGTGCATGTTCAGGCTGACAGAATAAGAACAGCCTCATGTTTTTATTATATATTTTCCTATCTCCTTTCTCTAATCTCTCGCTTTTCTCTTTTCCATGTGTCTCTCTGGTGTTACCCACCCCCCCCCATCCCTCCCCCCCACCCCTCCCCCACATCTCCTCTCTTGTCTTTTTCCCTGCCTGTCAGACACGGCATATGTGCGTGTTTTCATCAGCGATGTGAACGATAACAAGCCGGCGTTTGCTCAGGCGGCCTATGAAGTGGCGGTGGATGAGGACGCTGACGTGGGCTTCCCCATCCTGACTGTCAGCGCTAACGACGGAGACGAGGGTGAGTGAGTCGCGCAGCGGAATCGGCTTCATTGTCACATCACCCAATAACAGGTGTGAAAAGAGTGGGCGAAGTTCTTGCTTGGATGAGCACTCAGTGTTGCCGCGATAGGAAGAGTTTTAGAATAGGAAATAGAGAATATATAGCGAGAAAGGGAACACATAGTACAGAACAGGTCTCTGTAGCAGGAAGCCGTAGACAATTAAAATACAGAAAGTTCAATATACGTACATGCAGTGGTGGCACTGCTGGCACTTTGAGGAGGCAGAAATGTTTCCTTGTGCAGGTTAATAAAATTAAAAATATATCTCATGTGCACGAAAAAGTACTCAATTGTTTTACTTCAGTAAAACAATTGAATTAAAGTTCACAATGCGTCACTAATTTATGAAATTTCTTAGATATTTATTTATGAAATTACAAGCAAAAGTCCAGAATTCCATTTACTTGAGTAAAAGTACAAAGGTATTGGCATCAAAATGTACGTAAATAACTAAAAGAAAAGGTACTCACTGTGCAGAATGTCCCATTTCAATATTTCAAAATGTATAAAAATCATTTGAAAATAGCAGATCTACAAGAAATGTTGTGGTTGTAGATTGGCTTTTTTCAAATGGCCGAATTGTAGGGCTGAAGTGGTTAATCTGTTTTGTAATACTAATACAAAACAAAATAACTACTACTAGCTAAAGTTTTCAAATAATTGTAGTGCAGTAAAAGTACCATATAGTAGATGTAAAGGTATTGGAAATTGAGAAATACTCAAGTAAAGTACACATACTGTACCACAAAATTGTACTGTGTAAAAAGTGCTGTACTTGAGTAAATGTACTTTCTACCACTGGTTTTAGGAAAGTTGATATTTGTAAGTATTTTTTTGTCAATCAACATTTGTTTACCCCATTTAGACCTGAAGTCGATTCAACAAATGTCTTCTACATCCTGACAGTTTTCTGAAATACCTATGTTTCTATGTCAGTGGTTCTCAAACATTTTCATGTCACCATGTAATTGGCCGCCAACCCCCATCTAAAAATATGTTGTTCCAACCCCCCCCCCCCCCCCCCCCCCCAGAAGCAACTTTTTGAGTTAAAAAAAAAAGTTTGTTCTGAAATATTATATATTCAAAGGTTTGCGCCACATTTTCACGGCTTTTAAAAAATTGCAGATCTAGAATCTTGTAGCGCGGCACTCGGTGCGGCGCTACACATACCTTTATATAGATATAGCCCTCACAATTGGTACTAGTGATTAACAACCATCGCTGTGGTGCCATCTATCGTCTTGTGTAGTTGTATTTTCGCATTCGATAAAACATACACCGCTGTGCGTTATTATCTTGCGTGGGTTTTTATGTGCAGCGGACTCATAAATCGCTTTTACTGCAGCCTTTTTTAACACCCGAGAAAGTGTTGTAAACTACTCGCCTCCATCCAGCGCACTGTAGATCACATGCAGTGTTTGATGATTTCCCCTATAGCCTAACCTCTAAAATCACCCCCACACCAGTGAGATCCAAACAGAGCAGGGAAACAAATAAGGCTCCCAGTTTATTGGTGCAAAGATGGTGTCTCTCTCTCTCTCTCTCTCTCTCTCTCTCTCTCTCTCTCTCTCTCTCTCTCTCCTTCTGCCCCTTTTAATTTTTCTTCTTTACCCCTTTTTTCTTCCATATTGACATATTGGTTGTTCAGTTTGACCCACCAGTCTTACAGAAAACAGCGAGTTGAGAAAACAGGCTTGAAAGGTTCACTTCTGTGGTCTCTAACATTACACCTAGCTACATCATTTATTTCATATTTACATGTCGATTTCAGCTCTGACACTTATTTCAGACATGCTCTAGTATGTGAAGAGTCTGCCTGTGCTATTAACTCATTTTTGGGGGGGGGAAAGAAAAGTTTTTCTCCTCAGGTGAAAAGCTGTAATTTGCGCGATGGCAGGCTCTCAGTCAAATCTGGTCACACATTTCTGTGTTATCACTGCTGTTGTATCCTATACTGACTGACTCACAGACCAGCGAGGAGCCCCCACCGGGAGGGGGTAGAGCCTTCGTCCTATACTCCCAACACTCCCTGCTGACAGATACCGCCCCAGCCTGTGGGATTGCGTGCAGTGACAATTATCACCCACTCCGCCCGGGTTCCCTCCCCAATTGGCCAGTTGTGTTTGTGTAGACACAGTGGATTTGAATCCGTAACCTCCCCGTGGTGGTGGGCAGCCAGACAGGCACGTGTCCACTGCTCCACCCGAGCGCCTGTTCTGTCTGTATATTCTGTATGAGGCCGCACTGTCTACTCCTTCCCAACAGTTCTCCCAGTGATCAGACAACATGCAAATTCACATGGTACAAACTCATGCATGCATGCATGCAGTGCACACTCGCACACAGGGTGGTTGTGTGACAAGTCTATCGTGTGCAGGCAGGCAGATCATTTCTTCTCATTTGTGGGGAGGCAAGAAGATTTGGTGGACTCTTTTACTGAGAAGTGGAGAATGAGGTTGTGTGTATGCGCCTGTCTGCATGTGTGTGTGTGCGGGTGTGTACGTGCGCGTGCGTGCGTGTGAATGTGTATGAATGTGTGTGTGTGTGTGTGTGTGTGTGTGTGTGTGTGTGTGTGTGTGTGTGTGTGTGTGTGTGTGTGAATGTGTGTGTGTGTGTGTGTGTGTGTGTGTGTGTGTGTGTGTGTGTGTGTGTGTGTGTGTGTGTGTGTGTGTGTGTGTGTGCGCGCGCATGCATGTGAGAGAGAGAGAAACAGAAGAGAGGAGGAGAGGGAGGCGGAGCTGCATATTATGAGCCATTCATCATACTGGAGAGCAGTACTGTACACCTCACCCCTCACTGTGATGAATCTCCCTCTCTGCACCGGAACACATGCAGGAACACACATCACGTACTGTACAGTACTGTTCCCTCTCTCTCTCTCTCTCTCTCTCTCTCTCTCTCTCTCTCTCTCTCTCTCTCTCTCTCTCTCTCTCTCTCTCTCTCTCACACACACACACAGACACGCACACGCACGCACATCCCGGATGCCTTCTCGAGCAGTTATCCTGCTGTGTGTGTGTGTGTGTGTGTGTGTGTGTGTGTGTGTGTGTGTGTGTGTGTGTAGTGTAAATGTATGTATGTATGTAAATTAAATAATACAAACACGTGATGAATACCCCCATCTACAACCACATGTGGTGTCGCACAAGGGACATGGGATGGCACTGTCTGAGGTAAAAGGGTCTGTCCTCAAAATGGGTCATTGCTACCGATGAAGAGCGGGGGGGTGTTACGGAAAATGTGAAGATAAATCTACTTTGACATATCTATAAGAGGTTTAAATGTCGTGCTCCAGCTGCATATTGGCACTCTCATATGCTTCTGTTTTTACATTCAATTCATCAAGTGAAGGAAATGTTAGTGGCCTCCTAAGGCAGGCATTATTTTTTTTTCTATTGTCCTCTCTCTCCACCCCCCCCCCCCCCCCCCTCTGTTTCTTCTAGTCTATTAGACTTTTTCACTCATTACCTCTTCATCTCTCTCTCTGTTCTCTTCTTGTCAGCATAAGAGCTTTTGTAAAGTACCCAGTGAGACGGGTGCAGCTTTTAAAGGGAGTACAGCTGGGGCAAAAAAACACCCATTTACTCATCATTTGTTTGTTTGTTTTATTTGTTGTTCTTCTACTCCCTGTGCTTCTTCTACTCCCCCCCCCCCCCCCCCCGTCTCCTATGGGTCTCAGCAGTTTTCCAAAACACACACAGAGAGTGCAGAGGGATGGGGGGTGTTAGGGAAGACAGGATACACAGAGCGTTTATCCCCTAATGCCTCATTGGAAATGCCAACAGACAGACGGTACAAAACGGTCGGGATTAGTGTGTTCCGTGCTCCGCTTCCTCTACTTTCATCTCGTTAATAAGCTGCGAATCTTGTCTTGTCTTCTGAGGTTTCTCCCTCCTCTTTCATATGAGTGCAATGGGTGGCGTATTGCAGTGTCGATTAAAATGCAGTCCTAGGATCTGTACCCTGCCGGTAATTGCATTGAAGGGGATCGTTTTGTTGATCAGAGTCTAATAGACTTTATTAAGCCTGCTTGGAATAACGTAGGGAGGGACAGTTTGGCGACAGGGCACTGATGCTTAGCAGTACAAATTGTGGACCCCTGGTATAATGAAGCATTAATTATTCAATGCAAAATAACAAATCCAACCGTTATTGATGGCTATCGGTATTGTCTAGTATCATTAAAAGGGGCCCTTATCAAATGGCTCTCATGGCTATGAGACTATTACAAGAGTCATTTGTTGTCTTAACTGGATAGACAAAATGTAATTGCGGATAAATTGCTCCTTCCTTTTATGGAAATGCTAATTAAACCAAAGCAGTCTGTGAAAAAAGATTATTACAAGTGTTTTAATCAGGTAATTAAAACCAAGGTACAACACCATGAATTCTTGTGTTAAAGTTAACATATTGAGGTGTTGTTAGTGGATTGTCACGGTAAAATGTAGTTTCTCATTTGTAGATCAGACTGTGCGATCTGTGTGTCGTGATGAAACACCTGTGTTTGTCTTTAATTGAAGTGTTAAATTCAGTTTACATGATTGTCACCAGCTGCAACATCAGTGCAAGTCTCTTGCAATAAAGAGCATAGGATGAACTAGTGAACTAATGACATCATTATGATTTCAATTCATATTTCAAACCGTACTGAGGATCTGTCAGTGGTACAGTGGTGGAAAGTAACTAAGTACATTTACTCAAGTACTATACTGCTGAGGTACTTACTGGAGTATTTCCAATTTCCATTAGGCCTACTTTTACTTCTACTCTACTACATTTACTTGAAAACTTTAGTTACTAGTTACTTTGTAGATTTGGATTATTATTACAAAACATATACATTAACGGCTTCATTATAAAAATCTATATAAAATAAAACTTGGGACATTCTGCATAATGAGTACTTTTACTTTCCGTATTTTTAAGTACATTTTGATGCCACTTGTACTTTTACTTAAGTAAATTTTACTTTTACTTTAGTAACAGCAGCCACCACTGCCGTTGTACAGCAAATGAGTGGCTACTGGCTACAATGTTTCTGGACATTTGGGGCTTCCTGCGGCCTCTTCGTACCATAAGACTAAACAAAGATGACACCGGCTGCCCCTCTGCTGATGAAAGCTGCACCTGATGCTATCAATCAACAGATATAGATTGCAGGAAAGCTCCAGTAATGGTACTGTCATCCCGTCCAGGAGGGAGTACTTGGTGCTGAACTTGTTCACCCAATCTGTTTCACGTCACAGAAAAAAACAGAGATAAGCGTCTGCCCTGTGTGGGGCCATGCAGCGTGGCTCCAACAGTGCTCCCTTCGCTCAGCTCTTTCAAGCTTAGCGCATTAACCCTGCTAACCCACCACGCGGCATCTAACGGATAGGTACACGCCCGCATCCATTCATCAGTCACGACTCCCATCTTCTCTCCTCCTCTTCAGGTGCGAATGCTAAGCTGCGTTACCAGATAACATCGGGGAACACGGGAGGGGTGTTTGATGTGGAACCTGAAGTGGGCACTATCTTCATCGCCCAGCCTCTGGACTATGAGCAGAACAAGAGGTAGGAGCATGCGTGGCGGAATGGCTGCAATCACGGTATAGATGCAGAAAATGTTTTCTGCAGCCTACAGGTCACGGATAAGACAAATTAATTCATGTTTAAACATGAGATGAAATAATAATAATTCTTACACATACATTACAATATACAGTAGCCTACTTAATTGAGCATTGTGTTAAGCTCCTATCTCTATATGGCAGATGCACAGCAGCCATATTGGAAAGTAATTGGACCTCTTACTTACTTCCTCTTCCTTACTTGTTACCACTTATACTAAATTAGGGAGGGGGGCTACACTGGGGATGGAACAGAATCGTACCCATGGGCAAGGCGGAACGGAAGCAGCTAGGTGGCTCCATCGACAATTTGTCCGTCCCGCGGGGAGTTCCGTATTTACTGTTTCTTTTCCTCTGAAGGCAAGTCGAAGGGCTGCGTAATCCCCGCATACACATGGAAAAATTGAGCACGTGCGCTCATTGTAGCCGGGTTCCATTGATTATAGTGGCAGCATACCATTGTGGACTCCCGCGGACTCCCCCAAAAGTCTCACACTACCCAGTTTGTTGCGGACAGTTTAAAGGGACACTTAACAAATATATGTTAATGACATTTAGAAGATTTAGAACACTTTCCTGGGGTCTTTTCTTTATGTGTGCAATATGTGGTTTTAGATATTCTAGATTTTAGCAGTGACTATGATGTCATGGACATAGGCTGTACGGCTGTAGTATGATCATTGATCAAGTAGGGAGTAGGGGAGAAAAAAACACAAGAAGTTTGAATATGGAGATAGGAGGTTTCTGCCCGACAGCAACGATTATAGTATATACTGTGTGCGTGCGTGTGTGTGTGTGTGTGTGTGTGTGCGTGTGTGTGTGTGTGTGTGCGGTGTGGTAATGTTTCATGGAGCTGTGTATTGTTCATTTTTATGTTATTTATCTTTGCAACACAACCCCGCAGTGACGCTAGCAGTTGTTGTGAAGTCTCTTTATGCATCTGTGTTGGATGCAGGTAGGGGAGAGAGAGAGAGAGAGAGAGAGAGAGAGCACTTTTTTGGCCATGTTTTTTTGACAGGCCAGGATGTCATGAGGGAATTGTATTTTCCAGTATGTGTCATTTAAAAAAGGCCAGAACCGGTAATTACATGCCTAATGTGTTTGCTGCTCGGATTCTAAATGTGGACATGACCGTCCGTGGTCAGCACAAATCAGCGTTGGTAGGCGACAGGTTTTCTCGGTGTGAGGAAAAACAATGTCTTGTTTTCAGGTACAAGCTCCATGTCCTGGCCTCTTGTTTTCAGGTACAAGCTCCATGTCCTGGCCTCTTGTTTTCAGGTACAAGCTCCATGTCCTGGCCTCTTGTTTTCAGAGACAAGCTCCATGTCCTGGCCTCTTGTTTTCAGGTACAAGCTCCATGTCCTGGCCTCTTGTTTTCAGGTACAAGCTCCATGTCCTGGCCTCTTGTTTTCAGAGACAAGCTCCATGTCCTGGCCTCTTGTTTTCAGGTACAAGCTCCATGTCCTGGCCTCTTGTTTTCAGGTACAAGCTCCATGTCCTGGCCTCTTGTTTTCAGGTACAAGCTCCATGTCCTGGCCTCTTGTTTTCAGGTACAAGCTCCATGTCCTGGTCTCTTGTTTTCAGGTACAAGCTCCATGTCCTGGCCTCTTGTTTTCAGGTACAAGCTCCATGTCCTGGCCTCTTGTTTTCAGGTACAAGCTCCATGTCCTGGTCTCTTGTTTTCAGGTACAAGCTCCATGTCCTGGCCTCTTGTTTTCATGTACAAGCTCCATGTCCTGGCCTCTTGTTTTCTGGTACAAGCTCCATGTCCTGGCCTCTTGTTTTCAGGTACAAGCTCCATGTCCTGGCCTCGGACGGCAAGTGGGAGGACTACACAACGGTGACGGTGACCGTGGTGAACAAGAACGACGAGGCGCCTGTGTTCACCGTTAACGAGTATTACGGCAGCGTCACAGAGGAGTTGGACGGCTCACCTGTCTTTGTGCTGCAGGTATAGTAGTTCTATCATCCTTTCATCTGCACCATATAGCAGTGGTTCTCAACCTTTGCAGGTCGGGGCCCCCCAAAAATAATCATTACTTGAACTGGGGACCCCCCAAATAATCATATTTGAACAGGGGACCCCCCCAAATAATCATATTTGAACTGGGGACCCCCCCAAATAATCATATTTGAACTGGGGACCCCCCAAATAATCATATTTGAACTGGGGACCCCCCCAAATAATCATATTTGAACTGGGAACTCCCCCAGTTGAGACATTTTGTTTGACATTTTGTTTGACTCGGTTCCATAGATACATTAACACGTTTGATGCCCAGGACGTCCACACACGTCCTATCAAATAAAACCGCCGGTGCCTGGGACGTGTGAGGACGGTAAGTTATTTTTTTATCGATATAAAATGGGATCACTAAAATCTTTTTTTTTAAACGGTCGTTGCTAGGAAGGGCTTTTCTCAACCCTCCCGACCTGTTTCGTGTTAGAACAGAACGCCAATGTTCTGTTCTAAATTCTGACTTCATCATGCATCTCGATTACAATATTAATGTTTTTAAAATTGCCTAGTATTTTGAAGATAGCCAATCTACAAGTTCATAATGCCTTGCAACACAGTTTTCGCAACAGATTTCACAGTTGTTGCCTCTTTATTATATTATTTAACAATTTGGCCAATGTTTGCCAACTTTTTTTAAATTATAGTTTGTCATGTGTGACCCCCCTGAGGGGGGAGGTCACAGGTTGAAAAGCACTGCCATACAACACTCATATTGTCACTGGAAGTCACATGCAGAAAATATTGTTGATTTTATTTTACCGCATGGAAATAATACAGCTGTACACGAGGGCTGAACACAAAGAAAAGACATTCAAACAAAGCTTCAAACAAAGGCCTCAGAGGATAAAAGAAACAAATATTATTCAACATTGCATACTCTTTTCAACACCCAAGACAAACCAGCTTTTAAGAATGGTCTTTTTTGTAGCTGTTGAAGCAGCATGCACATTTTTCTAGTGGTATGGTTTTGCCAGACGCTAACGAGTAATTGTATTGCCAATATGAGATTTCAGCAGTGGCCCAATAATGGTTGTGAAACACTTTCAAAATCTGTCAATTTTATCTGTTCAATCTGGACTTAATTTAGACTTATTTGATTCCCCTCTTGCCAACTGCTTCTCATGTAAGACATGCTTGCGGTAGCTAGCCCTTGGCCTTTGGATGAGTTCTCTTCTACTCATCAAATTAATTCCAGATTTTATCAAGTAATTACTGTGCAAGCGCAGTGACCCCTGGCTACATCACTGACCTTCCAACCGAACCGCCAAGAATGAGTTCAAGCTAAGACACACCAGCAAGACATTTACAATATTGGTAGTATAATTCGATGAAATGACATTGCTACTGAGAGCAGTTATGGGAATGTGTATATGTGATGTACATGGAACCCATATACAGTACATTATTTTAATATATACTGTAGTAGTAATAATAATATACACATATGGGTTCCATGTCATTCCAGAAAAACACCACTGGCAGCAAATGATTGCCCTTTTCAACTAGTATGTAATCAGAGATCAGTAAGATTTACAAATGTGCCAGATATGACTTAAAATAGGTCACATCTGCCAATGGGAACATGCCACACTGCATGGTTGAAAGCCATGAGCACTGTTCTATTTTCTCCCTGTCACTCTCATGTCTGTTGAAGTCTCTCTTTATGTCAGTTGCATATGGTGGCATCATACACTGTGTTTTATGATCATACACTGTGTTTTATGACTGACTTTTTCGGTGTCAGAGATAGAAAGGAGAAAAAAAGGCTTATTGAAACATTTTGTCTTCTACCAACTCTATTTGTGCATGTTCCAACTTCCAAGGCTCCTGCAAAAATAACATTAGTTCATTTTGGCTCTATACAGCCGATGCAATTTCCAATGCTAAATTGAAACATTCTCGGCCTGCCTGAGATGTAATTGTTGCTGAGGTGGTGAGGGGGTGTGTGTGCGTGTGTGTATATGTGTGTGTGTGTGTGTGTGTGTGTGTGTGTGTGTGTGTGTGTGTGTGCGCGCGTGCGTGTGCGTGTGTGTGTTCACACAATTCAGCAGCTTGTCAATAATTATACTTCATTAACCATCTCCTCTTATACACTCTCTCTCTCTCTCTTTCTCTACCTTGGCCTCACCCCCATTCCTTTGACGTTGCAGGTAACAGCATCCGACCCCGATAAGGACGCAGACCAGGAGGCCTTGCGTTACTCCCTGCACGGCCAGGGCGCCGAGAGCGAATTCATCATCGACGAGGTCACGGGTAAGATCTACGCCCAGCGCACGCTGGACCGCGAGGAGCGCGCGGTGTGGCGCTTCGTGGTCCTGGCCACGGACGAAGGCGGCGAGGGTCTGACGGGCTTCACGGACGTCATCATCAACGTGTGGGACATCAACGACAACGCTCCCGTCTTCGCCTGCGCGCCCAGCTGCCACGGCGAAGTGGCGGAGAACTCGGCCGCCGGCACGTCGGTCATGGAGATGACCGCCACCGACCTGGACGACTCGGCCGTGGGCCAGAACGCCGTGCTCTCCTACAAGATCGTGGGCAGTCTGGACGCTGGTAGGCCTGTCATCATTATTACATATAGTCGCCTAATCACAATTATTTGAGATAATCGTAATTGTTTTTGCATACGTGACGATCGTTTCCATGTTGAAAAATGTCCATTGTGTAATGTCCATTCTACATTTTCATTTATTACATTTATTTAAAAAAATTGCACAAATAGCAGATCAATTTCTACTTTTTTGGTACATTTTTTGGAAAGAAAAGATTATTAAAAATATTAAATCTGTCAGTGATTTCCTTGTATATTTAAGTTATTTGTCGTGTCTGCCCTGTGAAATTTGTGATTACGAAGCATTAAAGGCAAACGTTCCAATTCAACGTTCAATGCCAATAACACAATTAAATTGTTAATCGCAATTATTAGTGGGACGGTTAATCATCAACTTAAATTTGTAACCGTGACAGCCTTAGGTGGTGGTGGTGGTGGTGGTGGCGAGGCAGGTGGAGTGCCGGCCCTCTCGGACATGTTCTCCATCAACCCGACCACTGGGACCATCAGTGTGTCCAGGAGCGGCCTGGACCGCGAGCAGGCCGAGTCCTACCTGCTGGTGGTGGAGGCCCGGGACGGAGGGGGGATGGCGGGGACCGGGACCGCCACCGTCCGGGTCAGAGACATCAACGACCACGCGCCCAGATTCACAGAGCACTCCTGCCTGGTCAAGATCTCAGAGAACGCCGAGCCTAATGCAGAGGTTTTAGTTTTTTGTATTGGTACAGTGTTCATTTTGACAGCAAATTCTGATTTAGTCTTAGTCTTTTGAATAACAGTCTTAGTCTAGTCTTAGTTGACTAATATCAAAATCTTAGTCTTTTAGTCCTAGTCAACAATATTATTTATATAATTACAACCCTAATGTATAAGGCTATAAGGTGTACGTTGGTTTATAATTGGGACTCCATCTAGTTCTTCTTATCTCACCCTGGCAAGAACAACAACAACATATTAGGTATAACATATTAATAATCATTCCTGTCGTGTGTTTCTGTGCCTATTGGCAGGTCCTGGAACTTTCCGCTGAGGACAGAGACACCGGGGAGAATGCACAGCTGACCTTCAGCGTTGTGGCAGGAGACCAGGAACAGAAGTTCTTCATGGTCAGCTACCGGCAGGAGCAGCGCGGGACCCTGAGGCTGAAGAAACGGCTGGACTACGAACGGCCCAGCGAGCAACGGTTCAACCTTACCCTTAAGGTATGAAATAATGGGAACCCACTGCCCTAAGGCCTCTCTGTTATGCACTCGTTAGAGATGACTTTGATCCGTCTGAACGTACTGTCATGTTTTTTCCTTTCATGTTTCTTTTTTTATTTTTATTTGTGGCTTAAGGCTTTCGCCTTTATTTTATATTTTTTTATAGAAGGATAGACTGATAGGCTGACAGGAAATGGGGATAGAGAATGGGGGGTTTGACATGCAGTAAAGGCCGTCGGGATCGGGAGTCGAACCCACGGCCCACTGCCAGACTGGACTACCAGCCAGGGTGCCTGGACCGCTGAGCCACAGCCCACGTCCCAGGCCCCTGTCATGTTTCTTTGAGAATGAATCTGCAATAGACACGGACAGTGAAGTTGTCTCCATTTCAAAGAAGCCACCTCTTTCTCGTTTAACTCTTTGACCGCCACCTAGTGGTCCGAGGGGGTAGTTAAACCCTGCCGACGGACATGACGACATTTTAGTCATTTACATCTAGTCTACCGGCCTTGCAGAGTGATAGAAGAAGAAACGGCTAATGTTAGCATTAGCTCACAATGTTTTTCTTTCGCCAGAAACGGTAATATGTCGATTGCCAGTGGGTGCAAAATAACAATTCACATCCGGACATCGGATGTTTTTCAAAACCACAGACTTCGCCCGTCAGTTCATTTGTTAAATACATACTTTCTGAAACGTCTATGGGCCGCTCGTCGTCATGAAAGGGGGCGGCACTGCGACACTCTATAGCTCAGGGGTTAACCCATTAAGACGTGGGGCCGATTCTACAAATGCCAGTAGTTTTTTCCCCAAATGTTCAAAAACAGCGGATGTACGAGCTCACAGTGCGGTACGAAGTGGCACACTGTGAGCTTGTAGATTTTTTTGAATAGCCAACGTTAAATTGAAAAAAACGCTTTCCCGCTTTCTGAAACGTCTATGGGAAAAATGAATGGGAAATTCGCTTCCGGGCCACTTGTCGGGGGCGGGACTGTGACACTCTATAGGGTACAGTATGGGCCCTGGGGGCGTGTTCTCTCCTCCACGTCATCTTTGCCCATACCCTAGGTGGGGTTGGCAAAAGGGCCTTTCTGTGTGGAGTTTGCAAAAACATGCAGTAGTCCTGGTCTCTATACTGCCTGATGGAGGGAATGGAACTGGTTGGAATAACGTTTTCCTTCCACACGCTACGCCACTACGGCCAACCAGGGAAACTCCCCCTGTCAGGTGAAAAGAAGCGGCTTGGACTCCTCATGCATTTAAGGAAGCATGAGGTCAGTCCGTTGCTCTCCCCAGGTTGGTAGAGAGAGTGTAGCGCCCAGGATTACAGCTTAGGCTATTGACAATGGGTCAAAAAAAAATGGGCTACAAAATTCCTGGGATAAATAAAGAAAAGAAAAAAAGAGTACAGTATGTGCATTTTTCTGGCAGGTGGAGGACCTGGACTTCTCCAGCCTGCTGCACTGTGTCATAGAGGTAGAGGACTACAATGACCACGCACCAGTATTCATTCCCCACTTCCTGTCGCTGGCTCCGCTCCCCGAGGACGTGGCTGTGGGTACGAGTGTGGCGCGTCTGGCAGCCAGCGACTCTGACTCGGGTCTGAACCGGGAGATCACGTACAGCCTGTCGGAGGACTCTGACCCCACGGGGCTGTTTTCCATCAACCAATCGGGCGTTCTGACCGTGGCCCGGCCTCTGGACCGGGAGACCACGGGACAGCATCACCTGGTCATCTTGGCGACGGACCGCGGAGTCCCGGCTCTCACGGGCAGTGCCACGGTCCAGCTGCCACTGTTGGACGTCAATGATAACGGGCCAGAGTTTGAAGCGGCGTACAACCCTGTCGTCTTTGAGAACGTGGCCGGACCACAGGTAAGCTGGACTGCTCAGAGCATGTTTATGTTCATGACAGTAAACAAAACAGATCAATAATGCGTTATTCTCAACCTTTTTCATTTCAAGCTTTTCTAAAAAAGAAAAAAAAAAGGTATATAAAAGGTATATATATATATATACTAGTGTTGTCACGATACTGGATTTCTAACTTCGATATCGATATTTTGAAAAATATCAATATTCGATACGATACGATACAATTAGGGATGTTGAAAAAAGTTGAAAATCGACTCGATTTTCGACTCATGCCTTCCGCGACTCAAAAACGTATGAGTCGAAAAATCGTTTTTATTTTATTTTTTATTTTTTTTGCGCCTGTCAGCGCCGCACCTCACATGTATGCCCTGGCTGCAGTTAGAGCACCATCGTCCAAGGGTGTGGGGTGAAGGGGAAGAGTATCTTAGCAACACTGAATGCTCTGTCCCATTGGTCGTGTGCTCGTATCATGAGCCAATGGCTGCAGCTCTGAGCCCCCAGACCCCAGGTTCGCAATTCGCATCTCATTGCTCACGCTCAAAGACAGGTCCGCTCTGTTCTGAGCTGTGAGCGCTCTTCTCTTCTCGTGAAGAAAGCAGGACAGCGTTGTCAAATAAATCCCTCCGTCATTCATACTGTATTTATTCCCCGACCCGACATTAAAATACGGAACAACGTGCGTCCCGTATCAGTTCATTACGGGACTTGTGACAGGCTGCTGCAGACACTTGAGTTGGGACTAGCTGATAGCATAGCAGCCGATAGCGCCGCTGCTCCTTCAGTGTCGTTGTTTACAAAATAAAGTTTATTTTTTATTATTGGGCTTTGATCATTGTCAATTAAAACGGGCAGCGAAGGTCCTGCATCTGCACATGCCATTTTAAGAATAGAAAAGCGACTCGTACACCATTAACTTTATACTCGCACCAGAGCAGCTCAGCAACAGTAGCACACTCACATGGCTAGAGAGACAGAGTGGAGAGGGGAGGGGCTGCAGCCTGCATGCATTGCGTTCCAGTCAGGCTGCGCCGTGTGTGTGTGCTACTGGCCCCGGCTGTTGCGCAAGTGTTTTCTTCACCAACGGCAGAGGTACAAACGGAGTATCGTTATAACAAACGGAGTATCGATAGATCGATACCACGGGGAATTCATATTGAACCGTTTTTATTTTATAATTATCGATATTTATCGATATATCGATATTTTTGACAACACTAATATATACACACAAATACAGTATGTTGACACATTTCTAGGAAGGTATAAAGTTAATTATGAATTAACCACTGAACAAAAAGCAGTTCTATAAGATACAGCATGCTGCGATGCGACATGTTGTGAGATTGACATTCTGCTATTTTCACTATAATTGATATTTTTGGGACATTTCTTGAACACCTCAAAATTTCAACACACCAATGCATTTAGAAAAAAGTGTACTACAGTATTGTCTTTAACTTTACACAATTTGTAGTTGATTAGATGTAAGCACAAGTGAGAAGACTTGCTGGGCATTTCTGCCTGACACACCTCCGATGGTGCTATGGTGCCAGCTGCAGGGTCATCAGCCGGGAGCCACCCTTAACAGATATTTTGCCCCTTTAATCCCGGAACATCTCTGGGTGGTGGAGCAGCTGAAGGATCTTTGTTCTATTGCTTTTGTGGTTGTGGACCAAAAGTATACCAGTATCCATGCTTTAGTACTTCACGTATTCACGTATTCACGTATCACTGAACACAATGCCTTCTAGGTGGTCAGGCTGAACCAGACGTCGACTCTCCTTTGGGCCGTTGACAGGGACTCCTTGGAGAACGGGCCCCCCTTCCACTTCACCGTCCCTGCAGAGTACCGCCACAGCAACGACTTCCACCTCCAGGACAACCTGAACGGAACGGCCACTCTGACGGCCCTGAGGATGTTCGACCGCGAGCGGCAGAAGGAGTTCCGCATTCCCGTCGTCATGAGCGACAGCGGACGCCCGGCCAAAACCACGACCGCCACGTTGACGGTGGCCATCGGCGACCAGAACGACCACGGCCATCTCGCCGGGGAGAAGAAGATCTTCATCAACAGTCACCGAGGTGAGAAGGACAGAGGAGAGAAAGACATGCTGTACATTGTGTACATTATGTACACCATTGTTCTCAATGTGGGTTCCAGAGGGTCCGCAGCAAAATGAGGAACAATTTAAACACTTTGGCCCTCATTTATCAACGCGGTGTATACCCACATTTGGGTGTACACCGCGTTGATAAATGAGGGCCTTTAAGCCTATTTTCATACTTTGGCTGTTTTTGGAAACCTTTTAAATGTAAACTGAGAAATTAGATGCAACGCACACTGCACTACGAGGCTGTTCACATGGTGGAGTGTTGCATTTACATTGCCAAAGCAAGTGTCAAAATATAATAAAAAATGAAAATGGTGAAAGTATATACAGTTGGAGGGGGTACAGCATTGTGTATACAGAGCTATGTCACATTGCAAGTGTTAACCAAATGTTGCCAGACTGTTGCCAGCCTACTATTGACTAAGGAGGACCTTGTGTGTGTGCGCGTGTGCGTGTGCGTGTGCGTGCGTGCGTGCGTGCGTGCGTGCGTGCGTGCGTGTGTGCGTGGCTGGGGACAGCAGTGTTTTTGGTGCCAAGAGGTGGTACGTTCAACTTCAAAGATATTAATCCCACTAGGGGCAATTAGTTGCATACATACAAACAAGCAAATACTCCCTGGAGCTAATGTGGAATAATGCGATCTTAATCATTCTCAAGTAACAAGGTGAACATAAGGTAAAACCTATAAAGAATACAAAATAGATAAATCATAACATTTACATAATCATATGTACGTTAGCCATTATTTAAGTTAGCTTGCAAGGTTCACTGCACATTTGTAGACTTGACAAGGATTGTGGATTACTGTATCTCATTCCTAGGACTTCTTAAAAGCATGCCCCCCCCCCCCCCCCCCCTCACACACGCCTCGAGAAGGCAAACAGCATACTGTATTACTAGGAAGCAAATCTTTACGGCATCTTGCTATGTTATGTTTACACCTATGTTATGTTTACACGGTTACTCTCACAAGAGTAAGCCCGGTGCCGTTCATCGGGCTTACTGGCTGAATTGTGCAGGGTGTAGCAGCAAGGAATACTGCAATATCTTGCATTGTATACTACTGTAATCATTGTGCATTCAAACAGCATTTTCCATTATGCTCTCCCTCCTCACCAGCAGCAACAACAAATGGCTATAGCGATGTGAAACACATAGTACTCAGAGTACTCTAGCCTTTCATTTTCCAGGCCAAGGGCTTTCCCCAATGTACTAGTGCTCATTATACGGAATGAGAGAACATGGGGTAGGACAGTGAAAAAATGCCATGCTTCCTAGTACATACAAATATTGTGCGGCATCAATGCTGTAATTATTGTCAATGGCAGAAGAAATAGATTGAAGGGCGTACAGCACATATATATATATAATATACATAAATATATACACATATTTCAAGTTTTTTCTTTTCTTTCTATGCCCGGGCCAATGATCTCGCAAACCGCAAACCACTGTAATGACAAATAATTTCACATTTTGTGAATATACAGCACAATATACAGTATATATATATATATATTAGGGATGTGCCGATGAGACATTTCGTCCGATATCGATATCCGATATAATTAATTGCTGTTACGGCCAATGTTTTACCGATGTCGATATGATCTCATTCTGTATTGAAAAATTATAATAATTTTGTACATTCTGAAAAATACATGTAACAGGATATCTGCACGGCAGGCTTAGGCAAGTCAGATTTAACTTTAATACCTTTATATTTAATATTGTGAGCTTATCTGTTCAAGCTGTTACTTTGGACTTGTTTATCTGCACGCACGCACGCACACACACACACACACACACACACACACACACACACACACACACACACACACACATGCACACACACACACACACACTCCTAACCAAGAAATGTGTAAAGATTGATTGATTGATGTATCGAACCGATGCCGATTAATCTAAAAACAACTAAATTCGGCCGATACCGATGTGTTTGCCCATTAATCTCACATTACTAATATATATATATATATCGCTTGTCCTGTTGTCCGTTCATCAAGTGACTCTTGGTTTCACGTTTTCTAACGATATTGTCGGGCTTTCCTAATAATCACCTTATTGTTACCAATATTGTCATTCCGTTTCAGGAAAACCGAATCTTCTGTTATTCTACTTGTTTCTTTACTTTCAAAGGGAAACACTACCCTTCGTCACTTATTTATTTATTTTAAATGGCAACTGGCCATCATCACAACTTTCTTTGTGCTATACGAGCGATCAATCTTATCGATGATTACATTTAAAACATGTTTTAAAATCAAATCAAGAAAATTAATTAAAACACAATACGCTATTCAACAAATAGACAGCCCCGGTCAATTAATTGAGAAAGAATGTACTGTATGCCGATTGATTCTGTTAACTAGTTAGCCCTAGAATGTCTGTGATCTTACATACATTCCTTGTATTCCAAATACACAGCCATAGATCGGTCCCATCCGCGCACGGTTAGCAGACTAACATGCACGTGTGTGTACTCGCCCAATAATTAATTCCTAAGACTTGGAGTCTGATATTGTCGGTCGCAATTAATAACTTTAAACATTGGGCATGCAGTACGTGCCACAGCACAGCATATCTGCTATGCACTAATTTCCCTCGCTGATAATAACACCTGTTTCCTTGGAGATAACCTTGTTTTTCTACTACTCCGCTCTGGATTTGAAAATAACGGCTCCGGTATGAATGCGTGCAATGCTTTAGCTCACACTCCTTACACAATCATTGGCAAACAGTATTCTCGAGTGAATTCCTTTCCGTAGTTGGGTGGCGTAGTCATAAATTCCCTGCACACCATCACTGAGGTTGTGGGTTCGAACCCTCTGTGCTGCATCCAGTTTTGTCGGGTGTCTGTGCGAACACAATTGGTCCGTGTTAGTGGGGAGAGAAGCCGGGCGGGGAGGAGGATGATGCATCCAATCCAATCAAATATGTATATCACACATTTCTCTAAACACAAGGTTTCCAATGTGCTGCACAAAATAAAATTTATAAAACAATCAGGACAGTACAATAGTAATAATTATCATAGAACAATGCAAAATAAAATACAAAAATAATAAAAAATAAAAACATAAAGTAACACATCAACTACCAGCGATGAAACTAGGTTCAAGTATAAAAATTTGTCTTAAAGTGGAATTAAAAAGTTTAAACAGTAGGGGCCACTTTGATATGGAAAGGTAGATCACGGTCTCCTCTAGTTGTCAACTGTGTCATTGGGACACACACAGTCACACACGCACGTGCACGCACGCACGCACGCACGCACGCACACACACACACACACACACACACGCACGCACACACACACACACACACACACTCCTAACCAAGAAATGTGTTTCTATACTCTGCTATACGTTTTACAATGTTAACTAGACTACTCTTGTCCTGTCTCAACTTTCACAATGCTTGCAGGTCTTTGGATTAAACTCCACCTTCATTATGCATTCATACAGTCAATCATTGCTTTGGCGATATGTTTTGTTTTCCATCCTCAGGCCGTATGCCAACCACTGTCCTGGGGAAAATCTACTCTCCAGACCCTGATGACTGGGATAACAAAACATATGTCTTTGAAGGACACGTAACCAAGTAAATACTCCCTCAAATTATTCCCCCTGCATGTGTTTGCCCCCCCCCCCCCCCCCCCCTTACACTCTCTGTTGTCCATAGCCTACTGTATGTACTGTATATCTGTGTCCTGCAGTTTGTCCTTCCTTTCATTACTTATATCATGGCTTCCTTCTCTAAACCGTTCTTCTTTCGTTCATTTGTTTGATGATCCTTCTACTCACTCCTTACATCCATTTACTCCGTTCTTTTCTGCTTGCTTCACCACCTTCTTCCTCCTCTCTTGTCTGCCTTTCCTTCTTCCTGTTAACTCCAATGTCCTATGTCCTATATGTGACCAGTTATCTGAATTTTGTCCTCTTTCCTATCTCTGTTTCCATACCACCCCCACCCTCCTTGCGTTGTGTTGCTCAGTGCCCTTGATGTGACACACCTGGGTCTTTGGTCTGAACTGAGCTTGAGATGAGCCGAGGAGATTGTGACATGGTGTGTTTGAGTCTGCTCATCTTGAGATCTCTTTTTAAAGGTAGTAGACACGTAGACAAGTAGATACACTGTCAGTGCGCGCACACACACGCACACACGCACGCACGCACGCACGCACGCACGCACACAAATACAAACGCATATCCCTCAGAACATTACATGTCAAATGAAGTGACATTATTTTTTTCACTGCAACACGCCAACACCTTCACTTAACTTTTTAACTTTGATCTCAAAATTACAAACTTTCCCCCCTCTCTACGCTCAAAGTTTTATCTGTATGGGATACTGTACGTATTTCATATTTCATGCTTAGCTCCTATCCTATCTGTTTTAAATGTGAGTAGGCTTGACTAGCATTGATATTAATATACAATATAACATTGTAAATCTTTTCACCTCTGCTCTAAGTTCTCACAAAGTTGAACCTGTTACAGATTATTGTATATAGCATCTTTTTTTTTGCACCTCAAAATTAATCTATTACTCTAATTCTATTATTACTATTACGTCCCCAGTTGGTTCCTACTGAGCTAATGTGTAAATGTACAGTATGTTATCTAGATTGTGTGCATGCTTATGTGTATAGCACTACCAATTGACCGTTTTCACAACATGTATTTTGACAGGTAAACACAGCAGAAGGTAACAACATTAAGTGTGGGTGTGTTATTTACATGTCACTGTGCCAGCATGGACAGCTCATCTATATTTAACGTCATGCTGGACGCCCCCAAATAATTTAGTTTTGGCATAGGTGAAGCCCGGTTGATTTCGCAGGGTTGTTCTGTTGATTTTTAACCCATTTTGGGCGGGAACCCCTTTTGGTGTATTAAGCATTGTTATACTTTAGCCATTGAAAAATAGCAGATCTACAAGCTCATAGCGCGGCACGTGTGCCGTGCTACGAGCTTGTAGGTCTGCTATTTTTGAAAAATGGTGAAAATGTGGCGCAAATCTTTGAATATATATTCTTTCACAGCGAACGTTTTTAACTTTTGCTTCCGGGGGGGGTCACTGGAACAACATATTTTCAGATGGGGGTCGGCGGACGATTACATATAATTTGTGGGGTGATTGACATGAAATATTGAGCACCACTGATATAGAAACATATCAGTATCAGGCCTAAATGGGTTAAAGCACGCGGTGCAGTTGAACCGTTGAATACAAGGGTGCATGTGCATCACGCGTAGAGCTCCTTTGGCCCGATTGTGTCTCCGTCAGCGAGCGGTTGGGTGTTTGATGTGCCAAGGCTCCTTTGATTTCCACTCTAATTAAACTGAAATGAGCTCATCTGCGAGAGGGAGTGTTGGAGACCTCCACCACGTGAAATCACTTCCCTCTCATGTCATTCCTGCCGTCGGGTCTGCTTTATTCATGTTCCTTTCCCTGTTGCTTCATTCACCCCGACATGTCCTTCCTTTTGTTTTTATTATCGCCTTTTTATAATTATATGTTTCTCTCTTTTATTACCATGTAAGTATGGTTTAAGCAGTGGTGGAAAAAGTACTCACATTTCTTACTGAAGTAAAAGTATCAATACTGCAATGTAGAAATACATATTGCATAGAAGTTACAATTAAAAGTACTTGACTAAAAGTACAAAAGTACCAAAAGTTAAAGCACAGAATGTCCCATCTAAAATGTATACAAATCTTTTAAGCTAACAATGCGTTGCATCACGACACATTGTGAGCCTGTAGATTGGCTATTTTAAAATGGCCAAAATGTATATAAGGCTGAAGTAGTTTATGTGTGTTTTGTAATAATAAGTTATCAAATAATTGTATAGTAAAAGTACAATATTTGCCTCTGAGATGTAGTGGAGTAGAAGTAAAAGTATTGGCAATTGGATATACCCAAGTAAAGTACAAATACCTCAAAATTGTACTTAAGTACAGTACTTAAGTAAATGTACTGGGTTAAGTGTGTGTGTGTGTGTGTGTGTGTGTGTGTGTGTGTGTGTGTGTGTGTGTGTGTGTGTGTGTGTGTGTGTGCGTGTGTGCGTGTGTGCGTGCGTGCGTGCGTGCGTGCGTGCGTGCGTGCGTGCGTGCGTGCGTGCGTGTGCGTGTGCGTGCGCGTCTTGCCCTCAGTTACTTCATCCTGAACAAGCGGACAGGGTTTTTGATCATCAAGGAGAACACCCCGTCAGACACATACCAGTTCCAGGTACGCGTGTCTGATGGAGTGTGGCCCGATGCCATCTCCACGGTTACGGTGTACGTGAGGGAGCTGCGTGATGAAGCCATCTTTAACGCGGGGTCCATTCGCCTCACAGGTATGATTACGCACGCACGCACGCACGCACGCACGCATGCACCACGCACCACGCACGCACGCACGCACCACTCACGCACACACTCACACACGCACACACACTGAATGAAGTTTTATTCAGAAGACTATGAAAGCTGTTCCTGCATAAACTGCATGGGCTTGCTGACACCTGCAATGTAAAGAAAATGTATTAAAATAATTACAACTAAAATGGACCATTTGCCTGCCCAGCGCCGTGATGATGGATGGTGACGTATTCACTGCCACTCCAGGAAGCGGCAGAGGTTTGAAAGCAATATATAGCAACCACAGGTAGCACCATGTGTGAACCTAGAAAGACTTGACCTTTCCTCATGCAAAAACCTTTACAAATTAAAAATGTGTAAAAAGAAAAATGCAAGCAGGGGCGACTGTGGCTCAGGAGGTAGAGCAGGTCGTCCAATGATCCATGGGTCGGCGGTTCGAATCCCGGCTCCTCTTTTCTACATGTCCTTGGGCAAGACACTGAACCTCAAACTGCTCCCGATGTGCTGGTTGGTACCTTGCCTGGCTTCCGCCGCAATCGGTGTATGAATGTGTGTGTGAATGGGTGCATGTAATGCACTTAAAGCGCCTTGGATAAAGGCGCTATATAAATGCACCATTTACCAAAAAAAAATAACTGCATAAAGCTGAGCATGTTGAAGTTTGAACTAGATTATTAGCACAAAGTATGTGGAAGTAGTTAGATGCCAGATGGCTGTAGAGATGGCTGTAGAGAACTGGAGTGAGCCCACAACTAAATCAACATTTGCTGTCAAAATGAACACTGGTTGCACTGCAGTGCTTCTGAGACCAGGTGTTGCTAGATGTGAAAGGCTGTCTAGCCAGTGGAGAAGTGATGCTGATCAGTTGTCTAGCCAGTGGAGAAGTGATGCTGATCATTTGGCACACAGGTAAAGTTTGGTGCCCGCCATGTGGAGACTCTGGGCTTGAATGGGGCTTGGTCAGGCATCTCACCCCACAACATTTTGCAATCTCTGTCACTGCCACTCCAGAGGAAGAGATGCTGTTTGTTTTGTGAACTTGATTGTTTTATTGCCCTAAATATGATGATATAAGAGAGGTACCGGGTATTTGTTAGTAAGATGTCTTCTATTTCTGGCGATTTCCTCGAGTTAAATTGATTATGGGGCGGATGTTCCAGACCCACAGGAACGCACCCAGGGTGCCGGCCCGATTCCGGCGAGCCGCCCGCGTCCGAAACGGTTGAGAAATGACAGAGTTACCGTGTGGGGGTCCCTCTACTGTACCCTCTACTGTACTGCACTGTACTGTCACTGTACTGGCACACCCGAAATCACCATATATACAGTTAATATGTGCGTGTGTGTTTGTGTGTGTTAGGTTGCGCACAGGTGGTGAAAAACAACCATGCTGTTTTCGTGCTCAGACGCACCCACCCAGCCACCCACCCACCCACCCACACACATAGCTCCGTAAGGGAGTGGTTGCACCACTCAAAAACTTGAGATAGGTTTCAGGGAAAGGAGTTTTTGTTGTGGCACATTTTATTTGTCAAGCTTGGGAGAGAAGACGGAAAGCTCTGAGCTGTAATGGAAAGAATTATGTGAATATAATGTAAACGGTCTGTAAGCGTAACCCATGAGGCTTGGGCACTCTGTGTGCAGTGGAGGACACAACAATAAAATAATCAATGAATGTGTACATGTAGACTGACTGGTTGGAGCGCCTGCACACTGAGCTGCGGAACTGAGAGGAATAGCATTCTTTTCCGCATGCATGCATCATCCTTGTGAATCTCAGTACATTCAGCTGAGACAGAAGGAGACCCCTGGAGTCTACTCCAGGGGTCATGTTTTGTCTTTTATTTTGAAATGATGTGAATTAATTGTTTCCTATGGCAGGTAGTGTCTCTTTGAGAAATACAAAAAGTATAGCCTTCAGTTTTGTCATGTGACTTCTAGAGCTCCTGTGTTTTGTATCTTCAAACATCTGCTCAAATCTTCTCCCAGTCGTAGCATCGTTCGTATGTGTTGTAATATCACTACCTGCCATGTAGAAAACAATGCATTCACATCCTTTAAAAATAAAACACAAAACGTGAAATAAACAACCGGAACAGAACAGCTGTTTTTGGCTAATGTTCCCCTGGGTCCCTAGGGATGATAGGGTTCAAGTGGTTACTGTTAAAAAAAGATCACACCTGTGTGAAGTGAGGGGCGCTCTTGCTCAGTCACATGTGACGTAAATTCTCCATTCATTGTCAATGGGAATTTAACAAAAATACCGGATTTGCTCGTCTACATAATCGTAAATTCTCCATTCATTTTCAATGGCATTTAATGCTTGTTAGGACAAAATAGCTGATTTGCTCAGACACATATGACGTACATTCTCCATTCATTGTCAATGGCATTTAATGTTTGTGTTAGGACCAAAATCTACACTATAGCTGAATAAAAAAGCCCCCCTGTAGTAACTCTGAGGACTCTACCCGGACCCCCTGTAGAAGACCCCTGGTCTACTCTATACCATCCCACATGACCAACAGTAGAGTTTGGCAGTGAAAGACACAACACATGAGGTGAAAAACTGAGAAATGGCATAATGACTGAGTTGGGAGAAAGAAAAAACCCAAAAGGAGTTGTTCAATGGACTGTCACTCTCTTTCTTAAATACTATATTTCCTTAGTATGATATTAGTTGGTCATGAATCACTAGCATGACTCTAGGCATCTCAAAGACAGAGTTGCAATAGTTGTCAATGGCATACACAGAGCAGCGTAATCCTATTACTTATTGTGGAGAGATAATTAGTTCAGAGCTTTTTTTTTGCCCAGCCAGCGTATTTCTCCTCACACGTCAAGCAGGATCCATCATTACCTGATGAACAGCACAGTGCCTGGCCTCTGCTTTAGAGAGAAATGGGACATGGCTGACGGATTTTTATGATTTCACAGAGATTCAGAGAGATATTGAAATAGACGGTGAGGCTGGTGGGAGGGCGTTGGGGAGAGAGGGGGGGAGGGGGGGTTGTGGAATGGAGAGGCATGCCTCATATAAGCAGATAAAAGGATTTGCTTCTCATTTTAAAAACAGGGCAGAGGCAAATGTATGCGCGCCGAACCCACGGAGGCGGCATTGTGGCGAACAGCTGGCACTCGCATACATTTCAAATATTTGATTAAGGGAATGAGTCCATCTGAAGAGAGGATGATGGTAAACATCGCTTTAAGATGAGTCGAGGAAATGAAACTGACACTGTGGCATCGCTAAATTAAATGCCCCGGCATTTCTTTGTTTGATGCTTCTTATTTGTTTCTGAAATTGTGCGTCTTTGTTTTCGATGTAATTCCGATGTAACATACCGTAGGCAGGTTAGGTGACAACTCGTCTCCAAAGGTGGGTCTGCGAATAGAGCTCCTTCTAAAAGACTCTACCGCCAACCTTATATATTTATTTATTTATTGAATGGGTTCCACTGCTATAAATGAGGTGCCTCAAGATGAGGACCTGCAGTATGTGCCAAAAATCAAATGCTTTTAACCTGCGGTTCAATGGAACTGACAGAAAAAAGCATATTTTTGAGACTTCAATAGCATCATGGAAGAAGGGTTTTTGAGACCATCCCTTTTCAATTACATGCGTAGCACATGCAGCGAAAGCCATTTCAATCTGTGTGCGCGTGCGCGTGCGTGTGCGTGCATCGGGGGTTTGGAGTAAACAGTCTGATTGATTCTCAGGCTCACGGATTATGAAAATATTCCACTTATAGCATTACTTACACTCTCCTTGACACTGTAAATCCCATTTCAAGAACAAATGTGGAATGCAATGTGGACATGCAAAGAAAACGGCGGTTAAGTCTGCCTGCCAGAGATTAAGACTCTCTCTCCTGCTCTCTCTCTCTCTCTCTCTCTCCCTCACCGACACACACACACACGCACGCACGCACGCACGCACGCACGCACGCACGCACACACACACACTCTGTACTCTCAGTCACATGCCATGGTTGTTGAAGCATCGGGTGGTGTGTTCAGGTGGAGGGGCCTTTCCAGCAACACTGTCCTTAGGCAGACATGTAAACTTTCCACACACACACGCGATTGCGCGCCCACACGCACGCACGCACACATGCACGCACGCCCACACACACGCACGCATGCACGCACGCATGCACAAACGCACGCACACACCCACACACCCACACACACACACACACTCTGTACTCTCAGTCACATGCCCACTCATTTTGGCCTGATCTTACAGGATCAATAAAGAGACAAATTGGGAAAATATCTAATAATCTGCCACCATAGGGATTAAATGCCAAAGAACCCCCCCTCCCCCCCACACACACACACCCCTCTGTCTGTCTGTCTGTCTTTTGGTTTTGAGCCGCCTCAAGGAACTCCACTTCTCTTAATTTTATACCGGCCTACTTGAGAACGATGCAACTTGGGAACCTACTGTAATAA